>NW_020173491.1:3498925-3586898 GCF_003031525.2 Neophocaena asiaeorientalis asiaeorientalis | reverse complement strand
TCTTGAACTTCTACAGCTCCCCATCAATATCCCTGTTAGATAATCCCTCTAGTAAGATATTAACATTTAATGAGCACTTACTATGTCCCAAGGACTGCACTAAGTTCTTCACATATATGATCTCATCTAATTCTCATAATCATCTGAGATATGGCTATCAATACGCTGATTATACAGATGACAGAATTAGGGTTTATACAGCTTCAATAGCTTGCTCAAGATTACCCAGCAAGTACACGGGGAAGTGGGATTCAACACAGGCTCCTCTGTCTCTGAGTTGTGTGTTGTTTCTACTACTTCCCTCAAAGCCAAGTAGAAAAAGCAGATTTTACTTTCCTGTTTGGTTTCTTAATAAGCTATCTGATACTTTTGTCATAAAATACCATGGGGAAGAAAACTCCTCCAGCTCTACAAAAATGACATGGAAACTTTTTTTTCTAGATGTTTTTCCTTGGGCGAGGGCAAGGCAGTTCTTTTTTTGAAGCACATTCTGGCTTTGCTTCAATGATGAAATACTTAGAATTGTTTAAAAAAAATGCCTGCTCTCTCAGATGGGGTTAAACTTTTTTCTTGCTGGTGAATGAATGTCGGAATAAGTCCTTTGCTGAAAACCATTCCTGGACACTATAAACTTTTTGCTGAAACCCTGCTTTGGGCTCCTCTTTTATTAGGACCCATTTTAGTAAGTGACCCCATCCTTCATCCAGTTGGATAAGCCAGCAATCTGGGGGCCTCCCCGTCTCTCAACACCCATAGTCAGTCATTACCAACTTCTCATCAATTTTAACCTTCTAAAGAGATCTCAGCTATATACACTACTTCCCATCTCTGTCACCACCACCACCCTAGCAAAACTATGATGATCGCTTGCCTGGACTATGAAACAGACTCACAACTGGTCTACCATTTCTACTCCTCTATGATGTGGCTTCTTTCCCATCTTTTCTCCATATAAAGTCAGTTTTGTTTGTTTGTTTCAGATCCTTCAGTGATTTCCCTTTGCTCTTAGGATGACATCAAATCTCCTTAACATGAGTTACAAAACTCTTAACTATTTGACCCCTAAATATCTCTCCATCTTGCTTCACACGATACTTTCCCTTACTCTCTCATTGTCAGTTACACTGACCTTCTTTATCAGTCAGGATGTGGTAGATTAAGCTGCTGCAACAAACAACCCCTAAATCTCAGCGTCTTAAAAGTGCAAAGGCTAATTTATTGTTCATACTATGCGTTCAACATGTATCAGCAATGGTGGGGTTGTGGGCGCATGGGTGGTGGTGCACTGATTGGGAAAAGAAGGCATGGCAAATTACATACTGGCCCTTGAGGCTTCCACCCAGGAATGACACACACTGGTATGCTCACACTCCATTGGCAAGAGCAAGTCATGTGTCCACGCCTACCTTCAGAGAGGCAGGGAAGCCCAATCCCAGCATGTTCCCAGGATGACAACCCAAATCAGCACCAGGGCATCCTACTTGCGTCCTTCCTCCACAGGCCTTTGAACATTCTCATTCCTCTGCCTGGAACACCTTTTCGTCCATTTTTTGGAGTAATTCCTGTTTATCCTTCAGTTCTAAGTTCAAACTTTGGAAAACCTTCCCTGACTGGGTCAAAGACTGTGCTCCACCCACCCACCCCATTGAGTCTAGATGTCTGTTACCCATTTCCCAGAGGCATGGTATGCCCCGTGGTCAGGGAAATATGCCAACCACCACCTCCATAATTCTGTCTACTGGAATCCAGGTCCTTAGAATGCAAACCCAATTTCCTCAGCTCCCTGAGAAGAAGGAAGGTGTACAGGTGTTCCTCGTCCCTCTGTATCCACTGGGGATTTGTTCCAGGATCCCCACAGATATTAAATCCACAGTTGCTCAAATCCCTTATGTGCAATGACATAGTATTTGCCTATAGCCTGTGTGCATCCTCTTGTATACTTTAAATCATCTCTAGATTACTTACAATACCTAATATAATGTAAGTGCTTTGTAATTAGTTGTAAATACAATGTAGATGCTACATAAATAGTTGATGGGTATGGGCAAATTCAAGTTTTGCTTTTTGGAACTTTCTGGAATTTTTTGGGAATTTTTCTGGATTTATTTTTATCTGCAGTTGGTTGAATCCTAGGATGTGGAACCTGCAGATATGGAGGACCAGCGGTATAATAGGTTTTGGCCAAGCAGAAATGCTCTGGACAAAGGGCTGGATCAGGTGGATGTGGTGTGTGGAAGGAGAATGCCTTTGAACATGAGATTTACTCATTTTCTCCCCAAGGAGGAAAGGGCACTGATAGGTAGTTCATTAGAGGCCCTTTGAGCCCTGAGAATTACACAGATGAGGGAGAATTGTGCCTTGTGGTAACTGAGCATCCTTTGCCCAAATGGGAAGTGACTGAACCAGAGCTTGGTAAGATGAGTGAAAAGTGGAAGTGGGTCCCGAGGCCTCTTGGAGATCCAGATAGAACAGGGAAGTCGTAGGGAGGCTAGGCTCCCTCTCTTAAGCCTCATCCTCTTGATGTTATCCTTCCAAAGTGCCCTTTGTTCCTTCAATTTTCTATCTCTGTAAGAATACAGGCTTCTCTGACCCCCCACCCAGCCTGGAAATCCAATGCAGATGGGTCATTTCTGCAGGAATAAGGACAAGAGGGAGTGAGAGAAGGGGTGTGTGGTTTGGGGCTGGAGAGTAGTCTCCAACTCATACTGCACCCCCCAGCCCCCCCGCCCCCCCAGGGAGTCTGATTCTGTGTCTCATTCTCGGCACCAGAATGGACCCATAGGTTAGAGAGGGTGAGGCAGCATCTATATCCTGGTTGCTGGATCATTAATAGATGTGGTGCCTCTTCTGAAGCAAAATATTGCAGGCTTTGTTGCGGTTAACCTCGTACCTGATCTGGAATCCAGGGCCGTTGTCTCTGGACATACGCTCTAGGACATGTATTCTGTTTCCATCTTTATTGCTCTCTGCTTAATATTTATCAGCTTAGCATCCGTCCTCCCATCCTCCCCTTCCATATTCATTCCTTTAATCAATTAACACTTGTTTTATGCATGTGTGTCAGATACTGTGCTCTGTGTTTTAGGGGATACAGAGAGAAGTGACTCAACCAGATGGATTCAGGGTCTGTCTGCATAGTGATTGTGAACGGTCTGTGTAAGAGCTTTCATCCCTCATGGAGAAGGCATTAAATTATTCTTATTCTGCCACCCATAGTACCAAGCTTGATGACTGAGTCTGATCTGCCCTATAATCAGCCTAACCTGGAAGGAAGGGCACAGTGACTGTAGGAAAATCACCCACTTCCCTCTCCTACCCCAATTCCAGCAGAGGAATGCCCCTTTCCCAGAATGCCTCTGGGCCTCATTTCTGCTTTGCTGTGCCCAAGTTTTAGCTGAAGACATTCCCCTCTGGAAAGAGCTGGGCCTTTTGTTTCAGGAAATTATAGCAGAATAGGAGAATAGAGAGATATCAGCTCCCTATGAGGGCAGGGATTAAGTGATCAGTTTCTATGACTCAAGCAACAACTTCAGCTAGGACATGGTTAAATGGAACCGCATACACATGTTCTTTCTTCGTTGTGATTGGACAATGCCAATTTGAAGTATAATCTTTCAGTTAGGTCATCCAGAATCTGGTACAGAACTGGGAGAACAACATGCCATTTTAAAAATAATTAATTAATTAATTTACTTTTTGGGTGCATTGGGTCTTCGTTTCTGTGCGAGGGCTTTCTCTAGTTGCGGCGAGAGGGGACCACTCTTCATCGCGGTGCGCGGGCCTCTCACTGTCGTGGTCTCTCTTGTTGCAGAGCACAGGCTCCAGACGCGCAGGCTCAGTAGTCTGTGGGTCACGGGCCTAGTTGCTCCGCGGTATGTGGAATCTTCCCAGACCAGGGCTCGGACCTATGTCCCCTGCATTGGCGGCAGATTCTCAACCACTGCGCCACCGGGGAAGCCCAAGAACAACATGCTTTGAGACTGCAAAATGATTTCATAGCCATACTATGAAGAGTTTCTCTATAGGCCTGTGAGATAGGCAGGGCTAGAGGCCATCATCTTACTTTACACATGAGGAACCAGCACTTGAGGAAGAATAATATCTGAACACTTCCTGTGTGTCTGGTCCTATGCTAAACACTTCCCATGCACCAACCTCACTGGACACCTAAAACAGCCTCAAACTGCTAGTTTAAAGGTAAGTAAAATAAGGGCCAGAGAGGATAAGCCATTTTCCCCAAGTCACAGGTAAGAGAATGGTACAGCCAAGTTTCAAACCCAAGACTTCTAGACCTCAGGTTTATACTCTTAAAGACCCTGAGCTATATATTATCTTAAGGGCACACAGCCACCAGTGGTGGGCCTGGGAGGGGAGCCCAGGTGCTTGACACCCAGTCTAGTATTTTTCCAATGCTTCAGTTTTCCAGTATGGTCTCCACCCACTTGAATTCCAACTTAGCAGATTGGAATCTAGAGAAGATGTGCTGGCTACTGCTCCAATGGGGCTGTGTGGTGGGCATGGACTCCCAGTTACCCCTTGTCACCCTAGAAGGGAACTGTTGCTGGCAAAAGCCTTAAATCCATGGGGTAAGAGCTTTTTAATTCATTTGAATGCTTTGAATGCCCTGAGCTCATCTAGATTGGAATACCTGGAATAAGGAGATTCATTTGGCAAAGGTAAAAAACTTAAAAGCGTAGGTTCATCTGTAACCAGAGAGAGTTAGCTAGTAGAGACTGGTGGGTTCCTTTCCTGCATACTGGACAGGAAGAGCCACAAATACTGAGGACTTGCAAAGTAGATAGGTAGGTATTCTTATCTCCACCTAAAAGTTAAAGAAACAGATTCAGAGAGGGCAGCTAGTATGCCCCAGGTCACACAGCTGATAAGGCCAGCTGAGCTTTGAACTCCGATCTGTGTGGCTCCCAGGATCCAGTCCCCATTAGGCACCCTCAGCCGGACTGCTTACCAGAGTCAGAACAGGAGCCTCAAAATGGGGGTCACAATTGTGAGCAAGCAGGAAGAGAGGAAAGGCAGGGCAGATATGGGATGGAATTCAGGCCAACTCTAGCTAGTTAATGCCTACCAGGGTCTCTGATTGTTTTTCGCCTTAACCCAGAAATACAAAGTAATACCTGGGAGAGAGGCACAGTCTTCTCTCTGGCAGGACAGGCCAACATATAGAGTTCCTTCTTTGTCAATGAGACATTTCACATTCCACTTCTTTCTTGAAATTTACAGGTTGAAAATTTACATTTTCTTGAAATTTGCCCTACCTACGGATTTAAACAGATATAAGCATTTACATATTTATAAAATTTTTTACTGGTGCCATGTGGAATCTCCAATTCTGTCTGCTGATTGCCAGAGTGCCTCCTCTCTACTAGAGGATCAATAATAATAATGATGAAAGGCCTAAAAACGCATAAGCATTTTCTGTTCCCAGCTTCTATTTTACGAATAAAACATTGATGCTCTTTTTAAGTTGGCCATCACTCATCTGGTAGGTTTTGCAGACAATAACAGTTCATTACTAATATCTAGTGGGGAAGATGTATGATGCTGTAAATATTTAAAATCAAATTTGAAAAAGAAGACAGAGATGAATGCATGGGATGGGGTCGGGGTATGAGCATGGTGCTCAGGGCTATGTTTTCACAGGAACTTCCACTCTGGCCCTGCCATTGTTTTCCCTTCCAAGACCTATGAAAGGGGACTTAGCCATGGGCGGAACCCAGCTGGGTCCAAAATGGCAGGCATGAAATTTAATGGGTGATTTATCCTGTGGTCCTTCTAAAAGTCTCCCCCTAGACAAGGATTTAGCTACAAGTTACATTTGGGGAGGATGATTCCAGGAAGAATCATGGTGAGAGAGTGAGGACACATGACAGGGAAGGGGAAAAGGCCAATCAAAATCATGTTAAAGGGGGAGTTTTCTGTGGATCAATAGGCTCAATCCCACTGGGGACCCTCTGAGAAACCTCTTTGAGGGGACCCTCGGGGGTCCACCAGCTCTTTCTCCTCATTGATTAGAGTGGTGTTCCCAAGAAGGCCCTTTGGGATCTGTAGGTGGCAGGTGTGTTTGGAAACTGTCTGTGTGTCAGCTCCTGGGTAGGTGCCTGGGAATGGGCAGGCCCCTGACAGCTCAGCTGCATTGGCTGGGAGTGGAGCCCAGTGTTTGCTGAGATAGAAGGGACAGCTAATAAAGAGAGTCCAGCTAGGGAAACTGAGGCCCAGAAGGAACAACCAGAGTGAACACAAGCCACAGTGGCACCCTGTGATGGAACTCAGCCAGAGGAGAAATGATCATTGGAGAAGCTGCCCATGGCTGTTGGGAGGCAGCCCAGAAAAGCCCTTGGCAATACCACTTTTTCTATCCCATTGCTCTCAGGCACATTTGGAGGGATCTGACCCTTGCTGGGACTGACTGGCCAATGCCCTCCCTTTGAGCCTTCCCTCTCAGATCTGTCCCTTCCATTCTGCCTTTTAAATACTCCCCTGAATATGTTTTATTTCTTCGAATCCCTGTTTTCTACCCAAAGAACTAACCTGTACTCCAATGTTAATAACTGAGATTGAATTTTAAAAATATCTGTTTTTCAATGAGGGATTCCTTGAGTTAAAATGTTTTAGCCAGGGGCTTCCCTGGTGGCACAGTGGTTGAGAGTCTGCCTGCTGATGCAGGGAACGGGTTCGTGCCCCAGTCCGGAAAGATCCCACATGCCGCGGAGCGGCTAGGCCTGTGAGCCATGGCCGCTGAGCCTGCGCGTCCGGAGCCTGTGCTCCTCAACGGGAGAGACCACAACAGTGAGAGGCCCGCGTACCGCAAAACAAAACAAAAAAAACATTTTAGCCAAAGTATTTCTAAGCTCTCCTCCAGCTCTGATTCATATGCATTGATAAAATTGTGACATGTCAGATCAGGGAGGACCTCAGGCCCATCTAATTCAATGTCCTCAGTTCACAGAGTTCCAAACCAGGGCTCAGAGATGAGAAGAGACTTCCTTAAGGTCATGACTCTATGACATTGTGACAGGCTGGTAAAAGCAGTATGTCATATATCCTTCAAAGATCTCAGAGCTGGGATAGAACCTGGGAGAAATCAGCTGTGATCTGGGGAACACAGGAGGTGGGGGAAAGCTGACAGAACAGGGTCTGAGTGCACATTTTCAGCACATCGGCTTTTTCAGGAATGTGCTTAGGATCCAGTGTAAAACTTTTACCAGACCCTCTGGAAAGGGTAGAAGAAAGTTATTTAACTTTTATAATATTGAATATATAACATAATATATTATATATATATAATATATATAATAACTGGGAAGGTTATTTAACTTCTGCACATGTACTTGTGTTAATTCAGCCTAAAGTTGTAGTTTTGTGTTTGTTTTTAGCAATATCATAGTAACACATTTTACCTTAAACTCAATGGGAAACTTTCGGCTTTTTCTATTTGTTTTGCTATCAATTACTAACCACCCCCTCCTCCATTCCGTACTTGGGTAATCTGTATCTGGGCTCTGAGAACAAGAGTTTCATTTTTGGCAAGCCTAACCACCTGTGTTATTTGCTGGTTGGATTATTGTATAATAACGTATTTACTATGTGTAATGATGATTGAGGAATAGGCTTTGTTATGACATTACATAATCTGTGAAATAAACAGGCTTAGTAGAAGACTTACTTTAGCCGAAGAGAGTTCTCCTGAACACACTATTTTTATTGTAATAGAGGATTCTGCATATACAGGTGATGGGGGTGGAGTGAATGAGAACCAGTATTTCTACTGTCTTGATGGAAATCAGGTAGCCATGTGCTTGGTTAAAAGGTCTCAGTGGAGGGCTTCATACCAGGTAAGTGACTGTTGAGCAGAGGTCCAAAAATATGACATGGGGAATTCTAGACCTAGAGATACTCCATGGAGAGAGGGTTCAGGTAGAGAACCTGAAATGCTGCATGTTAACTTCGTCTCTTGGAGGGTATAAGCATATTAAAGGTATTGAGAAATCTTGCAATGGAGAAACACAAATAACTTCAGTTAATCATGGTTTCCCAAGCCTTATTTGACCACCGAAACCTTTTCTTTTACAGAAAACTCCAACTACATTTAGTAAAGCCTGCTTTATACAGACCATGTCTCTTTCTGCTTCAGTTTTCTCATGCGAAGTTTACCAGCTTCTGAGTTTGCTCTTTACAAGAGGCTCTACTTGGAGGTCATATTTAAACTTGCAAATATTTACTAACCTTGCAAATATTTAATATTACTAACCTGGCCCATTTCAAGTCATGGGTTGTAAGAATTGAGACCAATCCAGTGAAATGACAAATAAAGGATATCTTTTCTTGAGATTCCAACACCTGACTGTTTCCTATGTAGAAACAAAGCATTTGCCCAAGGATTTATTATTGGATTAATAAGAAAGGGAAAGTGGACCTTGTTTTTCTTCTTCCAAGTGGAGATTTTTCTGTTATTATTGACTCTGGATTAAAGCCCCAAGTATTTGCTGAGCTCAGTCTATACACTCAGGATTATCCTATGGATATGGAAGGAAAATGATGAACCATCATTATTTCCAAGGCACTTAACAGTCCAACAAAACAATACCGATGAAGGAAAGGGTAAATGCCCCAAACGATGTTGCTCAGAATACGGCACTTGTAGGAATTAAGCAAAAGAAGAAATCAGTGGGTTGGAGTAGATGTAGGGAAGATTTCATGGAGTTAGTGGGACTTAAATATGGCTGGGAAGACTGGGAAGGATTTTTAAAAGATAAGAAGATAAATGGAATTCCAGGCAATAAAACACTCAACTCTTGACAAGAGGCTCTGGGAAAATTCCTTTTCCTAGGGCCTGGGCTACTCCGGGAAAATGTCACTGTGTAATGAGAGTGTCTTTGTTCATTGAAAGTAGTTGAGACCTGTAAGCTTTAAATATAAAGCTGGTTGATGCAACAGGATTATATGTCAGGAATTTGAATTGAGATAGCAACATGTAAATTCAATATTTACTGTTTGAAAAGTAAGAAGGTAATTGGCTTTTATTCTTCTGTATTTTTTATAAGGACTGGTGAGTTACTTGAATAGGGACAGCTCAGTCCCGGAATGTGTAACTATTTTTAACAGTAGTTGGGACAACACTCAGCTTACTTAATAATCTGATAGCCTGCTCTCTGGGGCAGTAGGACAACAGGGCAGGGGGTCATTCCTAATTGCCAAGATTTTATGGTAGACGTGCTTTTCCTCGCCCTGCCTAAGCAGAAAAGCAGGCCCCAGTCTCCTTGGGACCCTGTGGGCTCTTGGGCCGTCTCTGTTCCAATTTCTTTATAATCAACACGAGCAGCTTCTTGTTTAAAGTGCTGGAGAACTATAACATGAACTTTCCTCTGAACAGAGACATGCCCCTCATTCCACACTAGAGATTGGGAAGCTAGCAGATGGTTATTGGGCGGGTGGGGGCGGGGTGTGATAATTCTTTTCTTTATTTTTTAAATTTTTATACAATTTTTAAAGGTTACACTCCATTTTTAGTTATTACAATATATTGGCTATATCCCAGTGTTGTACAATGCATCCTTATAGCCTGTCTTACACCCAATAATTTGTACTACCCACTCCCCCATCTCTATATTGCCCTCCACCACTGGTAGTTTGTTCTCTATATTTATGAGTCTGCTTCTTTTTTTTATGTTCACTAGATTGTTGTATTTTTTAGACTCCACGTATAAGTGATATCATACAGTATTTGTCTTTCTCTGTCTGACTTATTTCACTTAGCATAATGTCCTCCAAATGGCAAAATTTCATTGTTTTTTATGGCTGAGTAGTATCACATTGTATATGTATGTGTGCGTCTGTGTGTGTGTGTGTGTGTGTGTATATACACACACACACACACACACACACAGACGCACACATATACATATATCACATCTTCTTTATCCATACATCTGTTGATGGACACTTAGGTTGCTTCTGTATCTTGGTGCTTGGCAGTTGTAAATAATGCTGCTATGAACATTGGGGTGCATGTATCTTTTCAAATTAGTGTTTTTGTTTTTTTCAGATATATACCCAGGAGTGGAATTGTTGGGTCATATGGTAGTTCTATTTTTAGTTTTCTGAGAAACTTCCATACTCTTTTCCACAGTAGCTGTACCAATTTACATTCCCACCAACAGTGTAGGAGGGTTCCCTTTTCTCCACATACTTGCCAACATTTGTTATTTGTGGTCTTTTCAATGATAGCCATTCTGACAGGTGTAAGGTGATATCTCATTGTGGTTTTGATTTGCATTTCCCTGGTGATTAGTGATGTTGAGCATCTTTTCATGTGCCTGTTTGCCATCTGCATTTCCTTTTGGGAAAAATGTCTACTCAGTTCTTCTGCTCAGCTTTTTTTTTTTTTTTGCGGTACGTGAGCCTCTTACTTTTGTGGCCTCTCCCGTTGTGGGGCACAGGCTCCGGACGCGCAGGCTCAGCGGCCATGGCTCACGGGCCCAGCCGCTCCGCGGCATGTGGGATCTTCCCGGACCGGGGCACGAACTCGTGTCCCCTGCATCGGCAGGTGGACTCCCAACCACTGTGCTACCAGGGAAGCCCTCTGCTCAGCTTTTAATTGGGTTGTTTGGTTTTTTGATGTTGAGTTTTATGAGCTGTTTATATATGTTGGATAGTAATCCTTTATCAGTCATATCATTTGCAAATATTTTCTTCCACATAGTTTCTTTTCATTTTGTTGATGCTTTCCTTTGCTGCGCTATCTAAGGAGGCAAAAGACCTGTGCTCAGAAAACTATAAGATGCTGATGAAAGAAATTGAGGATGACACAAATAGATGGAGAGTTATACCATGTTCTTTGATTGGAAGAATCAATATCGTCAGAATGACCATACTACCCAAGGCAATCTACAGATTCAATGAAATCCCTATCAAAATACCAATGGCATTTTTCACAGCACTAGAAAAAAATAATTTTAAAATTTGTATGGAAACACAAAAGACCCCGAATAGCCAAAACAATGTTGAGAAGAAAGAACAGAGTGGAAGGAATCATGCTCCTTGACTTCAGACTATATGATAAAGCTACAGTAATCAAAACAGTATGGTACTGGCACAAAAACAGACACATAGATCAATGGAACAGGATAGAGAGCCCAGAAAGAAACCTACACACTTATGGTCAATTAATCTATGACTAAAGAAGCAAGAATATACAATGGAGAAAAGACAGTCTCTTCAATAAGTGGTGCTGGAAAAACCAGACAGCTACATGTAAAAGAATGAAATTAGAACATTCTCTAGCACCATATACAAAAATAAACTAAAAAATGGATTAAAGACCTAAATGTAAGACCAAATACTATAAAACTCCTAAAGGAAAACATAGGCAGAACACTCTGACATAAATCACAGCAATATTTTTTTGGATCCCTCTCCTAAAGTAAAGTAAATAAAAGCAAAAATAAACACATTGGACCTAATTAAACTTAAAAGCAGACGGTTTTAAAGTGTGTTCACATTTCACCTATATTTGTTTGCTTGTGTCTAGGTAAAATCCTGCTCATTTAAAAAGAAAAAAATTCTGCTTCTCAACTTCACCCCTGAATCTAGAAGGTTAAGGTTAGTGTTAGAGAAAGAAATGAATTATCTCCAAGTCCCCATTCACTAGGTGTCTTCCCTCCGTCCTCTCTTCTCTGCTCCTTGGACCAAAATTTGGCAAGAGAAAATGAGCAAACCAAGATTGGTAGGTATAATCAAAGACTGATCCATGGTCCAGTGAATCACTGTTGCATGGGTGAGCTCTCCAGAATGCCAAGAATCACCTGCCAGTTTGTAGTCACCATCCACCCACACAGGACCATCTACACTTGAGATTATTTTCAGCATAGTCAGAAGAGTGGGATGAGGACCAGAAATAAGGTATACAAAACCACCGACACAATGCCTAGAATACAGTTGGAGTTCCTTAAATGATTTATCTTCTTCTTGCTATTATTATTATTAGAATCCTGGAAATTGTGTTGACCCACCTGAGAACAGTGCTGGCTCCAGAATGACAACCTCCATTAATTTCATAATACAAAATAAAATATCAGAATGATGTAATTTGAGAACAAACTGTAGTCCTTTAGTATTATGCAGCAGTTAAGAAACGATGAGGTAGGTGTGTGTGCATTAATGAGAAGTGAATTTAAAAAGGCAAGTTGTAGAACAACATGAATAATGTGATCACATTTTTGCTTTTAAAAACCAAAGCCCCATATTATACATACTTCCCATTTAATGAGTTATTACTGTTTATCTAGCACTGCGCTAAGTGCTTTTAAAACCCTTATCTCCTTTCAAGCTCACAATTGTGGAAGAGTGGTATTGTTATCAATGCCATTTTGCTAATGCAGAAATTGAGGCTTAGGGAGGTGAAATAACTTTCCCAGTGGACACATCCAAGTGGTCTGATTCCAGAGTCTGTTCTCGTAAAGTCATTATGAAATTTAACTGTTCATGATTAGAAAAGGTAGACTGGAGGGATAAACTAGACTGTCGTCAGTGATTACATATGGGGAGTAAAAATGTGGAGAGGGGCAAGGCAAGTTTGGGACATTTACATTTTATTATAAATTCATATATTGTGACAAATATGTATCTATTTTATTGTTAAAAAGATTTTTTTTGCACAAAAGGACAAACATTGTATGATTTCATTTATATAAAATATCTAGAATAGGTAAATTCATAGAGCCTGAAAGTAGATTAGAGACGACCAGAGGCTAGAGAGAGGGAGACATAGAGAGTTATTGCTTAATGGGTACAGAGTTTCTGTTTGGAGGTGATGTAAACTTTTGGATATAGATAGTAGTGGTGGTTGTACAGCATTGCAAATATAATTAATGCCACTGAACTGTACACTTAAAAATGGTTAAAATGGGGCTTCCCTGGTGGCGCAGTGGTTGAGAGTCTGCCTGCCGATGCAGGGGACACGGGTTCGTGCCCCAGTCCGGGAAGATCCCACATGCTGCGGAGCGGCTGGGCCCGTGAGCCATGGCCGCTGAGCCTGCGCGGCCGGAGTATGTGCTCCGCAACGGGAGAGGCCACAACAGTGAGAGGCCCGCATACCACAAAAAAAAAAAAAGAAAAGAAAAAGAGGTTAAAATGGTAAATTTTATGTTATGTGTATTTCACCACAACTTTTAAAAAAAGAAGAAAAAGAGTTCTTTGAATTTAAGTCATTTGGTTTTTGGAAAACTCACTCTATTACCCTTATTTTTCTCATCTTGCCTGTACTGTACTGTGTCTCGCAGAGGTGTGGTATCCCCCAATGGCTCACAGTGAGATATAAGTGCAGCCTTACTGGTTAGACAGGTGTTTGCATCACTGTCTGTGAGTTGGGGAGAGTGCCTACAAGCACCAGCTCTTTTGCTTTCCTGTGCTGCCTGAAGATATATAACTGTGATCAGCTCAGTGTCAGGCAAAGAGACCCCTTTGCCTTGTTAGGGTACCTGGAAATGCTCTATAAGGTCTGAGAGAGACCCAGCACAGTAATGGGAAGCATCTTAACATTCTGCATTTGCAAAAGATGAGGTTGGGTTGGACTCCAGAGGTTTTATTTACATGAACTAGGCTTCCGAATGGAGGATTAGAGAACTAGGCAATTACTCATCTATCCATCCATCCATTCACCCACTGCACCATCTGTGCATCCATTGTTAAGTCCATTCTGCTAACAGAACTTTAAGCTAGACCCTTGGCCAAATCCTGAGTATTAAGAGTCACATTTCTCATAATACACTGTCAATCAGCATAGTGTTATATCAAAGAAATGAGAATAGGCATTGAGGATCATGGCTTCTTCTCCTATCATTTTTACTCACTTGCTGTGTGACTTTGGGCAAATTTCTTCTCTTTTCTGAGCCTTCAAATGATTTAGAATTTGCCCTTCAGTTCTCAAATTTGCAGATTCTGCTCATGTAGTTAGTATCAGGCTGTCCACAAACATTTTCTGATACGTTTGCTAGTCTGACTGTGAGCAAGACATACATAAATTGAAAGGATGTGTTTTTATGCTTTTGCATCGATAGAAACTGGTAAGAGCTGTTGTTATTATGCCAGTCAGCACTTGAGTGCTTAATGTTGGTAACGATGATAATAACAGGGAAAGTATGAGCACTTGCACGTATAGAAGGAATATGTGATTATGATTTATAGAACTGAGCTAAAGAATAGTTGTTCAACTGTGGAAAGATTTTATAAACACCAAATGTAAAAGCATGTTCAGCTTTCCTATAGACGGCATGAAAGAATGCTCAGTAACAGGTAAATGTGCTTTCTGGTGGCATGTGTGTGTCTTTAACAAATATTGACCTGTGCTTTACTGTTGTATTTCAAAACGTGAGTAAATCAAAATAAGGTGTGTTTTATGGGATTCTCTTGTTTTATTATGTGTCATTTAATTTTTAATACCTAAGTGACACCTGATATATTACCTAATCAAAAGAGGAGAATCATACATTGCATATAATCAGTTATTTTTGCCATATCACTGAAATTAGACTAACAGATGAGGAAAATAAATAAGATGAACTTTAAAAATGAAAATGCTTAGCCTTTGGAATTTTAGTTGACAGCTTTTGAAAATTAAATTATAAGTCAAGTCCTGATAGGTTTGATATCTTCTTTGCAGCTTTGCCAATGATGTATTGCAGCTTTAATGGAATATCATTTATCATCTGATAAGAACAAATGTAGTATTTCTGAGCTTGTCATCTCTTCTGTGATGACAAATAGTCCAACTTGTAGCGGTGATAATGGAATTTTATAATGATCTGTCCTAAACTGACTCAACTGCAGTCTGAGCTATTTTTCTTAAATCTCATAATGCCTATTACATGTAGATTACAACAGTCAGTGTTTCCCATCTAAGCGCGGGAGCCGATCAGTGAATCCAGATTTTAGGCAAACAGCCCAAAAGTATCAAATAATATTGTTTATCAAAATTATCCCTCTTAGGCTAATAAGAAAGCTTGTCAGAAACTGTCGGAAATGAGAAACTATAAAACCTAGAGGATAAAAAAAGGTGCTGAAAACTCTGTTTATCTCTTAAACAGTAGGTAGCATATTTAGTTTGCAGTTCTACCCCTCCAATCCATCATTTCGTAGAGATTTATTTAATGAAGGCCTAGTGCTGAGAACACGAGTTGGAGAGCCCAGGCGCCCTTCCTCTTTATCTTGAAGCAGGATTTATTTTATGTCTTAACTCTTGGCTTGTCTGATATCATAGCCTTAGTTGATAACATAGTTGCACCTGTACATTCTGTAGTCAAAATCTCTTGCCCTCTTGCTTCTCTTCTAAAACTTCCAATCAGCCTGAGACATTGCAGAAAGCCTAGGTATGAAGGATATGAGCTTCTTAAAATATTCCGTCGATATGTGGATGTGACTATAGCAGCCATGATGCTCTGAAGGCCACCTCACAGAAAGAGACATTAGCAATATAATCAGGGGAGGCATCTCAGTGGACACTGGAGGGTGCAACATTTCTCATTGCAGATCTGATTTTTACCCTTGTCTGAGAAGATCTGATTTTCTGTCTGTGGTCACAGCAGACCAGCATATGGCAAAGGGACAGGCCCATGTGGAAGTCTCAGTTTTGACACTGAGGGAGCTGACTGGAATAAAAGGCAGAGAGCACTGTTGGTGGCACAGACTGATATGCAGATCAATGCCTAACAGGTGTAAGTGTTCACCTGGTGGGGACAGACGAAGGCAAGGTGAGGTGTGTATTTCAGATGGACTCTGATGACAGGGCCAGTGGGGACATTTCATAGCTACTCAGTCTTTGACCACGTGTTTCAGTGTCATCATGGATGCAGTCTTTCTTTTTCTTCTTCAGTGGAGTTTCACTCCAGCTCCAACTAAAGTATCTGATTCATTCCATGTTCTGGACTTTCTGCAGTATTTCTTTGTGGTGTGAGTGGGACTATGATGGGGCCCATTGTCTCTACAGCTGCAGAGGGACTGGCCCTCATGCTGCTGTAAAGCCCATGTTCCTTACCTTTCTTGGTTTTTTTCACTTCCTTTTGCTTTTCCTTTTCCCATTCTCTCTTTTCCTCTCTCTTCCCTTCTCTTTTTCTTTCTTTTCTCTCTCTGCTCTTTTTCTCCCTTCCATTTTCTTTACACAAAGAATCACAAAGTAGGAAGCCTGTAGGGGCATGTAAATAAGATAATGGGGTAAAGGAGGGGAATTAGTAACTGTCTGTCTCATTTAAAGAACATCCCAAGTCCAGTTAATTGTTGCCAGGTGAAAAGAGCAGCCACAGATGGCTGTATCGAAAAGCTTTGCAAGAGAAGCTGGAAATTTGGTTTTTCTATTAAGACTATATTTTGAAATATTGAAAACTACTTCAATGTAAAATAAATTATTATGGGGGCTGAAAAAAATGGAATTCAGGACAAGGGTCACCTCTGTGTGAGCTATGGTTTAGAGACTCTGCTTGGGTGACCTTTTCTACTCCATTAACATCAAGCACCTATTACTCAGAAACCAGTCTCCCCAAGTATGTGGGATCAGCTTCCTACTCTCTCGTCTTGTATCTATATTTCCCAGTGTCTGCCAAATGCTTCACAGAAATTTGAAGAATATTTAGATAGAGAGTCTTCATTTAAATGGAGGGCTTACTTCCGAAAGAGTGGGAAGTAAGATCAAGTAGATGGGGGGGGGCGGTTAGGGAACTTGCATGACAAGAAGGGAATTTCAACTTGTTAACCAGTTGGGAGCCATTGTAAATCCATGAGTAGGAAAGTGACACAAGAGGGACAATTTAGGAAGGTGAGTCTAGGACTGTATATGGGATAAAAAAAGGAAAAAAAAAACCAGGGAGAAATGAAGTATGAGCAATGAGGAACTGGATCACAACTTCAGCACTAAGGATGGAGATGTGGATGTGAAATGAGAGAACTTCAGAAGACAGAGATGACTGGATTTGACACATTTAACACGGAGAGTTAAAAATCTGGCAGAGACTGATGATAAATCTTGTGGAAATGCAGCAGCTGGGCAATGGAGCCCTCTGGTAGGAGAGAGAAAATGATGTCCTGACTGGGTTGACAACTTTTCCCTTCATCTGGATTGTTCCTGGAGTGTTTGGTGTTGATCTGAGTCAGTTATACTGTAGGCCTTAGCAAGGCAGGAAACACCATTATATCCAATATTTTAATTGTGGGGAAACTCCTCAGAGCCAGGAACTGTTGTAGGGGCAGAGACTCAGAGATGAGCAAGGTAAGATCCCTGCCCAGGAGAAGCTGGGAGCCCATAAAGAAGATGAATGGTGTAGATTTCAGCGGAGAGAGAACTGGAGTAAAATAAGAAGATGGTCGGTGACCTTGGGGGAGTTATGCAACTTTACTTCATTTTCTTTATCTGTTAAATGGGCATAAGCCCTTCCCTCCCTAACTCATTGAGTTGCTGTGCTACAGTGACCAACTGTCCTGTTTTGCACAGGACTAAAGGGTTTCCCGGGTCACAAGACGTTCAGTGCCAAAACTGGGACAGTCCTTGGCAAACCAGGACCTTGGTCACCTTACATAAGGCATGACATTGTAACACATGTGGAAGTCCTTTAGAAAATACGAAGACCTACAAAAATAGGAGGTAGTGCAGCTTGCTAGGAATGCCTTCTAGATGTGCTGGAGCAGGATGGGAAAATTCAAATCTGAAAACAGGTGATTAAAATCCAGTCACAGAGGGCTTCCCTGGTGGTGCAGTGGTTGAGAGTCCGCCTGCCGATGCAGGGGACACGGGTTTGTGCCCCGGTCCGGGAAGATCCCACATGCCGTGGAGCGGCTGGGCCCGTGAGCCATGGCCACTGAGCCTGCGCGTCCGGAGCCTGTGCTCCGCAACGGGAGAGGCCACAACAGTGAGAGGCCTGCGTACCGCAAAAAAAAAAAAAAAAAAAAAAAAAAAAAAATCCAGTCAAAGAGGGTGGCTTTTCCAATGATATCTCTCATCAATATATGTAATTTTACCTTTTTCTCTAAATTTCAAATAATAGGGTGCTTGGTATTTGATTAGTACTCCTGAGTTTTGCCTGAAAGGTATTTATGAAGAGCTAGGTCAATTATAAAGCCTTGCCACTTTTTCCAAAAATGTACAGGGTAAATAAAGACAATATCTTCAATCAAAGGTGAAGATTTTTCCTGGAAAACAATCAATTTTCCAGATAAACCAGAGTAAGATAAAAACTTTCGGTGTCTGTGGTTTTTTAATTTGCTTTATGATGACTTTGAAGTCCTATTGCTATGGCCTTTGTGTTTAAGAAATTGTGAACTTGTCAGCAAAATCTACAGAAGGGGTGAAAGAAAAAAGAAAAGAAGAAACTTAGAAATCTTGGGCAGTGACATCATAGTTATATTTTAAAGGAAGTTGTGATCTTAAGAATTAATGAATGAACAATCTCTATATTCTTCTGATGATAAAACCAAGATGTTACCATCAAGAGGGAGGTTGAAGCCCACAGCATTGTCTCTTATACCCAGCAGTGGTGACACAGTGTAGAAGCATAACATGGCAGCCTTGGATAACATGAAATATTTGGAGAGCTTCCTAATTAAGCCCACAGCCAAGATCACTATCTGTATTTTATCAAAGAGGAGATAACACTTCAGTAATCACCTGGAAAGAAAAGGAAGATGTTTTGAGTTCCATTACCACTGAGATCTCTCCAAAGAATCTTGTGGTGAATTCTGGCTTTTCCACTTATAATCACCCAGTTGTGACTGGCTTAGACATAGCAGATTCTATCCCCAAAACATCCAGCCCAGCTTCTGTTTGACAGGCCTTCTAAAACTATTCTATCCATAAATTTGTATGGAGAATGTGTATTAGATTAGGTGCAGTGGGAGATGGCACAAAAAATATAGCCTGGATATTGTCCCAGGAGCTTGCTATCTAAGTGGAAAATAGATCTGTACCTGTGGGAAATTAAGTAATCTGAGGTTAAGTGCCAGATAATCTGTACAGGCAAATAAGTGCTGTAGTAGTTCAGGGAGTGGGGGGCACGGAAGGCTTGCAAGATGGGTAGGATCTGAAAAGAGGAGCTCTAGATAGTCTCTTGGCCAGGGAGAAGCCACGTGCTTGCCTTTCCCCCCTCTTAAAGCAAGGGAGGGACAGCTCAGATCTCTCTCTCTTTCTCTCTCAGGTGCAGCCCTAGCTGTGAATCAAGACTTTAATTCAGATTGTCACAGGCTGGGAATGACATCCCTCACTTGGTAACTTACGAACCAGTATCATGATTTTGGCATCCCTGTAACCTTCTTCTATAATTTACTTAACATTTCTTTTAAAATGGATAAGTTGACACATCTTTTTCTTTATCTCTTGATGTAGTTTTGGGTACCCACTAGAAACCCCAGAGTTAATATGAAGATTATTTTAAAGTGATGACGTTTGAGATTAAACAGATGCAGAAAGAAGCCTTCTTGGAGCTTCCCTTATCTGACCAAAAGCAGCAACTTCTGGCACATAAATCTGCCATAAAAACCATCTTTGGGGTGGATCCACTCCCAAAACGGAGAATACAAATACAACCTACCCCAGATCTCTTCTCTGCGTGAGTTTTATGGCCCTAAAGGAGACAGACCGCTCATACCTATAAAGACAAACATTGTCAGAAACTTTCTTCCTTTTTATCGAGATATAACGGTGCTTAACGTTATATTGCTTTCAAGTGTATAACATAATGATTATATGTATGTATGTGTATATATATGTATACACATACATATATTGCAAGATGATTTCCACAGTAAGTCTAGTTAACATCCATCACCATATATAGTTACACATTTTTTTCTTGTGATGAGAATTTTCAATACCTACTCTCTTAGCAGCTTTAAAATATACAATATAGTGTTGTTAACTGTAGTGCCCATGCTATACATCACATCCCCATGACATTTATTTTATAGCTGGAAGTTTGTACTCTGTAATCCTCTTCCCCCATGTTCACCACCCCCACCTCCACCCCCCTGCCCCCGCCTCTGACAACCACCAATCTGTTCTCTGTATGAATGAGCTCATTTTTTGTTTCTTTGGTTTTTGTCTTTTGTTTTGATTTTAGATTCCGTATGTAAATGAGATCATACAATATTTGTCTTTGTCTGACGTATTTTACTTAGCATAATGCCCTCTGGGTCCAGCCATATTGTCACAAACGGCAAAAGTTATGGCTGAATAATATTTCATTATATATATCATGTGTGGTGTATATGTATATATATCACATTTTCTTTATCCATTCATCCATTGATGAACACTTAGGTTGCTTCCATATCTTAGCTATTGTAAGTAATGCTGCAGTAAACATGGGGGTGTATGTATCTTTATAACTTAGTGTTTTTGTTTTCTTTGGATAAATACCCAGAAATGGAATTCCTGGATCATATGGTAGTACTATTTTTAAGCCCATACAAACTTTCTTATATCTTGTTTGTTTTCCTAAAAACCCATTTCTTTCCTAAAGAAACCTGTCTGTTCTTCCCATAGGAGGCTTTTCTTTCTGCTTCCTATCCCCTACTAAGTTAGGTATAAATCTCCAAATTTTAACCACCTCTTTGAGTTATTCATCACTGAGCACTTCTGTGTGTATACATGTTTCATGTGTAAATTAACTTTTTTCTCCTTTTTTTTTTTTTTGGATTTCCACGTTTCTGAATTCTATTTTAAATTTTGGAGATTAATCCTTTGTCAGTTGCTTCATTTGCAAATATTTTCTCCCATTCTGAGGGCTGTCTTTTCATCTTGTTTATGGTTTCCTTTGCTGTGCAAAGGCTTTTAAGTTTCATTAGGTCCCATTTGTTTATTTTTGTTTTGATTTCCATTTCCCTAGGAGGTGGGTCAAAAAGGATCTTGCTGTGATTTATGTCATAGAGTGTTCTGCCTATGCTTTCCTCTCAGAGTTCAATAGTTTCTGGCCTTACATTTAGGTCTTTAATCCATTTTGAGTTCATTTTTGTGCCTGATGTTAGGGAGTATTCTAATTTCCTTCTTTTACATGTAGCTGTCCAGTTTTCCCAACACCACTTATTGAAGAGGCTGCCTTTTCTCCATTGTATATTCTTGCCTCCTTTTGAGGTGACCATATGTGTGTGGGTTTATCTCTGGGCTTTCTATCCTGTTCCATTGATCTGTATTTCTGTTTTTGTGCCAGTACCATACTGTCTTGATTACTGTAGCTTTGTAGCATAGTCTGAAGTCAGGTAGCCTGATTCCTCCAGCTCCGTTTTTCTTTCTCAAGCTATTTGGGGTCTTTTGTGTTTCCATACAAATTGTGAAATTTTTTGTTCTAGTTCTGTGATTTTTTTCTCCTATTAGTCTGTCTTTTATCAGTTTAATTCACAAGCCTCTAGAATAAGAAACTAAGAGGATAGAGGAAAAGTTGTTTCTCCTCCCCAACGTAGTAATTTTCCTCCCTGATAGTTACTTTTTGCTTCTTTTTCCCTAAATGCGAATTGAAGTATGTAACAATTAAAATAAAACACATGATACTTTGGCAAACAGTGTGCTGGAAGGTCATCATATGGGGGAAAAGGATAATAAATACCCCTCTAGCTATAGAGTGTTTGGTAGCATAATCTCAATGACGTTCACAACAGTCTAGGGCAAATTCCCTAGTCAGGGAGGCAGGGATCACATGTAGTAATATGTATATATTCACTGCCCCCTCCCCCCGGCCCCCGCTCCTCGGCCTTCTGAGAAGAGGTCTCTTAGCTTGCCCAGTGCCTGACCCTTCTTGTGATGTTTGTGGTTATAGGTAAGGCAGAGAACTGAAGAAGTAAGCCAGTCTGGGTTCTTTTACTAGATACTGTGTATGGGGTGGGAAGAGAGAAATGTAAGAGGAAGGGAGGGAGGGAGGGAGAGAAGAACAGAGGTAAGGAAGGAGGAGGGGCAATGAGAGAAGTGGAGAGGAGAGTAGCGGGGAGGAGAAGGGCGGAGATAGAGGTGAGTTTTGAGAGAGTTGGGATTTTGGAGGGAGAAAGATGAGATTGAGGGCAGTTGCTCTTTTGTGAGAGATTGTGAAAGAACTTTGTAAGTTTTATAAATATATGAATGTAATTCTTTGTTATCTCTTAATGAGACCAGTAAAGAATGAAGTTGCCTTTCAGTATATTTATGCGGTTAGACTGATACTTTTTAAAAACCTGATATCATGTTCAGACTGACCATGAGGCAACTTAACTTGAATTGATAAAGGAGACGTGGTGTATATGTATACAATGGAATATTATTCAGCCATAAAAAGGCTGGAAATCTTGCCATTTGCGACAACATGGATGGACTTCGAGGGCATTATGCTAAGTGAAATAAGTCAATCAGAAAAAAGTACCTGATGATCTCACTTATATGTGGAATTACACACACACACACACACACACACACACACACACACAACTGAGCTCATGGATATAAAGAACGGATTGGTGGTTGCCTAGTGTGGAGAATGGGCAAAATGGGTGAAGGGGGTCAAAGGTACAGATTTCCAGTTATAACACGAATAAGTCATGGGATGTAATGTACATCATCTTGACTATAGATAATAATACTGTATTGCATATTTGAAAGTAGCTAGCAGAGTGGATCTTGAAAGTTCTCATCAAGAGAAAAAAAAATTCGTATGGCGATAGATGTTAACTGGACTTACTGTTGTGATCATTTTGCAATATATACAAATATAGAATCACTACATTGAACACCTGAAATGAATATAACCTTATGTCAGTTATACCTCAGTTTTTAAAAAGCAAAAGCAAAAAGAAGAAAGAGACAAAGCTGCGTTCTAGTTCTGACTGCATCATTTATTAGCTGTCTGACTTGAGGAAGTTACTGAAATTCTCTGAGCTCAGTTTCCTCCTCTGTAAAATGGGGCTAATGATAGCACCTCTTGGGGTGTTAGGGGAATTAAATGAAGGGAGTCACGTAAAGGTGCTTATCACAGCAGCTGTCACATAATAAGCGCTCAATAAATACAGTTAAGCGGGGGTGCACCGTCCTCCCCTCCCCCACTACCCCATTGGTCTATTATTGTTGTTTTTGCTGCTGTTAACTTTGTCCCTCCCTCCTTTTCCCACCACTCCCATCTGACTTGGGCTTCCTAAACGATGAGAATCTGCTCCTTCTTCATCAGACTAGTAACTTAAAGGGCAGGCAGTCCACCCTGCTCGAGGGCAGAGTCTGCTTTGTGTGGCCTCGGTGCTCTCCCTCACCACCCAGGGCTAGCCTCTGGCACAGCAGGACCTCCCATCAGCCTGCCTTTGCAGGAAATCATTGGTCCCCCAGACTGGCCAGGGGTTAGTGTCCCTTCCTGACCAGCCC
Source organism: Neophocaena asiaeorientalis asiaeorientalis (assembly GCF_003031525.2). NCBI lineage: Eukaryota > Metazoa > Chordata > Mammalia > Artiodactyla > Phocoenidae > Neophocaena > Neophocaena asiaeorientalis. The sequence continues at coordinate 3,563,539 of NW_020173491.1, read as the reverse complement.
TGGTATCGTCATATTACCATGATCCAACGCCTGCCAGCAGATACCCTGGCTCCTGGCAGACTCCTGTCCTTCACCGCTCAGAGCCCTGCCTTGCCCCTGACCCCAGCAGGCAGCCAGAGCAGGGCCAGAGGTGCCCTTTTGGCCTCTGAGTGCTGTTTTGCTGTTATCAGAGAGTAGACATTAGGAGTAGAAGGGAGTATTTCGGCCTCCTGTTCATACCCAGGACACGCAGTGAACTTCTTTCCCCTGAGTGCCAACGCTGCTCTAAGATGCCGGGAGAGGCTCAGAGGAAGACCTCTCTAACCTGTTCCCACAGCCCTAAAATCCTTAGAGATGAGCAAGCAGGCCTTTGCCCTAGCCTTGCCTTTAGGGGCCCAATTATTTTGGGATGCCGTGTTGGAAATTTTCTAAGTACCCCACCTGTGCCTGGGACTCTTCTGGCAGGGTAGCAGAGCCAGGTGGGGATTCACATGGGCCCAGTCCGGGTTCCTCTGTTTCGGGGCACTGTCTGACCCTCTATTTGCTGAGCTCCACATGTGGGGTCAATCAGATGTCCTTGCTACTAGGAAGGTGGCCTGGAAGCTGATTGCTCCCACCGCTGGCACAGTATTTGTTTTCATAGGATCGTGTGAGATCCTGCATCCAGAATGATGCTGACATCCTGATTTTGAATGACTCACATCAGGTATATGACAGATCTGGGCTACCAACAGTCCACGGCAGACCTGTGGGCTTAGCCACACATGTAGGCCGTGTACACATTCTCTACTATCCGTGTTCCCACTGCAGTGCCCCCTCAGGTCCATAGCCCCTGAAGGTGGCAGCCCCAAACCTGACACCCAAGTTGGTCACTCCATCCCTTCCACAGGCTTCCCATTAAGTATCGGGGTAGCCACACCTATCTCCTCCGCCTCCTCCCATGTCTTCTTTTGCTTCAGATGGATGTGGCAAAGTCATGCCCTTCCAGGTCATTCTCAAGCGACGCCAGACGAGATGGAACACTTTTGTTTGCATTTCTTAAGAATAAGCTATGTCACAGGGAATGAGTGAGAGAATGTAGGTGCTGGGACATCAGATGGAGAATTAAACCAGAAACTGAGGCATTGGAGCCAAATGTGGACCATTTTAGTAACATATATTCCAAATCTTTCCATTTTTGTATGTATGATAGATTGCTTAGGTATTATAACTATTAGATTATGTATTTTAAACTATGACTAAAACTTTTATGAATATGTTTTCATTAACTATTATAACTTAGGGTTCCCCTAGACATTGGTCCTTCAAATATCATCTTTATTATTCTTGCTATGTCTGTAAACCCCTGTGTTATTGTGAGTGTGAGTCTTTTAATTTTGCTTCCTGAATGCTAATTCCTATCTTTAAAATACCAAAGTTGATTATGAAAAGTAATAATAAAAAAAGATACACGTTTATGTAATTGAAAACATGGGTTGGTTAATAACTATATTCAAAGTGGTTTTAAATCAAATTCCTATTTAGGCCTTAGCTTTGACCTAAGCAATAATATCTACAAGTTCATGGGTTTGGTGCACATTGCCTCCAGATCGTAACTTTGATGCGTGTTTTGTAATGCATTAAAAATAAGTATATCATTTAAACTTTAAAAAGTGTAGTTATCTGACATCTGAAATCATCTTGAGTGGCATTACGGGTATATATACCATACCTAGAAAACACTGTTTCAGTTGTCCCTGTGGATGATTCTGCTCTTCAGAGAGATGATATCTGTCCTTTTTTCAAGTTTGTGCACATAGGAGGATGTGCTAGTGATGGTCGGGGTGGGAAGGACCAAGAGCTTAAGAAACTTGAGCTGTATTTCTAGCTCTGGCACAAAATGTCTTTGTGACGTTGGCAAAGTCCCTTCCCCTCTCTGGGCCTCAGTTTCTTCATCTGCTTAGTGAAGAGGGGATAGGGCCCTCCAAGCCCTTCCATCTGTGATCCTCTAGATTGCTTGATTCCTCTGCAGTTAAGTCAAGTGTGTTTAAGTAAGCAAGCCACCTCCTGCTTGCCTCATTCGGCCTCTTATCTTAATAAGTAATGAGTGTGCCAAGGGCTGACAATGACATATTTTGAAAATAGTTATAATGCATGGCTGGCAGAGGACCTGTTGGGCATTGACAAATTACACAAACAGAGATGATGAGAAGTGCATCAAATATTAATGGCCCAGGGCCCAGACGGTAATGGAGAACTTACCTGTATCTTACATAGGCCTACTCATGTTCGGCTGAAGGGAACATTTCTTTTCAGCCTCTTCAGGCAAGTATAGCGCTGGCTCTCAGGAAAATGGAAAAGAAGCCAAAGTTGGTTTTTCAGACCCTTAACTGTGGTTTAATATATTCCTAGAGGCTACTTGAGAGTCGAACTCTTTTATGTATACCCTGTTATTCCTTATGTAAATGTCATAAATTGGGTTTCTGTTCCTGGATGCTGATTCCTATTTTAAAAGTACAAAATTAACTAGGAAAAGTATTGAAAATGAATAATAAGATTACAAGATTACATACTTAAAAACATGTACTGAGAACGTATCCCTACTATTTTAATCTAAAAGCAAGAATGCTTCGTTCGTATTGGGGGATTATTCAACATAGGCATCTTCTTAAACATTAGTACGATAAAATTTAAACCTTTTTTCCAGTAAATATTTAAACTGGTCTTTTCACTCCAAGTGCCTTTGAACTGAGTTTAAATTCAAAGTCATGGTGTCCAAAATATTCACAAAATATTTGATTTGAAGGGGCTGGAATTCTCCATGGTAGATTTTTCATCAGTATCTCTTGCTCTTCTCCATCAGTAAGATCTTGATAGGTCTTTACTATGAGCAAATAACCATATTCTAGCCCAGGTAGGATTATCAGGTTTGCGAATAAAAATACAGGATAAGACAGGAATAGAGGCGCAGACCTACTGGAGAACGGACTTGAGGATATGGGGAGGGGGAAGGGTGAGTTTTGACAGGGCGAGAGAGAGTCATGGACATATACACACTAACAAACGTAGTAAGGTAGATAGCTAGGGGGAAGCAGCCGCAAGGCACAGGGATTTTAGCTCGGGGCTTTGGGACAGCCTGGAGGGGTGGGATGGGGAGAGTGGGAGGGAGGGAGACGCAAGAGGGAAGACACATGGGAGCATATGTATATGTATAGCTGATTCACTTTGTTATAAAGCAGAAACTAACACACCATTGTAAAGCAATTATACCCCAATAAAGATGTTAAAAAAAAAAAAATACAGAATTCCCAGTTAATGTTGAATCTCAGATGAACAAAGAATATGTTTTAGTATGCATGTTCCAAGTAATATTTGAGACATACTAAAAATCATTTGTCATTTGTCTGACATAAAAATTTAACTGGGCATCCTGTATTTTATCTGGCTACCCTAAACCAAAGGGTTGGCAAACTTCTTCTAGAAAGGGCCAGTTACTAAATATTTTAGGCTTTGTGGGCCTATCAAACTACTTAACTCTCACAGCCACAGAAAATAATTGTGTAAATGAATGGGCATGGCTGTGTTTCAATAAAATTGTATTTATGGACACTAAAATCTAATTTTTGTCAAATTTTCATGTGTCATGAAATATTGTTATCTTTTTTATTTTTTTCTCAATCGTTTAAAAATGTAAAAGCCACTGTGGCCTTGCAGGCTGTACAAAAACTCTCAGCAGGCCAGATTTGGCCTACGAGCCTAATTTACCACCCCCTGTAAAATCCTTAAAGATGCAGCTACTGTCTTAGTTTGGGCTGCTATAACAAAGTACCATAGACTGGGTGGCTTATTAACAGCAGATATTTATCTCTTACTATTCTGGAGGCTGGAAACCTAAGATCACAAGTGCCAACTTGGTCAGGTTCTGAAAGAGCTCTCTTCCCAGTTTGCAGTTGCTCATCTTCTTGCTGTGTCCTCACATGATGGAAAGAGGGCGGCTAACTAGCTCTCTGGCCTCTTCTTATAAAGAGACAAATCACATTCATGGGGGCTCCATTCTCATGACCTAATTACCTCCCAAATGCCCCACCTCCAAATACCATCACATTGGGATTAGGGTTTCAAAATAATGAATATTGGGGGCACACAAATATTTGATCCATTGCAGCCACCATCTAAGTTTTTCAGGTCATCACTGACTTCATGGTTAAAGTTGCTCAAAATGGATTGAAGACCTAAATGCAAGACCTGAAACTATAAAACTGCTAAAAGAGCACATAGGCAAAACACTCTTTGACATAAATAGTAGCAGTATGTTTTTGGATCTGTCTCCTAAGGCAAAAGAAATAAAAGCAAAAATAAGCAAATGGGACCTAACAAAACATACAAGCATTTGCACAGAAAAGGAAATCATTGACAAAATTAAAAGACAACCTACTGAATGGGAGAAAATATTTGCAAGTGAAATGACAGAAAAGGGTTAATGTCCAAAACATATAAACAGCTCATACAACTCAATATATATATTAAAAAAAACAACTATAAATGGGCCCGAGATCTGAATAGACGTTTATCTAAAGAAGACATACAGATGGCTAATGGGTACATGAAAAGATGCTCAACATCACTAATTATTATAGAATTACAAATCAAAACAATGAGCTATCACCTCACACCTGTCAGAATGGCTATCATCAAAAAGTCTACAAATAAGAAATGTTGGCAAGGATGTGGAGAAAGGGGAACCTTTGTACACTGTTGGTGGCTATGTAGAGGTGCAGCCATTTTGGAAAATAGTATGGAGTTTCCTCAAAAAAACTAAAAATAAAACTACAATATGATTCAGCAATTCCACTCTTGGGTGTATATCCAGAAAAAAATGAAAACACTATTTTGAAAAGATATATGCACCCTAATAGTCATAGCAGCATTATTTACAATAGCCAAGCTATGGAAGCAACTCAGGTGTCCCTTAACAGACAAATGGATAAGATGTGAGATGTGAGATCTATATCTATGTCTGTCTATCTATCATTTATCTATCTATCTATAATGGAATATTGCTCAACTGTAGAAAAGAATGAAGTTCTGCCATTTTCAGCAATGTGGATGGACCTAGAGAATATTATGCTCAGTGAAATAAGTCACACAGAGAAAGACAAATACTACGTGATTTTAATTATATATGAAATCTAAAAAATAAAACGAATGTATACAGCAAAATAGACACAGGGTCACAGATATAGAAAGCAAACTAGTGGTTACCAGTGGGGAGAAAGAAGGGGCAAGGGGCAAGATAGGGGTATAAGACTAAGAGATACAAACTACTATGTATAAAATAGATAAGCAACAAGGATAAGCAGAGCACAGGGAAATATAGCCATTATTTTGTGATAACTTTTAATGGAATATAATCTATAAAAATACTGAATCACTATGCTGTACACCTGAAACTAATATAATATTCAATTTAATTATACCTCAGTTAAAAAAAAAAGACAGCATGAGAACAAAACAGTACTTAAATGGAGAAATAGAAAATCTGAACAGACCATTTACTAGTAATGGGATTGAATCAGTAATCAAAAATCCCTCAACAAAGAAAAATCCTGGATCAGATGGCTTTACTGGTAAATTCTATCAGACATTTAAAGAAGAACTAACACCAATTCTCCTCAAACTCTACTAAAAAATAGAAGAGGAGGGAACATTTCCAAACTCATATTTAAGGCCAGCATTACCCTGACACCTAAGTCAGACAAAGACACTACAAAAAAAAAAAAGAAAAGAAAATTACTTGCCAATATCACTGATGAACATAGACACACACATACACAAAATTGCTCAACAAAATATTAGCAAATCAAATTCAACAGTACATTAAAAAGATTATACACCATGAAGTGGGATTTATTTCAGGGATACAGGGATGACTCAACTTCCACAAATCAATAAATGTGATGTACAACATTAACAAAATGAAGGATAAAAATCATCACAATGGATTTTTAAAAAGCATTTGACAAAATTCAACATACATTCATGATAAAAACTCTCAACAAACTGGGTATAGAGGAAATGTACCTCAATATAATAAAGGCCATATAAGACAAGCCACAGTTAATTTTATATTCAATGGTAAAAAGCTGAAAATTTTTTCTCTAAGATCAGAAACTAGACTAAAATGCCCACTCTTGCCACTTTTATTCACCATAGTACTGGGAGTTCTAACCAGGGCAGTTAGGCAAGGAAAAGAAATAAAATGCATCCAAATTGGAAAGGAAGAAGTAGAAGTATCTCTATTTGCAGAGACATGATATTATGTGTAGAAAACCCTAAAGACTCCACCAAAAAACTGTTGGAACTAATTAAAAAATTCTGTAAAGCTTTAGGATACGAACTCAATGTACAAAATTCTTGCATTTCTATACACTAACAAAAAACTAACAGAGTGAGAAATTAAGGAAATAATCTCAGTTGTAATTGCATCAAAAAGAATAAAATAATTAGAAATAAATTTAAACAAGGGGGAGGAAGATCTGTAAATTGAAATATGTTGATGAAAGAAATTGGAGAAAGCACAAATACATTTTTTTATTAGATTTAGAAAAATAGATTTTCCATGTTCATGGATTGGAAGAATTGATACTGTTAAAATGTCCCTACTACCCAAAGTGATCTACAGATTTAATGAAATTTCTATCAAAATTCCAATGGCATTTTTTTACATAAATAGAAAAAACAATCCTAAAATTTGTATTTTGTAAACACAAAAGACCCTAAAAAGCCAAAGCAATATTGAGAAAGAAGAATAAAGCTGGAAGCATCACACGTCCTGATTTCAGACTATACTACAAAGCTATAGTGATCAAAACAGTATGGTTTTGGCATAAAAACAGACACATGGATCAATAAAATAGGATAGAGAGCGCCCCCCCCAAAAAAAACTCCATACATATATGATCAACTAATTATGACAAAGAAGCCAATAAATGGTGTTGGGAAAACTGGATAACCATATGCAAAATAATGAAACTATACTCATATCTTATACCATACACAAAAATCAATTTACACTGGATTAAATACTTAAATTTACGATCTGAAATTGTAAAACTTCTAGAAGAAAATGTAAGGGGTAACCTCCTTGACATCTGTCTTGGCAATGATATTTTTGATTTGACACCAAAAGCAGACAAAAATAGTTAAGTGGGACTATATCAAATTAAAAAGCTTCTGCACTTCAAGAAAATGAAAAGACAACCTACATAATGGGAGAAAATATTTGTAAATCGTATGTCTGATAAGGGGTTAACATTCAAAATATATAAAGAGCTGACACAACTTAATAGTAAAGAAAAACAATCTGATTAAAAAATGGGCAGAGGAACTGAATAAACATATTCCCAAAGAAGACAAACAAATGGCCAACAGGTACACGAAAAGGTGATCAGTGTCACCAGTCATCAGGAAAATGCAAATCAATACCACAATGAGATATCATCTCACACCTGTTAGAATATGACTGTCCCCAAAATGACAATAGAACAAGTGTTTGGGGAGGACGTGGAGAAAAGGGAACTCTTGTGCACTGTTGGTGGGAATGTAAAGTGGTGCAGCCACTGTGGAGAACAGTGTGGAGGTTCCTCAAAAAATTAAAAATAGGACTACCGTATGATCCAGCAATCCCACTTCTGGGTATATGTCCAAAGGAAATGAAAACAGGATATTGAAGAGATTATTTGCACTCCCATGTTCATTGCAGCATTATTCACAGTAGCCAAGATATGAAAACAACCTAAATGTCTTTCAGCAGATGAATGGATAAACAAGATGTGGTGTGTGTGCATGCGTGTGTGTGCGTGCGTGCGTGTGTGTGTATATATATATATACACACACACGCACGCACACAGAGATATACAGTGCAGTATCATTTAACCATAAGAAAGACGGAAATACTGCCATTTGTGACAACGTGGATGGACCTTGAGGGCATTATGCTAAATGAATAAGCCAGACAAAGACAAATACCGCATGGTAACACTTATATGTGGAATCTAAATAAAAAGCCAGACCCATAGAAACAGAGAATAGAAAGTGGTTTGCAGGGTCTGGGGGTGGAGGGAAAAGGGAGAGACTGGTAAAAGGGTACAGACTTTCAGCTGTAAGGTGATTAAGGTCTATACTTAACATTATCTACATATCTAATATATAATGTGGTGCCTTTAGTTGATAACACTGTATTGTGTAATTGAAATAAGCTAAGAGAGTAGAACTTAAATGTTCTCAACCAACAAAAAAATTGTTAAATATGTGAGGTGATGGATGTGTTAATTAACTAGATGGTGGGATTCCTTTCACAATGTATATGTATATCAAATCTCCATGAGGTATGCTTTAAATATCTTACAATTTTATTTGTCAATTATAGCTCAGTAAAGCTAAAAAAAGGAAATAAAAGAGTCCCCTCAACATTTTTTTTTTTAAGTTAGGGAATCCTTCAATGAGGAAGTCACTGTTGAGTTGAAATCTGAAAGAGAAGTAGTTGTGAACTGAAGGGTGGAAGGAAAGGGAAGGAGCATTTCAGATAGACGGAGGTGATGGTCACAGGAGGGAGTTCGGTGGTTTGAGAATTAGGAGGCCATAAACTGGAGCAGGGAATGAGGGCTCAGTGAGGGATGGAGCTAGTGAGGTAGCCAGGAACCAGATCGCCACAGTCTCTTTCTCTTTCTCTCATAGTATTTGCATTTCAAAAGCCTCTTTGATAAGTGTCTTTCGCCCTGGGTAAGCTGGGCTGCAGCAAGGCTGCCACGTGGGTCACAACTCAAACTAATGAAATCCCCTGATGGCAGTCCATGACTGAGTTCTTGGTTGATAGTAAGGTGAAGGCAACAGGTGCCAAGGAATTGCATTAGCATTTCCCAGAGTTCCCTGAAATCTCAACCCTGACTGTTTGTTTTGTGCAGCACTCCCAGCAGAGTGGTTTTGGACTCACAGCTGAGATCGCCATCATCCTGGGAGGGAAAGAAAACAGAATGTTGACGTGGGAATAAGGTATGTTAGCCCCAAAATAGCGAATGTGAAAACTGAAACTGATCTTACCTTCAGTAAATGGAATTACCTACTCTAGAAATTGAAAGTCTTGAAAAATTGTAGGTTGTGTGTGTCAGAACCAAAATCTTACTCTTGATGTTTCAGCCCAAGGGAGGTAGAATTTCAGGCAGTAGCTTGACCACATCACACTCTTCCCCCTCCTACGTGCACACATGTGCACACACACCTTATGACGCTCCACCTTTTACCATTAGAGATTTATATGATGCCATGACAGAAGTAGATCATTCCATGAGTTCTCTGCTCCTCATTTCTATTTTGATATAAAGTTTGCAGGGAGCAAATAGAATTTTGACTTATGTTTCATAATTTATGTAGCTGATTTCTTGTGAAATCGTGTTTCATGTCCTGTCACATTACATTTACCTTATATTTACCCTGCTCTGGGCAGCTTGGACATTGGTCATGACGTGTCGCTGGAGAGTGGAGCTCTGGCACCTCAACGGGGCAGGTGGGAAGGCATTTAGGGGAAGGGGCTCTATTGGCTTGTACCCTCTAGGCAGCTGCGTCATCCAGCAAGGCATGGAGCCAGGCTGGGCCAGGTGATGCAAGTATGCTGAGATGTAAAATCCTTCTGTAGCTCGGATGACATGCTAAAGAGGTGTGTGACATGATAGACACATGAAGGAGAAAGGGAGGGAGGGAAGGAGAGAGGTAGGAGGGCACCTCCTTTCCATCTAGTCCCATCTTGGAGGTTCGGGGATGGGCCTCTTTCACAGGCACCCTCCACTGCTACCTTGCATTTCCTTCAGTTGAGCTGAGATGTGCCTCTTGTAGCTTAAGAAATGGAAGCATAGGAGACCCTTTTATGCCCTTGGGAATTTGAAATAATTCATCCCAGAGCAGTTTTCCCCAGTAGGATGGGGAATGATGGAAGAAGTTCCCTCCGGAGGAATGCATCTGCGGAGCTCCTCCCGGAGAATTGCTGAAGCTTGTTGTCCCCAAACTCCTGTCCAGTTCCTGTGCCAGAGTGACACGTTCTAGCTCCGACCTTGTGAGACTGGGAGGACAGGGACAAGGGCTTGTGCTGTCCCTCTCTTCAGAATGTTCGTCATAGTCCTAGATTAGGTCGGAGCAACTTTCTTTGTTCCATTTGACCTTTACCAAAGCTGAGTGACTGGATGGTCACCTGACCTCAGCTGAGCCAGTCAGCCTCCCTCAAAAATCTGAGTGGCAGGGAGAACACAGCTGGGTGATACTGCCCTTGGAACGATAAGGCCGTGTGGAGCTAGGATCACAAGGAGGAACATCTGAATAAAACTTGCAGAGGTTTGGAGAAGCAGAAAAAAGGGTCTCAAAAAGGAAGAGCCTACAGGGAGAATGGAATGGGCTTGCAAAGAGAAGCAGAAATGAGAGGTCAAGTTGTTCCCAAAATAAGGAGGCAAAAAGAAGAGCTGGCTGGTAAGTTTCCACTTCCCATAAGGACCAGCTGTATTTCTACAGATAGGTTTCACAAAACTTTCCTGCATCCTGCTAATAAATTCCTTATTTCCAAAGCCAGCTTGAGTGAATATCTGTTTCTAGAAATAAAGTGATCCTTCAGACTGGGTTGTAAAATTTGATGTCGTAGGGGAAAAGATAACCCTACTGGTTTGTGTCCTAGAGTCATTGCCAGTCTTCAGCATATGGTTTAAGGAGGGAGGGGGATCTCTAGGTCCAAATTCTCTCCTCTTCTGGCATGCCGTCTTGCTGTAAATCACAGCATTAGAGAACCATTCCTTTGGGATTGGGATTTGTCTCTCAAGGAACTTGGTTCAGTGTTATTCAATAAACTAAAATGAGCCACTCAGGGATGATTAACTTGGAGGGTCTTTTTCTTGGGATAGGGTGGTGACAGGTGAGTAAGACAGGTGAGTGTATAGCCCTGCAAAAATGAGACTCCAGACAGCAAGCTCAGAGACATTCTGTATCACCCCACCCTTTTTAGCTAACATCAGCCTCACTTTTATTGAAATCATTCCAACAAAAGGATTCTTCATATATCTATAAAATCATAAACTCATAAACTCAGAGCATTTCCTCTGAAGGCCGTGGGGACTTATGACCTCCTTTTCAAGATGTCAAAGCAAGCACCAGCTCTCCTCAGCGAGCAGAGATTGCCAGGGTTATACTCTGTGATTTGTTTTTTTCCTGAGTAGTTTGGTTTATTTATCTGGTGAAAGGAAGATTGCAGGGGAAGCAGGTCTGTGGGTGCCCTCTCTAAGGCAGGGTGGCCCTCTCAAATGCCTTTGGGTGAGTAATATAAAGGAGCAGAGTGGGCCAGGTAGGAATGGGGGCAAACTGGGGGAGGTAAGAAGTGCTTAAAGAATTTCAAATTAGAAATTAAAAAAGAAAGAAGGAATGAAGGCTCAGACCAAGGAAACTACCTCAGAAGGGCTGAATTTGTCTTATGCGTTGTCTGTCAGTTTATGACCTTTGTCCTGTGATTTCTTCTGGTGCTGAAAGTTTAATGCTTCAAAGTTTGTCTTTGGGTGTGAGGAGAAGCTAAGATGAACCAGTGAGTGAAGACTGAAAATTCTTACTGAGAATGGGGGGTTATTTGGAATTCCTATTGGGAATTGATAGTAATGCCGATTGTGGGGGGGATGTCTGGGTATAGAAGTCATTTTTCCCTCTCCCTTTCCGTTTTCCTTCCCATCCTGTGCTTCCATTCCTTTTCCTACCTGCTCCATGGGGCCTTTTGTGATTTTTCTTGGGCAGGGCCAACAATTTCTGTTCAGTGACCCCTGTTCTACATGGAGGCTTGGTGGAGGCCCAGAGAAATGGCATGTGAATAATGCCATGGCTTTGTGCCAAGTACAGTTGCATCTGTCATTGAGGATTTCCCATGGCCTGGACCACGTGTTCCTATGGCGCTCAGAGAAGCTCAGTAATGAGCTGATGTTCTTGGCATGCAGGTGGGCTGGGATCATGCGTCCCAGATACTAGATCTGATGACCTCCTTAGTGGTCCTTCTCATTTGCTCAGTGTGGGGCATCTCTCCAAATAATGCCCTGGGCCAGGCATCCTTCTAGAGCCTCCACGTGGTTCCAGAGCCTGCCACAGCCCAGGCTGTGATGCCTAACTTAATCATTCTTGTTGCATTCTCCTTCTGAGTGTCACCAAAAATCTTCCCCTAGGATGATGATATTAGAGATTTGCATAAGGCTTTGGTTTTTCTATTATTTTTTAAATAGTGGAAATGGCAAATACATTGAGAAATCTGGCACCAGCTGAGTTTAGAATTTTCACATAAATTGTGCCAAAAGATGGTTTTACATTACCATATTCTGTATTCTGTTTTACCTCCTCTGCCTTTCTGTTGTCCAACAGGACAAGCCTAGGCCTAAGCCTATACAAACTAATTTCATTCTGACCCTGATTAAAATTTCCTTCCAGCAAACCTGAGAAACAGCTGTTTCTCAGTGAATGGCCCCCAGCACACCCCAGCCATCCTGTCATCCCCAGAGGCCATTCCTCAGAAGCCAGCTGTTGTGAGTGAGAAGATGAAAGGTGTCAGTCCCATTCGTAATGCTGGTGATTTAGGGGAGGCAACAAGATTCTTTGTTTTATCCTTTCAAGTCGCTATGTTTGGGGAAGAGTCATCATTTCCGTTCCTGCTGGATGGGGAGAAAGGATCCATCAATCTCTTTAGTTAGAAGAGTTCTTGTTCCTGATATGCAGGGTTGGTTTATTTTGGAATGCCAGCTTTTCTTTGTTCCCCTCTGTTTTTGTTGTCCTGGCATTACAGTCGTTGCCGTTGCCGTTTAACACGTTAAATGATGGAGGGAGTTGGAGTTTCAGGTATCGGCCTGAGGTCCTGAAAGAGTTTCACTGAGCCTCCAGATTAAAGCTGGTAAAGTTGACTAAGAAGAAGACAAGAAGATTCCTGGTGATCTAGTTATAGGAGAAACGGTGCTTTGGCTTATAATTGGGAGTCTGGAGCCTTTCATTACCTTAGTTTCTGACCTGCCTTGCAGGGTATATTCTTTTAGTTCATGCAGGTGGGTGTAATTTAAGGAGAAGGCTCCAGACACTCTGTTTCATGCTATACTTTTTATCCATCTGTCATCATCCATTCTCCTCCTTCTTAATAATAACTAATATGTGTGGACTGAAGTACCATTTGTGAAACATCCATTATTTCATTCTGAGGAACTGGGGGCTAAGGGAGTTTGACTGACTTGGCCAGCATTCTCTGTCAGTAGATGGTAAAGACAGACCCAGATCCCACAGCACAGTGTTCTACATGGCATACAAGTCCAAATCGAAACACGATTTTAGGAGAAAAGTCTCAGGAATACATCATTTTTTAAAAAGCAGAAGTTTTAGGAACTGAAGATTTAAATAAATACAGAGCATATATGTGATATATAGTGTATATATATATCCCCACGTGTGTGTGTGCATGTATATGTGTGTGTATATTCATATAGTTGTATATAGTAAGGGAAGCATAATCCTGAACTAAGTAACTAATTTATACTAAAGTATAAATGACTGGGAATACTTTTCCTCCCAGAGAAGTTTCTTCAAGCACACTTGTTTAAAGATGACTAGAAGGGCAGTGTTTAGCCTGAGGGAAGGCATAACAAATGCTATAATTTCATAATTAATATATTATTAATATAAAATAATAATATACAGTCTATGTATATACATAGATAGATAGATGGATAGATATATTCTCGGTAGTATGATGCAGTGTCAGGTTATTGAGAAAGATCATTTGTCTCAGGCAAAAGATGTTACCTTTCCTAAATTACAGTCTTCAAATCACATGAAGGTTACATTTTTTGTTTGTTTTGTTTTGTTTTCGAAGGTTACTTTTTTTTTTAATGGAAATGCATTTCTTTTATTTATTTTATTTTACTTTTGGCTGTGTTGGGTCTTCGTTTCTGTGCGAGGGCTTTCTCTAGTTGTGGCAAGTGGGGGCCACTCTTCATCGTGGTGTGCGGGCCTCTCACTATCGCGGCATCTCTTGTTGTGGAGCACAGGCTCCAGGCGCGCAGACTCAGTAGTTGTGGTTCATGGGCCTAGTTGCTCCGCGGCATGTGGGATCTTCCCAGACCAGGGCTCGAACCCGTGTCCCCTGCATTAGCAGGCAGATTCTCAACCACTGTGCCACCAGGGAAGCCTATGAAGGTTACATTTTAAGATGCACATCAGACAGCAAATTGTTCTTTGTTTTTATGTTATGATTAATTGGAACTATCGTATTCATTCATTTACTTAATAGTTGAGCACTTAAGCAGGCAATGTTCTAGGAACTGAAAGTATGAAGATCACTAAACCAAGCATTGCTTCCAAAGGAATATGACATGAAAGGGCCCAGGGAAATTTCTGAGTTAGTGGAATCCAAGATGGGACACACTTATTCTAGATCAAGTGTGAAGCTGTCATAGGGAAGGGAACATCTGAGTGAGATTTGAAGCATGGATTCCACCAGGTGGAGGAGGAAGGGAAGGGTATTCAAGGCAGAGGAAATAACTTGTGGGAAGAGCCATCAATTATACTAATTCATGTTACACAAGGTTGTCAGAATAACTTGTTACACACTTAGCAAACGTACTGAGCATCTACAAGTGTACCTGGCACACTGTCAGGCACTGGGGGTACAAAAATCACTCATATAGAAGCCCTGCCATCTGGAGACTTAGAATCACAGAATGCTAGGACTTTGAGGGATCTCAGCAATGATTTATCCAGTGCTTCTTCAGATTCTGTGTTGCTGAATTCTAGGAGTTATGCTTCTAGGCTCCTAGTGAGGCAAGAAGATGTGAGTGTATTTGTCAGCTCAGGCCAAGTTGTGCTGCAGTAACAAATGACCCCCAAATCTTAATGGCTTACAACAGTAAAGGCATATTTTTCACTCATGTGACATGACCATCATGGATCAACTCTGGTTTTACTTCATATTTTCTTCATTCTAGAACCTGCTGAAGGAGAAGCTCTTATTTAAGACATGCTTGGCCCATTTCAGAGGGAAAAGAGAGGTGGACCATGGCTTTTATAGCTTTTGCTTGGCAATAGTACCTGTCACTTCTGCCTATACTCACTGGCCAAAAGCAAGTAATATGGCCAAGCCTGACATCAGTGCAACAAGGAAGGATATTCTTTCTTCAGGAACAGGGGAAATGTTTTGAGTAGTGATACAGTCTTCATCATGGAGTTTAGGAATTCTATATTCTGGCTTCAACTAGTGCAACTCCATGTCTAACTGTTTTATATATTGGACTCATATGCAACATTTTGCTTGAAGCTAGCAAAGAATAATACTAGATGTCCACTAAAAGAGTTATCCACTTTCACAATGTAGTCACCACTCACTTTGTATCCACGTGTGGCTCTGTGACTAGTTCTCACCAACAGAATATATGTACAAATGATATGTACTGATTTCAGGCCATAACTTTTAAGAAACAGCTATACACTTTCTCCATAATACCTCTTCCTTAGCACAGCAAGATGCAGACAATAGCAAAGCTAGGAAATGGCCCACACACAAGGGGGACAGTCTCTGAATCACAGTATGGAAGAAAGCTGCCAGCTGTCCCACCCTGGATTGTAGGGTGAGTGAGAAAGAAGCTTCTATTTTTTTTTTTAGCCATGTACATTTTAGGGTCTATTTGTTATAGCTGTTTAAACTCTAAAGATTGTGTATATAAGAACACATTTGGTCTCATCTAATTCTCTCCTTGTTCCACGAAGAAAGCAAAAGGTGAGGGAGGGATGGCAACTTGCCCACATTTACACAGAGTTATTTTAGGATGAAGCCTTCATTGCAGATCTCTGGACTTACAGGCCAGGGTTTCTGGGCTCTACCCAGAAGTGAGGGAACATATGATTAAAATTCTGGTTCCAAATTGCTGGTTTATGCCCTGAATCTGGTCCAAAGATGTGTCCCCTATTTCCTGCATAAAGTTTTAAAATAGTATGAATTAATTGCAAATATTTAAATATCGGGATATTTCACAAGAAGAGTTAGGTTCCAACGTCTCTTGAAAAATCATAAGGTTTGGCATCGCTCTGTCTATATGCCCATGAAGGAAACATTGACTTTAGCTCCTCTCTCTTTAGATGGGGCGTGTGCTCTCCAATTCATCAGGTCCTCTCCGCACCCTGTTGTTTTCCTGCCTCTGAGGCATAGAAAAAGTTGCCATTTACTGTGATGCTTATTCAGGCTAATAGTAAGGAGGAAAGTACATTTTTATTTTTCCCTTGTTCCTATAAAAGGCAGAATAATAATGAAGCAACAAGAGAGAAGAAGTAAAGAAATATAAACAGCTTACTTCACCTGTTTATGTTATCTGAGCCCCTATCAGTATTTGCATTATATACCTGGACTAGGGATTAATGTGGGGAGATGACGTCTCTTTCCCCAAGGCCATTGATGAGTCAAGACAAGAGTTCTTTTCTGAGCCAGGAGTGCTCTACAGATGATCACCTGCATTGATGTGGTGCAGTCACTTCCTTCAGCCTCATGGTGGGTGCTTGCTGAGAGCAAAAGGTGCCAAGCCAGAGGCCTGGGCTGGTGAGGGGGCGAGGGATCTGCAGTGACTGGGACGGGGGTCTCTGCTCTCCAGAGGCTGGGAATAAACATCAAGGAGGGCTCTGGGACCACGGTCTCAGCCTTACTTTCCCCTCCTCGGCACACATGACAGATGACTTGCTCACAAGGGACATCCCTCCCAAAGCCCACCCAGGATGTGTGTGTACCATCGTAATGTTTTGGAATGTTAGCTGTTTTTCTGCTGTACCTCATAGGAGCCCCTGTAACCTATCATTTAAGAATTTTGCTTTCATGGCTCCTAAAATGGTCAACACACAAATGGATGGTGTTTTGTTTTTGCTATTTGGAAGAATAGGTGGTCAGCTCTAGCAGAGATTCTGGACTCCAGGATTAGGAAATGTGTCCCTGCTTGGACATTTATGCAAACCTTGTGAAGACTTCTGCTCACCCCCCCCAATCTGCAATCACGTCCCTCCTCATTGCCCCTCATCCCTCTCCCCACTCACCCCCGAGATCATTTTGTGTGCATTTTACTTGTTGAATGGCGTCATTGTCTCTTGGTTGTGAGCCCCGTGGGCAGACACCTGGTCAGCCTTGTTCACTGGGGTATCCTCAGTTCAACAGAGACTGACTGAATTAATGAATGAGGTAAATTGGCTGCTCGTGGGTCTTTGATCAACAACCCTGTTCTTTGTCACATAAAGCAGGTCCTGGGATAAGTGGGGTGTAGGGTAGGGGTGGTGACAGTGGAAACGCCACATGGATTAGGAGATCTGAGAGCAAAAGAGAGCTGTGCTCCTTTGCGGGTACAGACTGGGGAGGCTGAAGTGTACAGAGTGGGCATAACTGCATGAGATGTCTGGGCAGACACATCAGGCTGTGGTAGGGAAGCAGGAGAATGCTTCCCGGACACTCAGAGTCCTCTGGGTTTAAGCTCAGGGAGCTGACGGAACTGGCGGGCCTTGGGACAGTGAACGGACCCCAGACTGGGGTGAGGAAGTCTCATTGGGTACTGGCTTGAATAAAGGACAACACTGAGGACCAGGGCTGTGTCCCACCCCTTCCTGCTGCTACCTTCTGTCCAGGTAAGTTGAGAGGGCACAGCAGCCCAGTCTCAACTGAAATGAAGTTTACACCACTTGGTGAAATAGGGTCTGTACAGAAAGAGTTAAAAAAATAAACTTATATTTCTCGCTCATTTGGGTTTATGGACTGAGATTTGTATTCCTAACACAGACAATTCTTCACAGCTGTATCTCCACCACTTTTTCTACTCATGGATTGCAAGTAAGAGTGATTTTGTTATAGGAATAAATGTAGATCCACTCTAATTTATTTCTAAAAAGTAATGAATTCACACATTTCCATAATTTGGCTCTCAGTTGTCAGGTTACTCATTATGTCCATTGCAACTGATTATGAAAATGTGTTCAAGACCTGCTGCTGTTATAGTGGGGAAAAAAGTGCCAGGGAGAGCCCTGGGCTGTGGATCCCAGAGACCTGGGTTCTGGTTACAGCTTTGCCAACTATTAGCTGTGGACTCCTGGCAAGTTCTCTGTCCTCTCTGGGCTTCTGCTTTCTCATCAGGTGATTATGGGAATAAAATGGCTTGTCAATTATGTATGATTATCATAACTTCCTACCAAGTGCACTTTTATTTATGTAGTGATTTTTCTTTAATTCAGCTAAGAATTTGAATATTGCTTTTATGTTGCTTGAGGTCATCCAGTGTGAGAAGCATTAGGGTGGGTGAACTTTTTTTTTTTTAGTTTTTATTGTATTTAAAAAATTTTTTTACACATTAAGCATTACTTTCCATTTACAGTTATAACAAAATATTGACTACGTTCCCCGTGTTGTACAGTACATCCTTGAGCCTGTCCTACATCCAATAGTTTGTACCTCCCACTCCCCCATCCTGATATTGCCCCTCCCCTCTGCACTGGTAAACATTAGTTCGTTCTGTATATCTGTGAGTCTGCTTCTTTTTTTGTTATATTCACTAGTTTGTTGTGTTTTTTAGATTCCACATAAAAGTGATATCATACGGTACTTGTCTTTCTCTGTCTGACCTAAGGGTTGGTGAACTTTAAATGTCTTTTCTCTCTCTGACATTCTGGTCTGTGCCCTGTGACTCTAGGAGAGAGAGACTGAGCCACTTCTAAACCTCCTGAGGGCAGATAGTCTATTCAGCCAATCACTTGAGCATGGGAGAGCTGCCATCTTTTGTTCCTAAGGTATGGCTGTAGCCACAGGTGACTGTTTTTAAATGGATAGGTTCTTAGAAAATATTTGACAGCCTCACCTTTGCTAAGTGTTCCTCCAAGGGGTTTCAGTCGGGTTCCTGTTTTCCTGTTTATATTTTACCACTTCTAAAGTACCACTTACCTTCATGGTGAGATGCAAATAGGAGTGCCTGACATTGCATGCATGCTTCGGTTGAAATAAATACATCAAAATGAGCGCGAGGATTTACCTGATGTCCACTAGAGGGCAGCAGAGTAGTGAGAATCGGGGTTCTCAGAGGCTTTGTACACTGAAGTGTTGACATGTGACTTGGCAATTGAATAATTTTTGATACTGTCCTGACACATAAACACCTAGAAGCAGGTTTTCAGAGGTTATTTGTGCACTAAAAGAGGAATTAACAAAACGAACTTGCATGCCAAAAGTAATTTTCAATATTCTACAAAGAACTGTGGCCTCATTATGAGAAAGCTTTTAGAGGATATTCAGCTATCATTAACTGGATGTGTTAAACTTAACTGGCAAACACACATTCAAAATAAATCAGGCTGAATGGATCTAAAAAAGTACATCTGGTGACTAATAAAAACTTCTACTGGGATTTGGGGGCTGGCCAACTCACCCAAAAGGAGAGATTTTGTTTTAAGTGACTTTTGTGTGTCTCCCAGCCCTTGGTGCTCCCAGATTTGTGGTGCTAACATGGTTAAACAGTTATACACACACTACACAGGTGTGTGTGTTATTGCGGTAATATATTTTTAAGCTATCACTCTACTTTCAGCATAAAAAGTCAGCAAATTATCAGAGTTTATTCCATTGACATTCTCACACCTTGAGAAATAGCCCATTTGTATTATCACAGTTTGATATATTTCCCATTTACTGAGCTTCTATGGCAAGTTGGCATTTTAATTTAATTATACTTTTCGCTAATGGTCTTTATTTTTCAGTGTCTGTGTGTAAAATGCCTGTAGGTTTGATTATCCACCCCCCTCTTCCCAGTGCCAAGCTGTAGTGCAAATTTATAAACTGACAAAATTCAGCGTAAAATTCAGGGAGGTGAAATGCAGGAACTTGTAAAGAAATACTGCTTGAACCACGAGGCATTTTCTTCACTTGCAGAGTGTGGCCCTGTCTTGCATACATTTAGTTCCTGGTCTTGTTGTCACTAACAGGAACTGCAGCACAAAAGAAGGTGGGGCAAGTGCTCACTCAGGTCCTCCGAGATGGGTAGGGGCCGCCGAGGGTTTGAGCTCCCCGCTCCTCTCTGTTGTGCCTCTGGGGATCTAGCAACAGCAGCAATAGTACCGTCCCTTGACTTCTTGGCAATGCTTAGAGCTTGTAGGGACTTTTTCCATTAGAATAAGTAATTGATGGTGGAGGCATGTAGCTCTCCTTGAAGACTGCAGGCTGCCTAGTGGAGTCTGGGTGAGGCTGTCCCAGGACTTCAGGGCTGCAGTGGTGTGCATTTCACAGCAGAGAGGAGCTGAAGAATGGATAAACCCAGAGAGGCGAGTATACTCTCCATCCTCACATTTTCATGAGTGTGTACACCCCATTTCCTTGGTGCTAAAATGCCCCTGACTGTAAGACACACCATTGATTCAACACTAGCCTTCCAAGAAAAAAAAGGAAGAAAGAAACACTGCCAGATTAAATATACACATCAGTTGTGGGTACATTCCAATTTCAGAAATGCTAAAAGTGGGAAAACAAAGGCTGATTTTAAAATCTTGGAAATTTAGTATGTATAATTTTGATAGATATATTTAAGGCAAAATCAGCTTTCAAAGTTGTCCCAGAATACAGCTCAGCATCTGAGTACCTGTGAAGCCATTGTCAAGTTTACATGTCTTAACTCCTAAATGGGAGAGCAATTCTTGTTCTAATACATGAGGATGTAGGAATAAAAATGGTGTGTGTTTGTGGAAGTGCTCTGTAAACTGCTTTGTTGTTTTTTGTTATTGTATTTCATTGGATATGTGTTATGTTTTATTTAGGGGTTTTTTTCACTCAGTTTAATTTTAACACAAGAGTCTCACTCTCACCTGTTCGCATCACCCCCTTACGCTCTCACGCATCCCTTCAACTTGGATGATTTGCCATATAGAAGTGTGTGGACGAGAACCAACAATTTATTCGCCTGTTCTTGAAAAGACATACATCCGCTCCTGCTGAGAATATGGAGGAAAAACAGGAGAGTTTTAATAGTAGAGGTTTTTCCATTAAAACAGAGCGGGTGGGGGCTGGAGGAGGGACCTATGAGTGTATCAGGCAAGATATTGGTGACATCAGTCAAGGGCCCAAGAACCATCCATTACACACCTCGAAAAGAGTGGAGACATGCTCCCAGCCACAGGAAAGATGCTGCCTGCTTCAGCGCCAGCAGGAAGGAAAAAGGGAGACACAACTGAAGAACAGAGTGTGTTAATTACCTTACTCGGAGGATCTCATACAACATGCTGTGTATGTAAATTGATACACTGAATATGATTACTGCAGGATTTAGTTTTCATGCGGAGGAGTGGAGGAGCGAGGGGAAGGAGGCCGGGGCTTGGGTGCCACTTTGATCTCTGCTCTCTTCTACAAATGGGAGTCCTGCTCTTCATTAGCTTTTCCACTGGCCAGCCTCCTGAAATAATGCGGTCTGTCCCGGGTCTCTCCACTTGCTGCTCAATTGCTTGCTTGAAGGAATGAAATCCTTTTGTACCAGAAGAGTTAGGACAAAAAGTCAGAGAGGTACCGGGAGTCCAGTCATGGAACAGCGGGAGCTCTGGAAGGACTTTGAATCTCTCTGGCTACTCCCTGGTGTAGAGAACTGAAAGTCATAGTGGGGCCACAGGGGAGGTAGGTAGACCAGTTACCCCGAGATGAGCACGGTTGGGGGAAGAATTTGATGCCAAGGAAGCGGGGGAGGAGAGGAGTCCTCAGATTCTGATGTATTTTTAAAGCATGGGAACTGATGTGGGTGTGACAAAAACACAAAAGAGGAGAGAAGGATGGTGCTAAGGCTTCGGCCTGAGCAAATGCAAGGATGGCGTTGTCATTTTTTGATGTGGGGAAAATATTTATTTTAAAAAATGTGAAGTGTAAACTCTGTAACAGTTGAAAGAGGAAACAAGTGCTGTTGAGGATGGAGCGAAGTTGACTGGCAGAGAGCAAATAATTCAAGAAAAGGTGCAGGAGAGAGAAAGGCTAAGAGAAGACAAATATAAGAACAGATTCAAAGTCTTTGACAAATACTCAGCGGCACACTGGGCTGGATTCTGCTCGACCTGGGAGGGCATCTGTATTTAATTATTGTCTAACTATTTTTGTGCATGTGTTATACCTTCATTCATGCAACCATAAGTTCTTTGATAACGGGCCTCTCTGATTCTTTGACACACAGTAGTCACTCAGGTAACACTTCCTAACTGTCTGGCTGGGGCAGCCATGATAGCCCGAATGCGACTCATCTTCTTACGCTAACTGGACAGATCTAACTGGGGGGGTGGACCAGCGTGGGAGAAAGCATTTGTCTTACTTTTACAGGGTGGGACCTTCAGATCTTAAAGTTCTCCTTTGTGCCCTTTTGCCTGCAGAACAGCAGGTCTCTCTTGTTCTCACACTTAGAAGATGTTGCGTGGAATGCTATGGCATCCTTGTTGCCTTCTTTGTCTAGTCCAAGGGTGTAAGAGATGGAACAGTCCTGGCATAGTTTTCCTAGTAAAAACTTTGGCCTCAGAGTGCTGAAACCTTAAAGAAAAGAAGCAATAAGCTGCAATTAAGTGCAATCAGCCCTGTTTGTTTGTTTTTCGCACTTCGGGCAGCCATATTCAGTGACTGTCGGGTGGCAGATGGGATGGTTAGAAGTTTGGTGCTTTGGAACATACTTGAATATTTTACAAACCAAAGAAAATCTGTGTCACCTCCTCTGTGTACTTTCATTGCAAAGGAGATGTGGCAGCTGAATGGATATAGTGATCAGAACCGGTGGTATCTACTGAGAAAGAAGAAAGATTCGAGTTCCTTTTTAAGTCATGATTTTATTGTTCAATTATTTTTAAAAAATAAATGTATCATTGGCCCTGGTGTGCTTCTCTCACTTTAAGGGGCATAGTGGAGGAAACACACACACTCTCCTTGTGTTTCACTTCTTTGTTGGTCAGGGTTAGCTCCTTATCACCAGCTGCCAGGAGCCCTTTATAGCCAACATTTGGTCCAAATGGTGTTTGTGAATGAGGAAGAGAGTCCTAACCAGCTTCATGAGCCAGAGCATCACTAGGGCCTTCACTTGCTGAGGGAATTGGGAGGCTCAGACGGCAGCTTTCCTGAGATGTTGGAGACTGTCTGGTCCACAGGGTGGCTCAGACGGCAGCTTTCCTGAGATGTTGGAGACTGTCTGGTCCACAGGGTCCTTGCAGTTTGAGCCTGGTAACTGTTGGCTGAGAGGGAGAGGGAGGGAGATCCAAAAAAGCCAGTCTCCTTTGCTGATGGAGAAATCTCCCTCTAAAATTGTGATGCAAGAGCATCAAATGCCCAGTTTTTTCTGGAGTAGAGATAAAGGATAAGCGGATGAGACAGAAAGTCTGTTTTCTCTGGAGCTGCAGCCTTTTACACCTTTATACCTAACAGGTATTCAGCTCACAAATGTCTTTACAGTTGCAGTTACTGTTATGGATTGAATTATATCCCTTCAAAATGACACATTGAAGTCTTAAGCCCCAGTACCTCAGAATGTGAGCTTTTTGGAGATAGGGTCTTTACAAAGGTAACCAAGTTAAAATGAGGACATTAAGGGGACCCTGATCCAATATGACTGGCATCCTTATAAAAAGAGGAAATTTGGACACAGAGACAGACAAACACAAAGGGAAGGCAACGTAAAGAGACACAGAGAGAAGATGACCACCTACAAGCCAAGGAGAGAGACCTAGAACAGATTAGGCCCTCTCGGCCCTCACAAGGAACCAATCCTGCCAACACCTTGATTTTGGACTTCTAGCCTCCAGAACTATGAGACAATACATTTCTGTTTAAGCCACCCAGTTTGTGGTAATTTGTAGTGGCAGCCCTAGCAAACTAACGTAGTTACCTATGGAATTTGTTACATCTTGGGTTGTTCCATTGACTCCTTCCAATATATATCCATTAATTAGTTAATACTGTCTTTAGCCATGTGGTGATATCAGGGTCACCTCCAAAGACAAATGAAATAGACTGCATAGTATGGTTTGTAATGGTGATTCTGTGGATCAACAATTTGAGTTGGGCTCAGGTGAGTGTTTTTCTGTCAGTCTTGTCTAGGGTAACTCATATGACTTTAGTCACAGTAGCTTAACTTCAGCTGGCACATCTAAGATGGCTGCACTCATAAGTCTGGTGGTTGGTATTGGCTGGAACAGCTAGGCTGGCTGTGACGGCTGGATGACCATATGACTTTCCATCCTGAAGGAGGTTACTTAGCCTGGGCTTCTTTGTATCCAACTGTAGGGTTCCAAGAGCTGTATCCACATTCTTTTTTTTTTTTTTTTTTTTTGCGGTACGCGGGCCTCTCACCGTTGTGGCCTCTCCCCTTGCACAGGCTCCGGACGCGCAGGCTCAGCGGCCATGGCTCACGGGCCCAGCCGCTCCGCGGCATGTGGGATCTTCCTAGACCGGGGCACGAACCCGTGTCCCCTGCATCGGCAGGCAGACTCCCAACCACTGCGCCACCAGGGAAGCCCCCACATTCTTAATGATTTCCTTAAGATGGTTTCCCAGAAGTGAAATTGGTAGGTCAAAGGGCATGTATAGTTTCAAGGATTTACCTGCGTCTTACCAAAAATGCATGTTCTTTTAACAGATATTATGACTGAGTCTTATCTGTGTAGTAATTTTCCTGTTGTCAGTGTTTTCTATGACTCACATTCATGTGCAGGGGAAAAAAAGCCACACTCTCTACCTGACTGCATTCAATTAATTCCTAAATTAAGTAGTGCAAGTGGAAATGTAATTCAGTACATATATCCCTGAGGAGAAAGTGGATTACAGATTTGTTAAGTGGGTTTCATTCCCTATTATTAACCATATCCTAATTTTTCTAGCTGGAGAAGGGAAAGGGACAAGCATTTTTACTTTAATTAAATCATCGTACTATTAAACCAAACAACTTGTCTACAGTTTCCTTTGTTCAGGAAAACCACACACTTCTGTAACTTCTATATATGTCTCAAATATAACTGCAACCCTTATTTAAAATCCAGTAGAGGCAGGCTTATTTAAAAACGTGGCTGCCATTCTGTTTTAAGAGCTCTACCAGAATATTATTCAACCTTAGCATCTATATAGGTATTTTCCATTAATGTGCCAGATTGGGTCAAAGTCAGTATGGTGCCAGAGTAGCAGGCTTCAGAGACAACGTTTTTTGAACATCTGAGTGCTTCATAAATAACCATGCCTATATGCTTGTAGTACAGACACTTAAAGGGGAAGGACAAACACAAAGTCAATAGAGTTACACAGCGACTCCTGGTATCCTCGCCAGATGGCCAACTTCTCCCAACATTATCTTTCAAGAGAGACAGAAAGACATAGGCTAAATATTAAGTAGTTACATTCGATATCATTTATCTGTCAAAAGAGGAATAAAAAAAGTCAAACCTCTAAAAAGTATTCTGAAATCCAAATCTTTTGATACAAGTTCTGAAAACTATCCTGAACAATGTTTTCACCCCGCTGGCAGGTATGATAGTAAAGTTTGGGAGACAGGGATGTGTTTCTTTGGTTTCTGGATGATTGCTTCCCAAGGCATATATTCTAAGCTATATTTTGAGCTCAACATCTTTTATGTGTTTCTCGTAGAATTGAATACATTGTTTCCTCACTGGTAGGCAAAGTTTAAAACAAACCACAGTCAGAGTATACCACACTTCCTCCTAAACCCTTTAATAAGTTCATCTTTAAAAATCAACTGGCATCTTTAATTGGTATAAGGCTTTGAACTAGTCTAGGCATTGTAGTCAAAGAGATGTTAAGTCCAGTCCAAACTCAGTCACATACCAGAAATGTGACAGGCAAGTCACTCTCTGAGCCTCAGGTGTTCTCATCTGTAGGAATAAGAAACTAACCTTCTATTTTAAGTGGCTGTTATGGTGTAGATTAATTGCAATTACATATAAGGCAGGTGACACCAAACCAGGCACACAGTAGGCTTGAATAATAATCCCTATTAGTACATTATTTTTTTATACTGTATCTTTTATATAATTAGTTTAGATATTTTTATTCCCACTTTAGGGACAATAAGAACAGAGAGGGGAGGACATCTGCTAGGTTCAGGCTTCCAGTTCCAGAAAGCCAGAGAGGGCCTGACCCCGGCACAACAGCACTAGCCATGAGCCTCCCGTGGTTGACTGGGCAAGTGAGGCTTAAATGATCAAGACTTCTTTGGGCTCGAACACAACACAGTATTTTTTTAGATTTGTAATAGAAATAAGAAAGACACTGAGCATCTGGATTTAATAAAGCATCCCTGTCCCACGACTATTGATAACTGGCTGTAAGATTCAAAACCAGTTTCAGGACACTGGCCTCCACCATCCCACAAGATCACCTTTGTCTGCTTTGGTTCGTTTTGAACAGTCACCCTGATGTGCATCCCTCAACAGACCAGACGCAACATTTTTACCCACTTCATGTTTGTAGCCTGGTGCAGGTTCCTCTCAGCTAGAATGGCTTATGTGGTAAATCTGTCCATGAGAGTATGGTGATTAAAATTTCTGATCCTTGGTGAAAATGATGGTTTGTTGTTGGGTTAGGGTGGTGACTATTCTTAGGAATATTTGTCCCTAATTCAAACACAGGTACTTTTCTTTTGCAAAATCAGAACAATCTGCAAAAGCAGACTACTGGTTCCATTCCCAAATGCACTACGCAGTTTGGTATGTTTTGTCCTCTTATTGCACGTGGGTCTTCAACATAGCGATGCTTTCCTGTTGACTCTTGGTAGTAAGTCCTCTTCCAAACCTTCAAAACCACTCTCTATCCAGGAGATGTGAATCTGTCCTTTTGTTTATGGCGTAGCGCACTCAGGAGCCGAGGCCAGGGAGGAGAGAGAGAGGAGCTGAACTGGTGGAAGGCAGTAGGGGGGTGGGATGATGAGAGGAAAAAATCAAGTTTGACCTTGGGAGGTGACTTTTTATCCCCATAGACATGCTTTTCCAACTCTAAGACATGGCACATTTCAATCAAAAGCCAAAGTAGGATCCTAGTTTATTATGAGTTGGAAATTAAATCTTAAAAATGTATGTATGTATTAGGGGGCATCATGTTGGAGGGGCATAGAATTCAGTCAGGAGAAAGGTGGAGTAGTTGATCAAAATGTGTATGTTGGGACAGAGGAGGAATGAGGGCTTTTAGACAAGGCAGTGGCTAGGCAGAGGGCTCTTAGTGATTTTTCTTTGCTAAGATCCTGTATACTAGTTCCGCATATTACTGAAAAAGACATTGTTTGTTACCTAGCCCCCATCTTCCTTATAAAAAATACTGTGGCACTTTTTCCAGGCCCTCAGTTTGCCCCATGACAATTATTTACTATATCAGACCCCTGGCCACTTGAGGTGGGCACATGACTCAGTCATGACCAATGAAATGTAAACCAAGAAGTTTGGTTGGGAAAGGGAAAGCTTTTTCTTTCCTGATACCAATACCATCATTCTAGTTTCCCCTTTCTTCTTCTTCTTCCTGCCTAGGATAGTATGGAGGTAGAGGTGTGGAGATACAGCAGCCATCTTGTGACCATGAGGTGATATGCATATGGGCAAATGACTACTAAGAAGGAGCAGAGTATCTAAAAAGAAGGCTCCTGGGTCACCATCCTAAGCCACATCCCAGTCCTAGCCTACGGCCCTCATACTCCTAACTATGAGGAGCATTGTTTTGTTATTTGAACTAAATATATTAATAGTTGTAACTGAGATAATTGATAATATCAAGCACAACTGCACTGGTTTGGGTAAGAATAGCTGCTTTAAACCATGACCGCCAAAATCAGCACAGTTTATAGTAAAAATTTATTTCTTACTCACATAAAGTACCAAAGTGATATTCTTGATCAGCTGAGAACTCTTCTCTATAAATGATTCAGGAGTGCTGTTTTTTTCTATCTGGTGTCTCTGCCATCTTCAACACATGGTTTTCAAAGTCACCCTGTGTGTGGACTTCCAGCTGGCAGAGTGGGAAGAGAGAGTATATTGTGGGGTGAGGTGGGGACACTGGGAGGGTATGTACCAGTTCCAGAAGTGGTACATGTCACTTCTCCCCTCTTTCCATTGAGCAGAATCAGCCTTCAGTCAGAACCAACTGCATGTGAGGCTGATAATGCAGTCTGGCTGTGTGCTGAGGAGGAAGAGAAGATGATTTGTGAAAAGCTAGCAGGCATCTGTGGCAACCGCCAGAACCATCCGTAGTGTGTCATTGCTCCATCCTTGGGCTGTGGCCTTAGAGTCCTGAGGGATGAGTTGGCACCTCACTTTACTGTCATGCCATTCTTTTTCTGTAATTTGGACGATGGGATATGAGTGTAGATAAGCAACCAGGTCTGTGGTTGCTTCCTCATCGACTCCTGAAGAAGATGAAAAAGTAGGGGAGGGTGGCAGGGTCTGGATGTAGATATTAATTTCTTTGTTTGACTTGAGGTGAGCAGGATATGGGGGAAGAGAGGAATAAAAACTTAAATTTCTGAACCTTCAAAACCACAAACTGTATCTCATAAAATTACAAATAGGATATAAATAGCAAGGATTTGTTTGGCCAAGGTTCTTTACTAACCTTCTTGCTGGAAAGGAATGGGGTGTAGTGGTTAGAAACTCACACCTGGGCTTTGAATCCTGGCTCTACCACTTAGTGGTCCTGTGATTTGGGGCAAATTCCTTAGTTGCTCTAAGTCTTGGTTTCTTTATCTATAAAAAGGAGATAATAAAAAGGATTGCCTAATAGGAATATTGAGAGCATTGAATGAGATGAAAAATATAAAGCCCTCAGTATAGGGTCTGACCTATAGTGGGCATTGAATAAATGTTAGATGATTATGATGATAATGATGGTGATGATGATGAAGGTTTTGAATAAGACTATTTAGTTCAAGAAGGACTTAAGTGCCAAAAGTCAACTTAGCACTTTCTTTTTTAAAATTTTATTTTACTGTGGTAAGAACACTTACCATGTGATCTACCCTCTTAACTATTTTCTATGTGTATATTATTGTTAATTATAGGTACAATGTGTACAGCAAATCTCTAGAGCTGATTCATCCTGCTTGACTGAAACTTTATGCCCATCGATTAGCAACTCCCCATTTACCCCTCCTCCCAGCCCTTGGTGACCATCATCCCGCTCTTTGATTCTATGAACTTGACTATTTTAGATACCTCATGTAAGACAAAACATGCAGTATTTGTTTTTCTGTGATTGCTTATTTCCCTCGGCATGATATGAGCAATATGTTGTTACATATTGCAGAATTTCCTTCTTTTTTAGGCTTGCATAGTATTCCATTATATGGATATACTGTATTTCCTTTATTCATTCATCTGTTGATGAACATTAGACTGTGTCCTCATAATGACTATTGTGAACAGTGCTGCAATGAACATGAGAGTGCTAATATCACTTCGAGATCTTGATTTCAGCTCTTTTGAATAAATACCCAGTATTGGGGTTGCAATTAAAAAGCTTCTGCAGAGCAGAGGAAACCATCAACAGAGTGAAAAAACAACCTACAGAATGGGAGAAAATATTTGCAAACCATATGTCTGATAATTAATCTCCAAAAAATATAAAGAACTCCTCAACTCAAAATCAAAAAAAAGAAAAAAGAAAAAAAACCCAAAAACTAAGACCTAGGTTAAAAAATGAGCTAAGGATTAGAATAGACATTTCTTTAAAGAAGACATACAAAGGGCCAACAAATATATGAAAAAATCTTCAAAGTCACTAATCATCAGGGGAATGCAAATTAAAACCACAGCGAAGTATATTACCTCCCACTTGTCAGGATGGCTAATATCGAAACAAAACAAAACAAAACATAACACAATAAGTATTGGTGAATGTGGAGAAATCGACATCCTTGAGTATTGCTGGTGGGAATGCAAAGTGGTGCAGCCACCATGGGAAACAGAATGGAGGTTCTTCAAAAAATTAAAAATTGAACTACCATATGATCCAGCAACCCACTTCTGGATATTTATCCCAGAGAATGATTATTATTCAAGAATTATGATTCATCAGCTTGGAGTATCCAGATAAATCCTCTAGATGGTGCTGAAGCAGAGAATCAGCTTGGCATCCAATCTGAGAAGCTCATACATAGTTGCTTATCATTTATCCCAAGCCAAGAACATCACAAGTCAAAACTGTAGTTGTGTTGGATGAAGTAATCTGGAAAGCGCCCCCCCCCCTTTACCCCTGCGAGTCCGTGTGCCTTTGGAGTGGGAACTGTTGGCCATTCTTTGGTCGCTCCCTAACACAATATCAACCTCCAATCTAATTTACATCTAATGAGACGGCATATGTTAAGTACACACAGTATTGCTTAATGCACATTAAATGCTCAGTTAATGCAATTTCCCTTTTTTCTCAAACAGGCAGTGAGTATTTCCCTCTATTTCTTTCCTCATCAGCATGGTCACTGGGCAGCAATCTTTATATTTATATTAAAGGCTGTTGGATGTAGAGACTTCCAGTCTGGGCTCTGGACTCAGACAGGCTTGGGCTTAAAACCCAGCCCAGCCAAGAGCTGTGTGATTGAGAACATGCTGTTTACTACCATTTGTAAAATAGGGATGATGATCCATCAGTTATTTGAGGGAATGAATGCAAATTGCCTAATGCATGTAGGCGTCCTATCCATGTTATTTCCCTTCCCCTTATTAAAAAAAAAATCTATTTAGCCCCCAGTTCACCCCTGCATTGCACTTGTCACCATGGCTCTTCCCTAATGCCCTGACCATGTGGGAGGGGTGGCATCCTTAGGACACTTGCCTTCCGTCAAAACCAACCTTCCCTGCTCCTTTTTTCTCAAGACCCTGTCTTCTCTTCTACTTGTGATGAGTTAGTTGGTTGAACTAAACACAGCGAGGGGGAGGCTAGCCAGCTGGTTCCCTAAGGCAGTTAGTGGTGGTGGAAGGATAATCTGAGTGTGAGTCCTTTCTGACCAGCTGAATTATCTGGGACAAGCCATGACTCATCTCTCAGTGTCAGCTCCCCATCTACCCCATAAAGAGCACACGAAATCAGCTCCACTGGTCCCTCCTGCCCTTTGTCTATGCTCTTTATGAGTGCAAAGGTGGCTACCGTGGGCAGCAAGAGAGGCCAGGAGACCATGCATCTCTCCTAGAGGTGGGAGTGGGTCTTGGTTACCCACCTACTTAGGTATTTGACTATTTTCTCCGACTTCATGGGGAGCTGGTTTGGATGAGAACAGAAATCCTCTGAATCACAAAGTCAGTCCTGAAGGGCGGTGTGGGACTAAGAACCATGGATGCCTTGGGCAAGTTGCTAATTTGGTGCCTCTTTAAACAAGTTCCTGACATGCTTGTATATGCAGGGCATATGGGAGAACTTAATATATCTAAGAATGAAAATTAATTACAAGTACAAAATCCATATACCTCTGCCTTTACGTTCAAATGAGAGGCTTATTAAGGCCCTGAAAAAAGATGTTTCTTTAAAATATTTGTTCATTAGAAATACAGATAAATATAAAGAAAAACACAAAAATTATTCAAAACTTACCACCCACATAAATTCTGATGATCCCCCAAAATAAAAGTATGTGCCTACAATTAGAATATGTAAACAGGTTGGAAAGGAAGACGATGCAGAGAAATTCCTTCTCCAGTCCCTTTTCACTACTGTGTTTTCTGTGGTTCTTACAGAAACATTTTACATATTTGTCAGTACGTATGTGCCTGAGTGAGCACACGCACACACACATTAATTGCTGAAAAGGGATTTAATAAATGCATTACTTCCATTGAATATAATCTTCCATTTCAACTTTTCATCGCACAATTTTTCTATTACTCAAAGCAGTGTAACGTTGGTCCCTTACAGTCACCAGCATAGAGGTAGTTTAGGCACATACACTGTTTTGTTCAAGCCATCTCTGAAGTTTCTTTATCTGGCCTTTACAGTGCTGACATTTTTTAGTAACCCTTGTCCTCTCCTAAATTCTCTTTTGCAATTTTCCAAATCAGACGTCTTCTTGAGAGGCATGTTAAAAGGGTTTAAAATTTGGATAATAAAATAAATTGCTCATTTCCTGTAAACAGCATTCCAGTATGTATTATTCAGTTTCAGAATTATCCCGATTACAACTACTGACTTCAGGCAGCTATGGTCTCTCTGTTCTTGGGGTGGGTGACATAGTAGTTATATTTTGGAAAAAAATCAGGGAAATTTTCAGAGAGGATTTTCATTTGTTTTGTTTTATTTTGTTTTAAGCTCCAATTATGGGAACTGTCTACTTTTGTGGGACCAATTTATGTTTCTCCAGTTCTGTAAGGAGTTGCACGTGGAACCCTGAATTAACTGGAAACATG
Organism: Neophocaena asiaeorientalis asiaeorientalis; assembly: GCF_003031525.2. Lineage (NCBI taxonomy): Eukaryota > Metazoa > Chordata > Mammalia > Artiodactyla > Phocoenidae > Neophocaena > Neophocaena asiaeorientalis. Next base: position 3,531,162 of record NW_020173491.1, on the reverse strand, counting down.
TTGGCAATCAGTATACATGGTGCTTTCCTGCCCCTTGCAGAAAGCTAGCAGTGGCAACTGCATTGCAGGCCCGACCTTAATCAGAGTCTCCTTAAGAGCAGGGGCAACTGGAGCAGTTTTCCTCAGTTCTATAAGGAGGGGTGAGTAGGATTGAGAACTTCTTGGAAGCATCCAGATTTCTCTGGGGAGTGAGCGTAGAACAGAATAGAAGAGGAGGATGTACTTGTTCTCCACTTGGAAAGCGAGTTTAGCAGGGCCTGCACCCAGCTCATCTCAAATAACAACACAATTGATGCTGACTCCACTCTCAGCGCAATGATAACGGTTCTCACAGTTGTCACCTTTGGACCATCTCTGTGATAACCCTGAGAGGTGTCCTCTTAAGAGTGGGATGGGGGAGAAAAGTCCTTTTAACTTTGAAGAACACTAAAAACTCAAACTGCGTCACATAAAATTCCAAATCAGTTCATAAAAGTGTAATAACTGACCTGCACAATGTGCATTTCCTGAAGTGGGCGCAAGTAGCAGGTAATGAAGGGACTTTACAGAGATGATTAACGAGGGCCTCCACTTTTTATTAGACTCATTTTGCTAATCCCTAAAATTAAGGAATTCCAAGTGTATGGAGCCAAGTATGCAAATGATTTCCTTCCGCCTATAGCTGCTGATTTCATAAAAGGTCCTCAAGCAGAGAAATAAAGCACACAGAATGGGAAAGCTTTATGGCACAGTCGAGAATATTTTGCCTTTAAATAGTTCAGACAAGCAGTGTGTGCTGTAAATTTGCCACAGAGACAAATGTGTGCAAAGCTATAAAAAGAGCAAGAGTGAGGCTTAAAGAAGGCTGTGGTGGGTGGTGAGGGGCAGCAGGGAAAACCCTTAAGACCTCAGTGGCCGAGGCAGTGTTGATTCAGCGGAGGCTGCCGCTGCCCCGGGAGCGCTGCTGGGGAGAACGCTGTCCAGCGCAGCGGCTCATTCGACACAGAAACAGATGGAGAAAGAAAACTGCAGACATTTTTATCCGACAGGGGCTGGAAGCATCGCATTTTCCTGGTGCTCTAGTTATAGGGCTTGGCAAACTATAAGCCCTGGTGCCAAAACCCAACCAACCACCTGTTTTCCTATAGCCCAAGAGCTAAAAACAGTGTTTGCATTTTCAAGCAGTTGAAAAAACAAAACTATTTTGTGACATGTGAAATTATAGGAGATTCAAACTTCAGGATCTATAAATAAAGTTTCATTGGAATGTAGAATGTATGATCTATGGTTTCTTTATGTGACAATGATAAAGTTGAGTAGTTGCAGCAGAAACTGTATGGCTTGCAAAGCCTAACATACTTCAGAAATAGTTCGGACACCACTGTTCTAGAGCAGTGGTTCTCAAAGTGGGGTCCCCAGGGCAGCAGCCTTAGTATCACCCGGGAACCTGCTAGAAATGCAGAGTGTCAGGTAATACTCAGGTCTGTTGAATCAGAAACTCTAGGGGTAGGACCCAGAAATCTATGTTTTAATAAGCCTCCCCCTCCGAAGGTAATTCTGATGCACCCTCAAGTTTGAGAACCAGTTCTGCAGAGTAACTCCACAGCTAGAGCTTAACGGGACACTGGATATTCAGTCCTCTCAGGAGTTGCCATAGGGTCTTTATGAATGTGAGGAGTCCTCTGCAGGGACATTTACAGCCACAGTGGGTACCCTGGGCTGCCATGTGGCTGGCCGGCCCTTAAGGACTCTGCTTAAGTAAAGTGAGAGGACCAAATATTGTTGGGAAGCCAGCCACTCCACACAGAAGCAGCGGGTACTATCGCTGTTACGCTTTGGATAGATGGGGCAGTAGATAACTTGCCCAAAGCCACACAAGTGGAAGAAACAGCCTTTAAGTATGGGTCTGTGTGGCCTCAACATTTGAGTTCCTTCCACTGTCCCATGATACCCTTGAACGAAACATCCTGACACATTCCATAAGGACTCATCTCGTTACAGGCTCCAAGAAATTACTGGGAGCTAGTGACTTGGATTTTTGGAGCTCACACCCTGCTCAGCCTGGCATCTGCTCTCAGAGCTAGCATGAGAGAATCATTTTGCAAAATGAAGGGAAATCAGAGATCTCTTTGGGAAAATGTCTGGTTATTCACAGTATTTATATGTGTAGAGCACAGAATATTCTATTGTGAAAATATTGAGATAACAACTGCTTGGGGAGCATTTTCAGTGAAATATTTACTTAGGAGAATGGGAAACATGTCTAACGATAAAAAAAAATTGTAGGTATATCTGGGTGAACATTATTTAGCTGCAAGTGTTTGCTTAGATATTTTTAATATACATTTATGTACTTAAAATTTATTTTATTGGGTGAAATAAGGACTTTGGGGAGAAGAGCTGGGACATAGATTTTTAAATGTTCTGGGCAAATGAATACAGCCTCTGGTACAACTTGATGCTCCCGGCTGCTTTTGTTTGACGGATTATCCTGGTGCCGTTCGTTTTATTGTAGTGTAACGTAATGGGTCTGCCTGGAACAGTTTGCTGACAGATGAGAGCCTTGGTCTGTCACTGAAATCCCAAGAATTTAAAGGGAAATACATAGCAATTCACCGGGGCTCCCACTTATTACCTGCGGTAAAGGTGGGGGGGTCGGGGGTGCGGGGCACGGCGCACGTGGGGATTGACTGGCTTTTATTTTAACTTTCAAAGAAGAGATTTCATCTATGTTTCTGCAGAGACCGAAGGTGCAGACAGGCAGTTGAATGTCTGCAGCTGCTTCACCAGCACATTAATCAGATTTCCTGCTTTCCCAGCAAAAGATCACTTTACTTAGACAACTTCTCTTGCAGCTCATGTGTGGGACATTTGTAGAGAAGATGTGAGGCAAAGGACCTGGGTAGAAAAATCTTCTGCTATTTCCTTTTAACTTTTTTTCTGAAATGATTATAGACCTACTAGAAGTTGCAAAAACAGTGCAGAAAATCCCCGTGTACCATTCATCCAGCTCCCCCCCAGTGTTAACATCTTACATAACTATAATACCTTGTTAAAACCTGGACACTGTTATCGGTACAATACTGGTAACTAGAATACTGGATTTACTGGGAATCACCAGTTTTTATATGCACTTATTCTGTGGTGTGTGTGTGTGTGTGTGTATGATTCTGTAAAATGTTATCACATAAACAGATTACCTGCTATGTTTTCAATCATTAAATAATAGCAACTATCACAATATTGTTTCTAGCTTTTGGATAATTGTAATAATAAAATACAAAACATTTCGCATCTTTTATCCCTTCTCTAAACCACTCTTTCATTGGGGTGTGCCTGTACTCTGATATCATGAGTGCTTGAGCCTTCTCTCCCACTCTTCACTCCCCAGGAGTAGATGAAATGTGATCAAGAAGAAATATACAATTGAGTCACTATGGTAGATATTGTAAGTGGTAACCAGTGAATCTTGTTCTCCTCCATGTTTGGGCGCATGGAAGGTTACACCTCCCTCCCTCTTGAGGTTAGCCATGGCCATGTGATGTGCTTTGGCCAGTGTCATGAGAGTGGAAGACTTCCCCAGGTTCCTCCTCCTGCATCACAGAGATCGTGGAGGTCTGCGTGAAGGTGCCACGAGACCAGAGCCACCTGGAATGCTGAACAAGTACGTGAAAGATAAGCCAATCCAAGAGCATAACTCAGCCAGCAATAGACCTGCCTAGATTGAAAAATAAACTTTGTTGTGTTAAGCCACTGATAGCCTTTCCTGACTGGTGCAGTGCTATGGCATGGTGCCATCTTGGGAGAAGAAGAGAGGCTGCTGGCTACTCTTCCTCATGGCATGGCCTTGCTAAGATTACTTCTGCTCTGGGAGAAACTTCTCTCCAATGGCTGATGGGCAGAAATGGTCCTGGTGTTCTTACCTGCCTAGGAAGTATCTTCCTCCATCTCCCTTTCTCCTACCTCAGAAAGCCAAGCAAAACCAAGGTGAGGCCCACTCCTCCCCCTGAATCAGAAACTCTGGGAGTTGGGTCCAGGAATCTGTGTTAAGAAGCCTGCCGGTGATTCTAATGCACATTCAAGTTTCAGATCCACTGGCCTAGATGCTCCTTCACTTCCCTTTCTGTGGCTTATTTGCTGTTTTATGAATCCTTGAAAGCCTGGAAGTACTGGGGCTCTGGCTCTCCATCAGTCTGCATGGAATCTAGGAATGTCTTTAAAAGAATAGACAAGGCATGTTCTGCTCTGCCCTGGTTTAAGGGGTGGGATTTTTATAACCCTGACTGATTTTAGGTGAAGGAAAAGATCTCTTCCAACCTGAATGGGGCCTGAAGGCTTCTCTCCCATTACTCAGAAGTTATTCTCTGGTGGTTTTCTCTTTTTCACTATCACATGCTTCAGCTCAGATGCAACGGTTAAGGTTCATGGTTAACTGCCTTGCTGAGACTTTCCAGCTTAATTCTTCCACACTCATTGACATGTAACTATAATTGTACTTTAAAAGGGGAAAGTGATGCTTATCTCAATGGGGAGAAGTTCTAATGGTAAAAGCGTCAGGGAGAGATTATTATTTTTACAGGAAGCTCTCGTGTCTCCTGGGTGAAGACCCTTTTGGTGCGTGCATGGCCAGCTGTGGCTATGGTGTCACACTTCATTCGTGACACTGCATTCCTGTGCGTGTGTCACCACACTTGGATACCTGAACTGCACATTAAGCCTACCTTAGGTACAGAAGCGGGATGCTCCACAGTGCTGTCGTGGGTTTATCCACAAGCAGCAAAGAAAACCTCTCTGAGCTGAACTGGCCACACCAGGCATTGCCCCAGCCAAAGCAAGAATCTTATTATCTGGCCCAATGTGTAGACCAAAACCTTTCAGGGGAAAATCTAGCTGGGAAGCTAACTTCTGGGTTCCGGATAGGAGGGCTGGCAGGGATGCCCTGTGCAAAGGTGGAGAAGAAGGGCAGGTTTTGTGAAATGAAACGTGACGGTACCTAGAGTGACTGAGATTTTTACTTTATTGTAGGAGGTGGAAGGCAAAATGCCATGAACTGAACTGCAGACCTGGTAGTGTCACGTTGTGCTCCTGTTAGAAAGGAAGGATTCCAGATGAGTAGTGGTGACAGTGGGCTGGCTTCTCCTCCGTTAGTGGCCCTTACACTTGGGGGTATTGCATTTCAAGGGCATTATATTGACAGATCTTGAGGACTCTTTACAGTAAGGCAGCCAAGCAACATGGGGGCACAGTAGAAGGAAAGGTCGTGTTTCACTTTTAGGTTTTATTTTTTACTTGTTATAAAAATAGTAAGCACACAACACAGAAAAATTAAAAGATAAAAACCTATGTAAAAAGCACCTAAAAATTGCCCGTAATGGCAAAACAAAGGGTAACTTTTATTAACAGGCTGGTATGTGTACTATCAAAGTTATATATGATATAATAAAATTGTAATCATACTAAATATACATTATGGTGTTATATTTTTGCCTAAACAGTACAGAGTAAGCTATTTACACACAGTGGTAAGGAGCGATGACCCTCAGGGCGCCCACTTCTCTCTTGTCCCGGTTGGGAATCACACAGACACTCGGGTGCCTCCCGTTTCCCACCCAAGGTGCTGTAGGCAAGGGTGGCTCATGACCCCTGTACTTTGAGCCCCTGTACTTTGGATTTTCCAGGATTTAACTCGCTGCAGATAAATTGGAAACTGCTGCTTTGACCGCCTGTGGGGCGAGGCCTGATGTCTGTATGGTTTCGATCGATGACAAGGTGAGAGTAATAAGCAGACTGGCTCTCCTCCTGAGGGAACTCGCTGATTCATGGCGCTGCATCCCAGGCTTCCTTCCAGCTCAGTGCTGCTTGCCGGGCCTGGCCATTTGTCTTTGACAGAATCTCTACCTGAAGCTTTCCCCCAAATCCAGAGCATCCCATGAGTCCCAGACACATGACTGGGGCAGGCTCACAGGAGCAAATGAAGGGGTCTGCGTTTAGAAAATGCCAGCCTTTACGGCGTGAAAACAGGACGTACCTTGGGGTGTGTTTGGTGCCACAACAAAGGATTTGTTGAAATCCACATCCATGAAATAATTGTTTTTTCAGTGAACTTCACTAGTGGTGCTCTATATGCTCTTTGAGCTTGGGCTCATTCTCTGCCGTTTGGTTGGAAAAATTGCTTAGTATCCTGTACTTTCAAGTAAGTTGTTCCAAAATCTAATACCTGGTTTGATTCTTGGGAATTCAGAATGCATTTTCTTTGGGCGGGGGGGGGGATCCATAAGTATCGTGTGAAAAATAGTGGGTAGGTTTTCATGGAGGCGCCTCAAAACCAGTTTATCGTGTGTTGTAGCCAAAGGTAGCATCAAGTGTACAATTATGACGTTTCCCTTCTGGGAATGAGGCAGGAGGGAGTCTTTGCTCTTCATCCTAGTACGAGTCTAGTCTAGCCCCGAAAGGAACTTTTAAATAAGGTGAGTTTGCTTTTGACTCTTCTTCTGCCTTTCTTACTGAGCTCTTCTCCCACTTTTGAGGACCCACTCACTGTCAGAAACTCAGTAGAGGACCTCAACCCCACTTGCCTGCTCCACAATAAAGCCTCCCTCTCCTCAGGCATCTTCCTCATCTAGAACTTAAAAGTGCTAAAGCGTAAATGGCTGATGTCTCGTGGTCCTGCCACAGATGCTTACAGGATTTTTTGGAAACTGCTATTTGGTGGATTTCCACGTGGGCCAGCATAGCAACGCAACACAATTCAGGTGGGAATTGTGAAGAGACGAGCTTTGGTTGGAGAGGCCTTTGTGTAGACTGCCATCCAGAGGAGTCTGCCCTCACCCCTACCTCTTTGTGTCTTCTTCTCTTTCCTTACTTTTCAGCCAGCTGCCTCCTTGAACTTATGTGATCAGTGGGCTCTAAAGGGTGAGGGAGTTGGGGTAGAGCCAAGGTCACGTGGCACTTCTGCTCGTAGCTCATTAGTCACATGGCGACATGTATCTGCAGGGTAGGCTAGGAAATGCAGTCCCCTAGGTGGCCAGGCACTCAGCCACTTACTTACATAAGGAAGGGAAAATGAATATTGGAGAGTGTGTCGGTTTACTCAGGCTGCCACAACAAAGTACCACAGTCCTGGTGACTTAAACAGCGGACATTTATTTTCTCACAGTTCTAGAGGCTGGAAGTCCAAGATCAAGGTGTTAAGTAAAGTCGATTTTTTCTGAGACCTCTCTCCTTCGCTTATAGATGTCTATGTTCTCCCTGTCCTTCACATGGTCTTTCCTCTGTGTCCTAAACACCTCTTCTTCTGAGGATGGCAGTCATATTGGATTAGGGCCCACCCATGTGACCTCATTTAACTTTCACGGTCACTTGAAAAGTCACATTCTGAGATCCTAGGGGTTAGGACTCCAACATATGAATCTGGGGGTTCACAGTTCAGTCCACAACAGAGAGGAAGCGAGAATCTCTGCCGAAAGCTGCTACATCTCTGCCCACATGTATGTCAAGTCTGCTTGTTCCTGTGACCAGTCAGATCGAAGGCTCGCTGACAGCAGAGGTGATGACTTCTGGTCTTCATTTTCCTCTATAGCAGTTGGTGCACTGCTGCACATACTTGTGTGGCTGTTCGATAAGTGCAGTTGATTGAGCACCAGTGGTGGTGGTGATAACGGAAAACATTGCGGTGATGCAAAATAGGGCAGTTATAGATAAGTATAATTATGTATATTGGATAAAGCAAAAGTAGATTGAAAACGATTGAAGTAAAGGAGCAGAAAATGATGTTCATTCATTCTTTCATGTGCTTTGTCAAACAACTGTTCATTGTGTACCTATTATGGACCATCTTTGTAACCAGTATTGAGGATACCGTGGTTGTCCTCACAGAACCTTACATGCCGGACAGAGTGACAATTGAATTAACTAACAAGATGAAACGAGGTGGTGATAATGGCTGTTTAAGGTAAAAGCAAAATTCATGTGATACTTAGTTTGAGAAGGGCATCTAGCTGTTCAGGAAGTGTTCTCTATGGAGACAATGCCAGAGGTGAGACCTACGGTTGAGAAGGAACCAGCACAGGAAGGGCTGAGGGAAGAGCAGTAGGCAGGAAGAACAGCAAGGGCCAGGGCCCTGAGCTGGGAACCATGATGTGTGTTTGAGGAGCCGGAAGGAGGCCAGGCGGCTGTGGCAGGGTGAAGGAGCGGGGGCAGGTGGGAGAGAGCGAGCTGGAGGTTGGTGGGCAGGGCTGGAACATGTAGGGCCTTAGACGTCAAAGAAAAGGTGTGGATTTACTTTAAGGAAAATGGAAGGAAAGAAGTGATGTCATCTGATTAAGATCATGAATTTACTACTGACGATAGCTTAACGTTGTATGTTGCAGCACACAAAGTGCTTCTAAGGCTATCATTATCTTCAGTGATTTTAGTGGATTGAATATTTTGATTCCCTGTCTTGTAGAAAGGACATAATGGGTTACAAGTTCCAGAAAACTTTCAAATACAGTCAAATGCTTGCAGCCAAAACCAGGCTGAGTACAGTTAATGTCTGATGTTTGCAAAGGCCTATTGAGCTCTGTCTGGGCCTCAGAATTATGATCATTACAAACCCCAACTCTTGTCCAGCTAGAGACTGAGTTGGATGTGCAAAGGTCTTGAGACAGATCTTAAAAACTGCTTTCAAAAAATATACACACTGCTAAAATTATAAAATATTTATTATTTTATATATTCATATATACTTACAAAATGATCCTTAAAATTATTTCCTGACATGACTTTCTTGCCTTCGTCAGTTAAGCCCTTTCTTGTAAAAGTGCTGAAAAGAGTTCTTGTAAACTGAGCACTCTTAAGTGTTTGGATGCTGGTGACTGAGAATCCACTGGGCTGTAATTAGAGAACTGGCCACCTTGATTGGCTGCAGAGAATTATGGGGACACCAAATAACACTGCAACAATTATGCCCCAGCAATTAGCAACCAATAAAGCAGCAGACCTCACTGATATAGCTGTCCTACTTAGCAAAAATATTGGAAAACAAATACCCTGCAAAACAAATAACATGTAACTAGCTCTGGCAGAAGAGCAAAAGTGAACTTGGCTACAGTGGGAAATCTACCAACAGTCAGGCCTGGGCTGAGAGAGGGCAGTTCCTGAGTACAGCATGTCATCCTTTACCAACAGCAGCTGATTCTCGTGTTTAGTATGTGGGAAGTAGCATTCTCAGAGTTTAACAGGTATGGTAGCATTTCATCCTCAGAGCAACCCACTGAGGGACGTACATGATTAGCTCCATTTTACAAATGAGGAAGCTGAGGCCCAGAGAGATTACACCATCATAGGTGGCAGAGCCTTGAGTTAGAGCAGAATTTAAGTTAAACTTACAGTCTGTGTGCCGACACCTAGGGTATCCAGCTTGCCTGGGCTGGAGCCTCAGTGATGCTTCCTAAGGACTTTTCCCCCCAAAACCGATTGCTGTTCAGACTTTGGGTAGTTGAACCTTTTGTAAAGTTAAGTCCTCTTCGATAGCCATAAACCATTTAAAGAATGCTTGAAAGTGTTTGCTCACCACTTGTATCTTGCTATTCAGTTTCAGTGAGCTATACTTGGTGATATAACTTTAGGCTGCAGATATAGAAACCAAGACACACCAAGATCACTGGACTTGGCCACGATTTCTATGGATTGGAAACATTCCATCTGCCCTGGACACTTTAAAGGGACTCACTGCCCACTCACTACCGGGTGGCTTCCACTGGTTCCCCAGCTCCTTGGGGAAAGGGAGTTCATCCAAACCCCTCCCTCTTCACGGCCATGCTTATCCTCCTCTGCTACTGGTCCCTTAACACCCTGCCCTCACCCCAGTTTGGCACTGTCCTTCCCCTGAAGATCTCCAGGTTAGAGGAACTGCTTTGTCTTCCTTGTTCGAGTCAAAACTCAGAATCCCCTCGTCAGCACACCCCACATCCATTCAGAAAGCGGAGCAATGTGGAGCTTACAAACTTGGGTTTGCATCCACCTCTGTGACCCTGGGTGAAATAGTTAACCACTCTGAGCCTCGGAGTCCTCATCTGCAAAATGTAAGTATCAGTAATATCATCTCATCTTGGCTGGTGAGCCTGTGATGGAATCTTGTTCAGTACTGTAATTCCCTAGCAGGTGCCCCCGTATGCTTGTGACGTGATGGAACTGTGCCTGGCACGTTGAGGATGCTCAGTATGTAATGGCTATAGCCATTAATATTTTGTATTGTCACAGGTCTTAGAATATCTACTTCTTTGCAACCTATGGATATTTGGACATTATATCTTTAAAAAATTTCACCAGAATAAAACATGTATTAAATAATGAAGAAAAATAAAAATATCTATCCTCCCTGCCCTGGTCAATGATGTGGAGCCACTGTCTACCTAGGGATTGAATGGGAAGAGAGTTAGTTGTGTGAGAATGAACATCACACTTGTATTGTTTCTTTTGTATTCTCAGCATCTAGCATAGCTCTTGGAAAATTACAATAATGACCAGAAGAAAAATAGCACACGTTTATTGAGCACATACTAATTGCTAGGTGCTACATTAAACAATTTATCTGTGATATGTAATCCTCACGAGGATTCTCTGGGATAAGTCCTTTTATTTTTCCCGTTTTATAGAATGAGAACGCCGAACTTCAGAGGGGTGAAGTACTTTGCCTTTGACTCACACAGTCAGTGGCAGCAAAACCAGAATTCAAAGTGAGAATGGTTTGACTGTAAACCTTGGGCTTTAACCACAGAGTATGCTGCTTTAGGAAATAGTGAAGGAAGGAGGTGGGGAGGGCAGGAGGTAGGAAGAAAAAACAAAGCGAGGGAGGGAGAGAGAGAGGGAAAGAGGAAGGAAGGGATGCTCTCTGGAGTCCCAGCCCAGCATAAGTACTATTTCTTAAACTTCACTGCACACTGGAATCATTTGGCCAACTTAAAATATATACATATATACTGATGCCTGGGTCCCACCAGCAGGGATTCTAGTTTAATTGGTCTGGTCTGCAGCCTGGCCATCAGGACTGTGAACGCTCCCAGGGGATTCTGGAGGGCAGCCAAGCTAAAGCCACTGCTTTAGCTGTAACCCATCCCCCCATGTCCTCCAAGGTGGCCAGGGGGCCACTTTTCATTAGTACATGTGGGTGACACCTCAGTCCTCCAAATGGTGCGCTGGGCTCTGACGGAGCCAGGGGACGTGGAGGGCCCGGTGGCATGGTTGATGTAGAGCCCGGAGGGGCTTGGAGCTCAGGAAGTGGGGTTTATTACAGTCTAGATGACAAAACCTTCTGTGCCATGTTGCATGCCGACAGTGCTCAGATTGCGGGAGGGGATTGCCTGCCATCCCTTCTGGTGAGTGTCCCCCTCACTATGGGGACAGGGCGCCTTGTGTCTGGGATTTCCTCCACAATGACTTTTCCAGACTGCCCTAGGCTGGTGCCCTGAGCTGCCTCAAGGCCGAGCAGCTTGTCATGGGTTGGGCTGGGGATTCCTGGCCAGGTTGAGCTAACCCTGGGGCTTGCTATGAGGAGGGGAAGAAGGAACATCCGTTTGTTGGGCAGGGTATCTGAATCACACTGGGAGTTGCTGAGATTATTTGGGTTGTGTGGCCAAGGGATATAGCATTTCCTTTGATTCGGGGAGGAAGGGGACCTTTTTAAAATATGAGTTGGTGAGTATTCCCGAGGTTCATTGCCAAGCCCGGAACTGGAAGCCGGTCTGCACAGTTCCACTGAGAGCTGTGGAGTGTGCAGGCGGTCTGCTCCCCATCTCTTGGCTGCCACAAGACCATCAGCACATGGGAGATCTGTCCTCTGCAAAAAGAAACAAAAAATCAGACAAAAATAGCAATTCTCCATGCAGGGCCCAGCCATCAACTCAAAATGTTCTTGAAGCACATAATAAAAGCGGCCATTTATGTTGCTTGTATCCCAGATCTTGTGGTAGGTGCTTTACATTATTAGCTCGTCTAATCCACACTTGCTCTCAACTGGTAGATAATATCCCCATTTTATAGAAAAGTAACTTGAGGTTCAGAGAGGTTAAGATAAGCTGCCCAGGGTCAAAGAGCTCATGACCAGCTATCGCGGGATCTGGACTGAGACCCAAAATTTTTGTTCTCAGTGTCCTCACTACACTGTCTCCATCGGAGTATAGACTCTATTTTATCTATTTTTGAGTTTCTGGCCCCTTGTACAGAGTCTGCTGCCTAGAAGACCCCCAGTAATGTTTGCGGGGTGGCTGGATGAATGAAGGAATGCATGAATGAATGAACAAACGAAGCCATTACATGACTCTAATCTCAATTCTTCAATTGCCAAATGGAGGTTGTAAGGGCAAGAGAAGTGATGTCTGTGACAAAGCTTTAGAGTCTAGGAACCTCCTACACAGGTAAGACTTGCCAACACTACTCCAGACACTCAGAAAATTACATTGAAAGTATAAAATTTCTCACTGCAGCAATTTAAAATGTGTCTACTTATTTATTTTACTGATCAACCACAAAAAATAACAGTGACAAGATGTCAGATACAAAGAATCTAGAAAGTTTTCCAGACAATAGAGGGACACTTTAAGAGGAGATTCTGTTTCAGAGCATTCTTTTGGCTCATGTAATTCAGTGCTCATGGGGGTTGGAGAGTTTGGAGCTGGAAAGGAATTCGGAGACTATGCATGAAATGCCCTGTGCTAGAGATTAGGAAACCCAACGGAGTTTAGCCAGTTAACCAAAGTCACAGAGAAAGAGTGGCAGAGCTGCAAGGAGGATCCGAGGTTTGCAGGCACACTCACACCTGTCTCTCCTGCCTGGAGCTGGGCTGAGCGTAGCTCCTTCCTGCCAAAGAGTGGCCTGTGAGTTGCACGCCCGCAGCCGGGCCGGCAGACCAACAGCAAACGGCGTGATTAATGGTTCCTCTGCTTTTGTCATTTATTTGCCTTGTTTTTTTCCTTCCCCCGACAGAGCTGATAAGGAAGGTTTTGCTAGAAAATCATGTATCTCTCCTTTTTCTTTCCTCTGACCAGTGAGACGCAGTTCTCATTACTCTGGCCACTTTTCAAGGGGAAGCAGTTTTACATTATTTAGCACCTAAATTGGGTCTTGAAAGAGACTCAGCAGAGGCCTCTCTCACTGTTGTCTGGGTCCCCAGGAAGAGCCCACCTATTCAGACCAGCATTTCCATCCGATCTGATTGTTTCTTTGCTCAACACTGGCCAAACTGTGGAACTTAACAGTTCATTTGCACACTGCTTTTCAGGCAGTGTGATGTGGTACAACAACAATATATAGTGGGACAGTCAGATTGTGAGTCCAGGTTCTGTATGTACCGGGCTGGGTGGGGTCCAGCAAGTTACTTCACTTCCCTGAGCTTTGTTTCTACATCTGTGAACCTGAGATCTGGGCAGGGACTAGGTTGAAGCAAGAGAGACATCCAGGGTAAAACATTTACAGAGGCACTGATTTGGGACCCTGAAAGTGAGTGCCCCTTCAACACTGCACCCCAGAAGACTGCCTCACCTTGGTCGGAGCCCTGCTAGCACTTATTAAGCATTTACTATACACCTGTCACTGTCTCAAGGGCTCTGTGTGCATTACAGCCCTACGGTAGGTGTTACTGTTGTCCTCATTTTGATAGGGAAACTGAGCCAGAGTTTGTTACCCACCCACAATCAGGAATTTGTAAGTGGTAGAGCCAAGAATAAATAAATAAATTTAACCAAGGACTTGACAGACCTGTACACTTTCTACTCAGCAGTCTGACACTTAGTAGGTGCTTAAATAGACACTCGGCGGTTTTTCGTGTTGCGGTTGTTATTCAGGTGTGAATCAGTAGCCACATTCCTCCCTCCCCTGCAGCGGCCAGAATTTTGTTCGGGACCTCAAGTGGCGCCTGACCACCTCGACCAGTCTTGGAGATGACAGATCCGTTTACAGAGCTGCCAGATGGAGTCATATTAAGTTATCCATCTCTGCCAAATGCTATTCATTGTGAGATCTGCCCCGTAATGAAGCATGATGGATTGCTTCTTTTGGCCAGAGAATAACTTAACCTCTGACTCGAGATGGAGGTATGTTTTCCATGAAAAGGTGGTTAACAGCCTCTTCCACTTGTCAGAAACACTGGCCAAGGCTGTGTGAAAGTGCCAAAAACTGTATTACATCCTCAAAGTCTGTGAAAATAAATTCCTCTCGATATATTATGTATTTAGTTCCCCATCTGGGTTTCCAGGAATTACGGCTGTTATTGTACACTCTAATTTTAAATCTGGAGCTTTATTATTCAAAAGAAATGTCTCCCCCCTCCGCTTCTCTTCTTCTTTTCCCTCCTCCTCGTTCTGTGTGCATTCTGCAGCGGATTTAATTGAGTTTTCCCCACAAGGATTCCATTGCCACTCCAGGGCTTGAATATCCTGATAGTCAATGATGCTTAAAAAAAGAGAGCTTTTGCAGCCGTGACTGTGTTCACATGGAATCCCTCATTTCCATGGAGAAGTACAATTATGTCCAAGTGAGGCGGTTTTATATTAACTTTGGGGCAGGAGGCGGAATCAGAGAACGTGAGAGTGTGCTCACTGTCTTGTGGCAGTTCATGCAGGGAGCTGGCTGGCTGCTGGGTGCTTGTCAGGGGCTGAGCCTGGGCAGAGAACCTGGGTCTGGGAGCCCCACCCCACTGATCTTGTCTGCTCCCTCCTTTTCTATCTGTCTGTCCTCCAGCTCAGGGGAGTAGTCACTCCATATCAGACAGACATTAACTGAAGAAACCTCAGCTGAGGCCGCTTTGCACACGAACCCTTCCTTTCCTGCCTCTTGAGGTGGGTGTGTTTGGGGAGGAGAAGGATGTGGGGCTTGGATCTGAAGTCATGCACTTCTTGGCCCTTTCACCCCACTCCTTTGGAACTGTTCTTCTACATACTGATCTGAATCTTCCTTAATTTTTTCCTCTCTTTGACATGGGAATGCTCACCCCTGAAAGTGATTTATAACCTAGGAGGCACATACAAAATAAATATAAATCAAGTTAAATTTTAAAATATTTGTAAACGTTCTAAGGGAGTGTTGGTATAATGCATGACAGTGCTTCAGCGCTAATGCACTGCGTGCGCAACTCTTTCTCCTCTTAGCTGGGTGATCTTAGATCGGTATCTTGACCCCTTGGATTCTCAGTTTCCTCATCTCTGAAATAAGACTTACTACCATGTTTATCTCAAAGATTGTTGTGAATATTTAATGAGGTGTAATATTCAAAGACCTTTACTTAGTGCTGGCCATTAACCCTCCATATTTGTTGGCAATGCTGATCAGGGGACAGGTGGCTATTATGGTTTATTGCCGTAATTATCATCATCTCTCTCTTAAAGATGAGTCCCTCCCTTACTCCGGCGTGTTTCATTTAAAGGCATGCCCGTTTTAGAGTGGAAAGTGGTTCCTGTTACATCCCTTGCCTTTCAGCAGCACCAGGAACTGGTTCCTTGAACTACTGTTCCTTGGACAAATGCACATGTGGTCTCTAGGGAATGCTGGGTAAGGAGCAAGGGTGGAAAATTCCAGGTCTGGCTGCTGCTTGGGTCGCTGACCCTATTGACCATTAACAGTTTATCTTAAATCTGATTCTGATTACATCCAATTTGTTCTCTCACCACCCCCCCCTTGCCCAGTTTCCGTCTAGAATTTACATTAGAAAATGTGTATCCCATTTGTGTATCCCATTTGTGAGTGTTGGAGTCACTGGCCCTCTTCTCATGTCAGCTCACCTAGGCACTCTCTTGGTTTTACTCCCTCATTATGTCATCCTGGCTGGAGGAGAGGGGAACTTTTCTCTGGGCCTCTTTTTCCATCTGTGAAATAAGGCGACTAACCATCAACCGTCCTACACTGTCTTGCTCTTGTCAGGAATTCAGAGGCAATGGCTTTTCCTAAACACAATGGCACTTCAAAAACAGTGAGATATAGGATATACCTTTAGGTAGAGGTTAGCTGGGTGCCAAAGATGGGTGAGAATTGCGAATGGTCAAAATTACCCCCGGGACTGCTGTAAATTTCCCAATAAGGAAGCACAGAAATCAAGGTGTTGTGATACAACCCTGTAGTAATATGGATGTGTCAATGTAAAATGTATACACAGTACCATAACCTATAGAATATAACAGAGCAAGCTTTTGAATTACTGAACATAAAGAGAGAGCACATGTAGTTGGGGCTTAGTTGTTAAAAACGTGCTTGATTCTGTTCCTGTCTCTCAGAACTGGATTCTTTTGCTTTTCTGTGAAAGAAATTCTGTGAAAAGAAACTGTGTTTTAAGATTCAGAGAGTTTAGTTTCTCAACAATCACATAAGAAGGGGAGATCACCTATAAGGTGGTCCCACAGAAATAATGGAGAAGCCACCACCAAGCAAAACTCTGGCCATATTTTATTATAAATAGGGTAAAAATACAAATACTCTCAACTGGATCACACCCAATACACCCTCAGACAAGTGGCTGTCTCATGACTGGATTCATGTAGATCTTTAAGTCTACAACCACATTTACTCAGGGCCAGTGACCCAGGGAGAATACTGTACTCTCAGTACTGACAATAACAGCAGCAAAAGCCAATGTTTACTGACTGCTTTCTGTGTTCCAGGTTCTATACTGAGCCCTTTATATTTGCCGTTTTGTTTGAGCTAGATACTGTTACTATTCCCATTTTGCTGACAAAAAAAAAATAAGGCATGGAGGTTTTAAGTACCAATGACTTAAAAGCCCATGGTCACAGGACTAGGGAACATAGGACCCAGGATAATCATGCTAGCAATCTGATTCCAGAGCTCACGCTCTCTGCTGTGCTCTGAATGATTGTGTCTGCTCAAAATTCGTATGTTGAAAACTTAACCCTGCAAAGGTGATGGTATTAGTAGGTAGGGCCTTTGAGAAGTGATTAGGTCATGTGAGTGGAACCCTCATTAATGGGATTAGTGCCCTTATAAAAGAGACCCCACAGAGTTCCTTAGCCCCTTATATCATGTTAGGACACAGCAAGAAAGTGCAATCTATGAACCAGAAAGAGGGCCCTCACCAGAATGCGACCGCATTAGGACCATGCTGGCATCTTCATCTCAGAGTTCCAGCCTCCAGAACCGTCAGAAATAAATTGCTGTTGTTTATAAGCCACTCAGTCTGTGGGATTTTGTTATAGCAGCCCGAACGGACTAAGACACTCCGTCTTTCACCCTTGGCCACTCCCCTACATCCTTGGGAAAGATGTTTTCTCTCTCCAGATCTCACTTTCCTCAGCTGTGAACTCAGGACAACGATGTCTGAGTGGGAGCCTTGTGCAAAGGCCATGAAACAATGTGAGGGGGAATCGCTTTGCAACTTTACAGTGATAGAAGTTTATAGGGTGGTGCTAATTTAAAAACAAAGATGGGGTGGATAGTTGGACCACAGCCTTCTAGTGCTGCCCCAGTGACAGCTGGTCAAGGAGACCCGTCGATACCTTCTTGTTCCCTAAGCTCTGGCGTTGACCCTTCATCAGAAGCTGTAGGCTGATGGGGGAAGGGGAGGTAGAGTAGAATGGACACATCCCTCTAATCCTAGAATTCCTTTTTCAGTCAGGGGTGGTTCTGACTTTTCTTCTAATCTGAGAAGTTTTCAAGGAGTGCCCCAACCTACTCTTCAGAAAGGGCTGAATCAGTACCGATTAAGGAAATGACCACTGAATCTGTTGGCTTAAAAAAAAAAAGTGAGTCTCTGCCTATTAGACTAATTGCTTAGATACCGATTCATCTGTGATAAATTGCCTTAATACGTCCGATTGAGCAGAGGAACTATGAGAATGAAGCAGGGTTAAGAATAGGGGGCATTCTTCTCCAGGGAGATGAGACAGTACGATATACAGTGTCCTGGGATTGTTCTAATGCACTTATTGAAATGATGCTGATGCTGGAAAGCCTGTGAAAGAAGGCAGGGCACTTTTCTATGTGTTGGTCACATGGAGACCAACAAGCTCAGCTTGTTCATTCCTCAGAGCCATATTTTGATGCACATGTAAGGGGCAAAGAGGGGGCCCTGGGGTCTGGCTGTGATTAACACCCACCTAATGAAGTATCTGGGAGGGGGTGCTGGAAGTTGAGTAGGACTTAATTATGGCGGCCTTACATGATGATGTTTGAGGGAAGCCACCAGCGTTGTGGGGTCCAAAGCTCTGAGTGGGGGTCCAGACTCCTCCTTGTTGGCTGTGTGACTTTGACTTAATCTCGTAGTGCCTCAATTTCCAAGCACTTCATTGGGATGCTGGGGACACAGATCAGATTTGTGATGGGACCTTATTAACTGTTAGGAACTGCTCATAAGTGAAAAACAGTCCTCTATTTGATCAGTGTTTATCAAGCACCGATTCTGTGCAAGAAACTGTCCTTTACTCTTGGGGGATGGCACTGACCAAAGTCATACCATTCTTTTGTCATGGAATTTGATTCCAGGTGGTGGAGACAAACAATATCAAATAAATGTATAATATGAGAATGGGGGAGGAGCTTGAGGATGGTGGAAGAGTAAGACGCAGAGATCACCTTCCTCTCCACAAATACATCAGAAATACATCTACATGTGGAACAGCTCCTACAGAACACCTACTGAACGCTGGCAGAAAACCTCAGACTTCCCAAAAGGCAAGAAATTCCCCATGTACCTGGGTAGGGCAAAAGAAAAAAAGAAAAAACAGAGACAAAAGAATAGGGACAGGACCTGCACCAGTGGGAGGGAGCTGTGAAAGAGGAAAGGTTTCCACACACTAGGAAGCCCCTTCATGGGTGGAGACTGTGGGTGGCGGAGGGGCTAAGCTTTGGAGCTGCGGAGGAGAGCACAGCAACAGGGGTGCCGAGGGCAAAGCGGGGAGATTCCCACATGGAGGATCGGTGCCGACCAGCACTCACCAGCCCGACAGGCTTGTCGACTCACCCGCCGGGGCGGGTGTGGGCTGGGAGCTGAGGCTTGGGCTTCGGAGGTTGGATCCCAGGGAGAGGACTGGGGTTGGCAGTGTGAACACAGCCTGAAGGGGGCTAGCGCGCCACAGCTAGCCGGGAGGGAGCCTGGGAAAAAGTCTGGACCTGCCTAAGAGGCAAGAGACTTTTTCTTGTCTCTTTGTTTCCTGGTGCACGAGGAGAGGGGATTAAGAGCGCCTCTTAAAGGAGCTCCAGAGACGGGCACGAGCCGCAGCTATCAGCACGAACCCCAGAGGCGGGCATGAGACGCTAAGGCTGCTGCTGCCACCACCATGAAGCCTGTGTGCGAGCACAGGTCACTATCCACACCCCCCTTCTGGGGAGCCTGTGCAGCCCGTCACTGCCAGGGTCCCGTGATCCAGGGACAACTTACCCGGGAGAATGCATGGCGCGCTTCAGGCTGGTGCAATGTCATGCCGGCCTCTGCCACCGCAGGCTCGCCCTGCATCTGTACCCCTCCCTCCCCCTGGCCTGAGTGAGCCAGAGCTCCCGAATTAGCTGCTCCTTTAACTCCGTCCTGTCTGAGCAAAGAACAGATGCCCTCAGGCAACCTACACATAGAGGCGGGTCCAAATCCAAATCTGAACCCTGAGAGCTGTGTGAACA
Organism: Neophocaena asiaeorientalis asiaeorientalis; assembly: GCF_003031525.2. NCBI lineage: Eukaryota > Metazoa > Chordata > Mammalia > Artiodactyla > Phocoenidae > Neophocaena > Neophocaena asiaeorientalis. The sequence goes on along the minus strand of NW_020173491.1, from coordinate 3,511,593 downwards.
AAGAAGAGAAGGGAAATCTTCTGTGTGTGATTCTGTCTGTATAGCTTTGCTTTTACCATTTGTCCTAGGGTTCTGTTTTGTTTTATTCTTTTGTTAGGTTTTTTTCTTTTGGTTTGTTTTTTTTTAACTTTAAAATTTTTTTTCTTAAAAATTATTTTTTATTTTCTTTTACTTTATTTTCTTTTATCCTCTTTCTTTCTGTCTACCTACTTTTTCTCCCTTTTATTCTGAGCGATGTAGACGAAAGGCTCTTGGTGCTCCAGTCAGGAGTCAGGGCTGTACCTCTGAGGTGGGAGAGCCAAGTTCAGGACACTGGTCCACAAGAGACCTCCCAGCTCCACATAATATCAAACGGTGAAAATCTCCCAGAGATCGCCATCTCAGCGCCAACACCCAGCTTCATTCAATGACCGACAAGCTACAGTACTGGATTCCCCAGGCCAAACAACTAGCAAGACGGGAACACAACCCCATCCATTAGCAGAGAGGCTGCCTAAAATCATAATAAGGCCACAGACACCCCAAAACACACCACCAGATGTGGACCTGCCCACCAGAAAGACAAGATCCAGCCTCATCCACCAGAACACAAGCATTAGTCCCCTCCACCAGGAAGCCTACACAACCCACTGAACCAACCTCACCCACTGTGGACAGGCACCAAAAACAATGGGGACTACAAACCTGCAGCCTGCGAAAAGGAGACCCCAAACACAGTAAGTTAAGCAAAATGAGAAGACTTGTAAATGGATTAAATGCTCCAACCAAAAGACATAGACTGGCTGAATGGATACAAAACCAAGACCTGTATATATGCTGTCTACAAGAGAGCCACTTCAGACCTAGGGGCACATACAGATTGAAAGTGAGGGGACGGAATAAGATATTCCATGCAAATGGAAATCAAAAGAAAGCTGGAGTAGCAGTTCCCATATTGGACAAAATAGACTTTAAAATAAAGACTAGTACAAGAGACAAAGAAGGACACTAAATAATGATCAAGGGATCGATCCAAGAAGAACAAATAACAATTATAAATATTTATGCACCCAATGTAGGAGCACCTCAATACATAAGGCAAATACTAACAGCCGTAAAAGGGAAAATCGACAGTAACACAATCACAGTAGGGGACTTTAACACCCCACTTTCACCAATGGACAGATCATCCAAAATGAAAATAAATAAGGAAACACAAGCCTAAAATGATACATTAAACAATATGGACGTACTTGATATTTATAGGACATTCCATCCTAAAACAGCAGAATACACATTCTTCTCAAGTGCTCATGGAACATTCTCCAGGATAGATCATATCTTGGGTCACAGATCAAGCCTTGGTAAATTTAAGAAAATTGAAATCATATTAAGTATCTTTTCTGACCACAGCGCTATAAGACTACATATCAATTACAGGAAAAAATCTGTATAAAATACAAAAACATGGAGGCTAAACAATACACTACTTAATAATCAATAGATCACTGAAGAAATCAAAGAGGAAATCAAAAAATACCTAGAAACAAATGACAGTGAAAACACCTACACCCAAAACCTGTGGGATGCAGCAATAGCAGTTCTAAGAGGGAAGTTCTACAAAGCTACAGTAATCAAGACAGTATGGTACTGGCACAAAAACAGAAAGATAGATCAATGGAACAGGATAGAAAGTCCAGAGATAAACCCACAGGCATATGGTCACCTTATCTTTGATAAAGGAGGCAGGAGTATACAGTGGAGAAAAGACGGCCTCTTCAATAAGTGATGCTGGAAAAACTGGACAGCTACATGTAAAAGAATGAAATTAGAACACTCCCTAACACCATGCACAAAAATAAACTCAAAATGGATTAAAGACCTAAATGTAAGGCCAGACACTATCAAAGTCTTAGAGGAAAACATAGGCAGAACACTCTATGACATAAATCACAGCAAGATCCTTTTTGACCCACCTCCTAGAGAAATGGAAATAAAAACAAAATAAACAAATTGGACTTAATGAAACTTAAGAGCTTTTGCACAGCAAAGGAAACCATAAACAAGACCAAAAGACAACCCTCAGAATGGGAGAAAATATTTGCAAATGTAACAACTGGCAAAGGATTAATCTCCAAAATTTACAAGCAGCTCATGCAGCTCAATATCCAAAAAACAAACAACCCAATCCAAAAATGGGCAGAAGACCTAAATAGACATTTCTCCAAATAAGATATACAGATTGTAAGCAAACACAAGAAAGAATGCTCAACATCATTAATCATTAGAGAAATGCAAGTCAAAACTACAATGAGATAGCATCTCACATCAGTCAGAACGGCCATCATCAAAAAATCTACAAGCAGTAAATGCTGGAAAGGGTGTGGAGAAAGGGAACCCTCTTGCACTGTTGGTGGGAATGTAAATTGATTCAGACACTATGGAGAACAGTATGGAGGTTCCTTAAAAAACTACAAATAGAACTACCGTATGACCCAGCAATCCCACTACTGGGCATATAGCCTGAGAAAACCATAATTCAAAAAGAGTCATGTACCAAAATGTTCATTACAGCTCTGTTTAAAATAGCCAGGACATGGAAGCAACCTAAGTGTTCATCAACAGATGAATGGATAAAGAAGATGTGGCAAATATATACAGTGGACTATTACTCAGCCATAAAGCTGAAATTGAGTCATTTGCAGTGAGGTGGATGGACCTAGAGTCTGTCATGCAGAGTGAAGTAAGTCAGAAAGAGAAAAACAAATACCATATGCTAACACATATATATGGGATCTAAGAAAAAGAAAGGAAAAAATGTCATGGAGAACCTAGGGTCAAGACGGGAATAAAGACACAGACCTACTAGAGAATGGACTTGAGGATATGGGGAGGGGGAAGGGTAAGTTGTGACAAAGTGAGAGAGTGGCATGGACATATATACACTACCAAACGTAAAATAGATAGCTAGTGGGAAGCAGCCGCATAGCACAGGTTAAAATAGATAGCTAGTGGGAAGCAGCCGCATAGCACAGGGAGATCAGCTCGGTGCTTTGTGACCACCTAGAGGGGTGGGATAGGGAGGGTGGGAGGGAGGGAGGCACAAGAGGGAAGAGATATGGGAACATATGTACATGTGTAACTGATTCACTTTGTTTTAAAGCAGAAACTAACACACCATTGTAAAGCAATTATACTCCAATAAAGATTTTTTTAAAAAATGAGAATGGGGAGTTTTGAACAGGAAAGTGGTAGCAGCTGATCTGAGTTTCAGAAGGATAGAAAATTGAAAAATAATCAAATACTTGTTTCCTAGTTTTATTCTAAGGGGGTAACTCAGGAACCCTCATTAATAATGTCTTTTTCAATGCACCATAATGTATAGACATGGCCTCTTGCAAAAGGATTTCAACCCTACAATTTCACATAAATATCAATTCATAGCAAATTTCAGATGTGATTCTATATTCAGTTTAAAACACTTCTGTAGGCATATAATTTATATAACTTCATTATGAAGCTATTTTCAAAGTTTTTCTTAAATCTTGAATTTGTTAGGTCCAGAGGACTAGTTAATGGCAAGTTACTGACTGACTATCCTTCCATCTACCCACCCATCTGTATATTTATTAACAGACTTTTACAGAGTTCTGTGGGTATTGTGCTGAGCCCCCATGTTGGCCAAGATACGGCCCTGCTCTCATGGTGGCTAAAGCCATCAGTTCTCTCAGGGTTAGTGAGCTCCAGAAGGCAGTCTGAGGTTTTCTGTGGGAGGCTTTGTAACCAGCTCTGAATTCCTTATGCATTTCTGGTTTGCTGAGGCTGGGGCTGTCTGAATCATGGGTGAGGAAGCTGAGCTGGCCTAGTGCGGATAAAGAGTGGCTGGGTTCAAGGAGAGGAACTTCTGATGTCAGAACAATTGCATCTCCAAGCCAGGAGGGCCCCCACGGGCCAGCTTGCTGCTGCTGTCTGTGCTGCCTTCCGATGTAAACTCTGTGTCGAGCAGACCCCAGGAACGCGCTATGTGTCTCTTCTCCTTTTGGAGAAACATTTATCTCTTTTCTCAGTATTTATTCAAATTTCCTTTGTATCCTGGACAGTGTCTTTTTTTTTAAATTTTTCAGTTTGAACTAATTTTAAATTTACAGAAAAGTTGCAAAAATAGAGAGGTTCTGTATACCCATCATGCCGTTTCCCTCAATGTTAACATCTTACATAATCATACTTAAATTATCAAAACCAAGACATTAACTTGGGTACAATACTATTAACTAAATGGCAGGCCCTACGTGAATCTCACCAGTCTATCCCCAGTGTTCTTTTTCTCTTCCAGGATCCCGTCCAGTATCCCACATTACATTTTGTTGTTATTTTTCTTTAGTCTCTTCCAATCTGTGACTATTCCTTAGTCTTTCCTTGTTCATGATGATCCCGAAGAGCAGAAAGCCCCTAGAGCCATTTAAGGCTTACAGAGTTTTGCTGCTGGATGGACATTCTCAGTACTGAGGTTCCCATCATCAGGATCATTCAAGGAAACTTGAAATGATTTGGCTGTATAACAGATGTTACAAAGGGAATATGTGTAGACACAGGAAAGGGGCTAGATGATGTGGAAGCTACACTGTAGCTCTAACAGTGAGGATGAGAAACGATGGCTCTCACTGTAGCATTCTGATTTGAATCTGGGCAAATAATTTCATTTTTCTGGGCCTCAGTTTCCTACTCTGTAATGTGGGGATTATAGCACAAATCTCAGGGTAGTTATGAGGAATAAAGGGAATAAAACATGCAGAATATTCGATGCCAAACCTGAACATGGAAAATGTTCAATATACATTAATTACTATTCTATTATTAATATTATTATTCATCACCATGTACATACTATTTGCCAGATACTGTGCCAAGCACTTTGCCAACATATCTCACTTTGTTCTCACAGCTCTCCTGTAGATAGTTGTTATTTGCATTTTCAAGGTAAGAACCTGAGGCACATAAATACCTTCAGACCTATTTTTCTCCACTCTAGAGCCCACGTTCTTTGAAATGCTGCCCTATTGCTTCATCCATAATAATGGAGTGATTTCATGTATGTGGCTTTTTAGAGCTCTTTCTCATTTATAGGTATCACTTTATCTTCAGAACATTCTTTGGGAGTTGGGACAATGACATCTCGCTTGATGGGCAGGGAAAGTGAGGGACAGTTTTAGAAGGAAGTGAGATACTTCTTCTCATCCATGTACATATTCTTTCTGACAAGATGCTATTAGAATCTCAACAAGGCCCTTCCAAGCTCTTGATAAACATGCACTAACTTTCACAAAGCATTTCGAGTTGTCTTGTGTAGTTATCACTGTGAGGCCTCCAACCCATCCCATACAGAGGATGCCTCCAGGGCTTGCGTTGCAAAGACTCCATGGCCAGCTTAGTGTCAGGACCTCTAGCTTCTCCCTAAACCCCAGGAGATCTTTGGCTAAGATAACTTAAAATCATCCCGAGTTTGCCAAACGATGCTGTAATTTAGGATTTGTCTTCTCCCAGAGAAGGTATCCCCCCAAACTAGAAACCGAGACCAACAACCTCAAAGACCAGATCCCTTGTGGCTTTGTTTGGATTTTTTGGCTTGAAAATCCTTGCATTTAAGGACCAAACATTGGCCACGCATAATTCTAATGTTTGGGGAAAGGCACTAGAGACACTAAGATAATATTAAAGTAAGCGCTGACATCTTTAATCCTCCTTGAAAGGGTACCCAAATGGTAGGTTAGGTAAGGCAAACATCCTTCTAGTTTAAAACATATTCTCTGAGCCCTGTGAATACTGGGGACCATAGACAAATGAGACTTGGTCCCTGGAGTATGGGAATGATCACAGATGACACTATGAGCTAGATGATATATGTGTTTTCAGCCTTATTTTATTTCTTTATAAATAACTCTATAATGTAATAATTATTTATTTTATGGAGATCCAGAGAGATTGAATAAGCAACCGAAGATTACACAGCAAGTAAGTACTGACCCAAGATTTGAACTCAGGTCCTACTGATCTCAAAGGTTCTGCTCATTATATATAGCCACATGGCCCTTAGAGAACACACAGACCAGCATGCAAGACACACAAGCAATATTATCCTTGTGACGTGGTAGTTGAGCTACCAATTGGGTTTCCCCTTGTAATCCTGTGAGAAAACACCATAGGGAGGTTCCCAAATCTGTTTTAGGATATGCTTCCAGGGGTCTTCCCAAGCTCCATGTAGAGCCCATCCCTCTTTTACATTGTTTCAGGTGGGTGTATATACACATGGTTTCATTTTTTTTTTTATATATTTTTTAACATCTTTACTGGAGTATAATTGCTTTACATTGTTGTGTTAGTTTCTCCTGTATAACAAAGTGAATCAGCTATATATATATATACATGTCCCCATATCCCCTCCCTTGTGCGTCTCCCTCCCACCCTCCCTATCCCACCCCTCTAGGTGGTCACAAAGCACCGAGCTGATCTCCCTGTGCTGTACGGCTGCTTCCAACTAGCTATCTATTTTACATTTCGTAATGTATATATTTCCATGCCACCTTCTCACTTCGTCCCAGATTACCTCTCAGCTTAACCTTCCCCCTTCTCCTGTCCTCAAGTCCATTCTCTATGTCTGCATCTTTATTCCTGTCCTACCCCTAGATTCTTCATAACCATTTTTTTTGTTATTAGATTCCATATAAATGTGTTAGCATACGGTATTTGTTTTTCTCTTTCTGACTTACTTCACTCTGTATGACAGACTCTAGGTCCATCCACCTCACTACAAATAACTCAATTTCATTTCTTTTTGTGGCTGAGTAATATTCCTTTGTATATATGTACCACAACTTCTTTATCCATTCATCCGTTGATGGACGCTTAGGTTGCTTCCATGTCCTGGCTATTGTAAATAGTGCTGCAATGAACATTGTGGTACATGACCCTTTTTGAATTATGGTTTTCTCAGGGTATATGCCCAGTACTGGGATTGCTGGGTCATATGGTAGTTATATTTTTAGTTTTTTAAGGAGCCTCCACACTGTTCTCCATAGTGGCTGTATCAATTTACATTCCCACCAACAGTGCAAGAGGGTTCCCTTTTCTCCACACCCTCTCCAGCATTTATTGTTTGTAGATTTTTTGATGATGGTCATTTTTACTGGTGTGAAGTGATACCTCACTGTAGTTTTGATTTGCATTTCTCTAGTGATTAGTGATGTTGAGCATCCTTTCATGTGTTTGCTGGAATCTGTATATCTTCTTTGGAGAAATGTCTATTTAGGTCTTCTGCCCATTTTTGGATTGGGTTGTTTGTTTTTTTGATATTGAGCTGCATGAGTTGCTTGTATATTTTGGAGGTTAACCCTCTGTCAGTTGCTTCATTTGCAAAATTTTCTCCCATTCTGAGGGTTGTCTTTGGTCTTGTTTATGGTTTCCTTTGCTGTGCAAAAGCTTTTAAGTTTCATTACTTCCCATTTATTTATTTTTGTTTTTATTTCCATTTCTCCAGGAGGTGGGTCAAAAAGGATCTTGCTGTGATTTATGTCATAGAGTGTTCTGCTTATGTTTTCCTCTAAGCGTTTCATAGTTTCTGGCCTTACATTTAGGTCTTTAATCCATTTTGAGTTTATTTTTGTGCATAGTGATGGGGAGTGTTCTAATTTCAATCTTTTACATGTAGCTGTCCAGTTTTCCCAGTACCATTTATTGAAGAGGCTGTCGTTTCTCCATTGTATTCTCTTGCCTCCTTTATCAAAGATAAGGTGACCATATGTGCATGAGTTTATCTCTGGGCTTTCTATCCTGTTCCATTGATCTATAGTTCTGTTTTTGTGCCAATACCATACTGTCTTGATTACTGTAGCTTTGTAGTATAGTCTGAAGTCTGCGAGCCTGATTCCTCCAGCTCTGTTTTTCTTTCTCAAGATTGCTTTGGCTATTAAGGGTCTTTTGTGTTTCCATACAAATTGTGAAATTTTTTGTTCTAGTTCTGTGAAAAATGCCAGTGGTAGTTTGATAGGGACTGCATTGAATCTGGAGATTGCTTTGGATAGTATAGTCATTTTCACAATGTTGATTCTTCCAATCCAAGAACATAGTATATCTCTCCATCTGTTTGTATCATCTCTAATTTCTTTAATCAGTGTCTTAGAGTTTTCTGCACACAGGCCTTTTGTCTCGTTAGGTAGGTGTTTTCCTAGGTATTTTATTTTCTTTGTTGCAGTGGTAAATGGGAGTGTTTCCTTAATTTCTCTTTCAGAGTTTTCATCATTAGTGTATAGGAATGCAGGAGATTTCTGTTTATAATTTTGTATCCTGCTACTTTTCTAGATTCACTGATTAGCTCTAGTAGTTTTCTGGTAGCATCTTTAGGACTCTCTGTGTATAGTATCATGTCATCTGCAAACAGTGACACCTTTACTTCTTCTTTTCCAATTTGGATTCCTTTTATTTCTTTTTCTTCTCTGATTGCTGTGGCTAAAACTTCCAAAACTATTTTAAATAATAGTGATGAGAGTGGGCAACCTTGTCTTGTTCCTGATCTTAGTGGAAATGGTTTCAGTTTTTCACCATTGAGAACGATGTTGTCTGTGGGTTTGTCATATATGGCCTTTATTACATTGAGGTAAGTTCCCTCTGTGCCTGCTTTCTGGAGAGTTTTTATCATAAATTGGTGTTGAATTCTGTTGAAAGCTGTTTCTGCATTGATTGAGATGATCATATGGTTTTTATCCTCCAATTTGTTAATATGGTGTATCACATTGATTGATATGCATATATTGAAGAATCTTTGCATTCCTGGGATAAACCCTACTTGATCATGATGTATGATCCTTTTATTGTGCTGTTGGATTCTGTTTGCTAGTATTTTGTTGAGGATTTTTGCATCTATGTTCATCAGTGATAGTGGCCTGTAGTTTCTCTTTTTGTGACATCTTTGTCTGGTTTTCGTATCAGGCTGGTGGTGGCCTCGTATAATGAATTTGGGAGTGTTCCTCCCTCTGCTATATTTTGTAAGAGTTTGAGAAGGATAGGTGTTTGCTCGTCTCTAAATGTTTGATAGAATTCACCTGTGAAGCCATCTGGTCCTGGGCATTTGCTCGTTGGAAGACTTTTAATCACATTTTCAATTTTATTGCTTGTCATTTTTCTGTTTATATTTTCTATTTCTTCCTGGTTCAGTCTTGGAAGCTTGTGCTTTTCTAAGAATTTGTCCACCTTTTCCAGGTTGTCCATTTTATTGGCATACAGTTGCATGTAGTAATCTCTCATGATCCTTTGTATTTCTACAGTGTCAGTTGTTACTTCTGCTTTTTCATTTCTAATTCTGTTGATTTGAGTCTTCTCCCTTTTTTTCTTGGTGAGTCTGGCTAATGGTTTATCAATTTTGTTTATCTTCTCAAAGAACCAGCTTTTAGTTTTATTGATCTTTGCTATCGTTTCCTTTGTTTCTTTTTCCTTTATTTCTGGTCTTATCTTTATGATTTCTTTCCTTCTGCTAACTTTGGGGGTTTTTTTGTTCTTCTTTCTCTAATTGCTTTAGGTGTAAGGTTAGGTTGTTTATTTGAGATGTTTCTTGTTTCTTGAGGTAGGATTGTATTGCTATAAACTTCCCTCTTAGAACTGCCTTTGCTGCATCCCACAGGTTTTGGGTGTAGGCGTTTTCATTGTCATTTGTTTCTAGGTATTTTTTGATTTTCTCTTTGATTTCTTCAGTGATCACTTGGTTATTTCGTAGCATATTGTTTAGGCACCATGTGTTTGTATTCTTTAGTTTTTTTCCTGTAATTGATGTCTAGTCTCATAGTGTTGTGGTCAGAAAAGATACTTGATATGATTTCAATTTTCTTGAATTTAGCAAGGCTTGATTCATGACCCAAGATATGATCTATCCTGGATAATGTTCCCTGAGCACTTGAGAAGAAAGCGTATTCTGTTGTTTTTGGATGGCATGTCCTATAAATATCAGTTAAGTCCATCTTGTCTAATGTGTTAAAGTGTGTTTCTTTATTTATTTTCATTTTGGTTGATCTGTCCATTGGTGAAAGTGGGGTGTTAAAGTCCCCTACTATGATTGTGTTACTGTCAATTTCCCCTTTTATGGCTGTTAGTATTTGCCTTATATATTGAGGTGCTCCTATGTTGGGTGCATAAATATTTACAATTGTTACATCTTCTGCTTGGATCGATCCCTTGATCATTATGTAGTGTCCTTCTCTGTCTCTTGTACTAGTCTTTATTTTAAAGTCTATTGTCTGATATGAGAATTGCTACTCCATCTTTCTTTTGATTTCCATTTGCATGGAATATCTTATTCCGTCCCCTCATTTTCAATCTGTATGTGTCCCTAGGTCTGAAGTGGCTCTCTTGTAGACAGTATATGTATGGGTCTTGTTTTTGTATCCATTCAGCCAGTCTTTTTTTTTGGTTGGAGCATTTAATCAATTTACATTTAAGGTAGTTATGGATATGTATGTTCCTATTGCCATTTTCTTAATTGTTTGGGGTTTGTTTTTGTAGGTCTTTTCCTTCTATTGTGTTTCCTGCCTAGAAAAGTTCCTTTAGCATTTGTTGTAAAACTGGTTTGGTGGTGCTGAGTTCTCTTAGCTTTTGCTTGTCTGTAAAGGTTTTAATTTCCTCATCGAATCTGAATGAGATCCTTGCTGTGTAGAGTAATCTTGGTTGTAGTTTTTTCCCTTTCATCACTTTAAATATGTCCTGCCACTCCTTTTGGCTTGCAGAGTTTCTGCTGAAAGATCAGCTGTTAACCTTATGGGGATTCCCTTGTATGTTATTTGTTGCTTTTCCCCTGCTGCTTTTAATATATTTTCTCTGTATTTCATTTCTGATAGTTAGATTAATATGTGTCTTCGTGTGTTTCTGCTTGGATTTATCCTGTATGGGACTCTCTGCACTTCCTGGACTTGATTGGACTATTTCCTTTCCCTTGTTCGGGAAGTTTTCAACTATAATCTCTTCAAATATTTTCTCAGACCCTTTCTTTTTCCCTTCTTCTTCTGAGACCCCTATAGTTCGAATGTTTGTGCGTTTAATGTTGTCCCAGAAGTCTCTGAGATTGTCCTCAATTCTTTTCATTTTTTTTCTTTATTCTTCTCTGTGGTAGTTATTTCCATTATTTTCTCTTCCACATCATGTATCCTTTCTTCTGCCTCAGTTATTCTGCTATTGATTCCTTCTAGAGAATTTTTAATTTTACATATTGTGTTGTTCATCATTGTTTGTTTGCTCTTTAGTTCTTGTAGGTCCTTGTTAAACGTTTCTTGTATTTTCTCCATTCTATTTCCAAGATATTGGATCATCTTTACTATCATTACTCTGAATTCTTTTTCAGGTAGACTGCCTGTTTTCTCTTCATTTGTTTGGTCTGGTGAGTTTTTACCTTGCTCCTTTATCTGCTGCATATTTCTCTGTCTTCTTATTTTGCTTAACTTACTGTGTTTGGGGTCTGCTTTTTGCAGGCTGTAGGTTCATAGTTCCCATTGTTTTTGGTGTCTGTCCCCAGTGGGTAAGGTTGGTTCAGTAAGTTGTGTAGGCTTCCTGGCGGAGGGGACTGGTGCCTGTGTTCTGGTGAATGAGGCTGGATCTTGTCTTTCTGGTGGGCGGGACCATGTCCGGTGGTGTGTTTTGGCGTGTCTGTGGACTTATTATGATTTTAGGCAGCCTCTCTGCTAATGGGTGGGTTTGTGTTCCTGTCTTGCTCGTTGTTTGGCCTGGGGAATCCAGCACTGTAGCTTGCTGGTCGTTGAGTGGAGCTGGGTCTTAGCATTGTGATGGAGATCCCTGGGAGAGCTCTTGCCAATTGTGGGCCTCGGACGTCTCTGGTGGTTCAGTGTCCTGAACTTGGCTCTCCCACCTCAGAGGCTCAGGCCTGACACCCAGCTGGAGCACCGAGACCCTGTCAGCCACACAGCTCAGAAGAAAAGGGAGAAAAAAAAGAGAGAAATAATAAAATAAAATAAAGTTATTAAAATAAAAAAATTAAAAATATATTATAAAAATTAAAAAAGTGTTGACAAAAAAGAGAAGAGAGCAAACAAACTAATAAATAAATCCTCCAATGATAACAAGCCCTAAAAAGTAAACTAAGATAAACATAAAAATCAGTGACTAGTCAAGTCGCTTACAGCAAACCCCAGGTCCATAGTTGCTACCAAAGTCCACTGCCTCAAATTTGGGATGATTCATTGACTGTTCAGGTATTCCACAGATGCAGGTACATCAAGTTGACTGTGGAGATTTAATCCGCTGCTCCTGAGGCTGCTGGGAGAGATTTCCTTTTCTCTTCTTTGTTCGCACAGCTCCTGGGGTTCTGCTTTGGATTTGGCCGCCTTCTGCATGTAGGTCTCCCTCTGGCGTCTGTTTTTCGCCCAGACAAGAGTGGGTTAAAGGAGCGACTGATTAGCGGGCTCTGGCTCACTCAGGCCGGTGGAGGGTGGGGCGGCGGGAGGCGTACAGAATACCGGGCGAGCCTGTGGGCAGCAGAGGCTGGCGTGATATTGCAGCAGCCTGAGGCATGCTGTGTGTTCTCCCAGGGAAGTTGTCCCTGGATCACGGGACCCTGGCAGTGGCGGGCTGCACAGGCTTCTGGGAGGGGCGGTGTGGATAGTGATCTGTGCTCGCACACAGGCTTCTTGCTGGCTGCACCA
>NW_020173491.1:3407668-3498908 GCF_003031525.2 Neophocaena asiaeorientalis asiaeorientalis | reverse complement strand
TGCTGGCTGCACCAGCAGCCTTAGCGTCTCATCCCCGTCTCTGGAGTGTGTGCTGATAGCTGCGGCTCACGCCCATCTCTGGAGCTCGTTTAGGTTCGTGCTCTGAATCCCCTCTCCTCGTGCTCCCGGAAACAATGGTCTCTTGCCTCTTAGGCAGGTCCAGACTTTTTCCTGGACTCCCTCCCGGCTAGCTGTGACGCACTAGCCCCCTTCAGGCTGTGTTCACGCAACCAACCCCAGTTCTCTCCCTGGGGTCTGACCTCCAAAGCCCAAGCCTCAGCCCCCAGGCCCCACCCACCCCGGCGGGTGAGCAGACAAGCCTCTCGGGCTGGGGAGTGCTGGTCGGCACTGATCCTTTGTGTGGGAATCTCTCCGCTTTGCCCTCTGCACCCCTGTGGCTGTGTTCTCCTCCGTGGCTCCGAAGCTTCCCCCCCTGCCCCGCCCACCCTCATCTCTGCCAGTGAAGGGGCTTCCTAGTGTGTGGAAACTTTTCCTCTTTCACAGCTCCCTCCCAGAGGTGCAGGTCCCATCCCCATTCTTTTGTGTCTGTTTTTTCTTTTTTCTTCTGCCCTACCCACGTACGTGGGGAGTTTCTTGCCTTTTGGGAAGTCTGAGGTCTTCTGCCAGCGTTCAGTAGGTGTTCTGTAGGAGCTGTTCCACACATAGTTGTATTTTTGATGTATTTGTGGGGAGGAAGGTGATCTCCACGTCTTACTCCTCCACCATTGAAGGTCCTCCGGTTTCTTATTTTGCAAAGCTAGAATGGAGACAATGGAGAAGGGAAGGAATAAAATATCTGCCTAGCAATGAACTTGTGTTAAAACCAGATAAATTCAATTCATCATTAAAAAAGTAGTTGAACAGTAAGGAATCTGGCTCACAGTGGGCATTTGGTATATGGGAGTTGAATGAATTAATGGGTGAATGAATAAATTTTGAGACCCAAAGCGGTTAATACAATGAATGTCTTTTGCACAATATGGGCCTGGTGAGTTGGCTCTAGTCCTGTCCCTTTTTGCACAAATGTGGAAGATGAGATGTACAGCGTTATCCTGAAATCGGCATCTCCCTTATGTCAAAGGACATGGAATGAGTTAATACCAACATGTACACATGGAATTGTCCTTTCGCTTATTACGAAAGACTGTTTAGAAGAAAAGAGAAATTTCAATCACTACACACCTGTTAGAATGGCCAAAATCCAGAAGACTAACAATGATGTGGAGCAATAGGAATTCCCATTCATAACTGTTGGGAATGTAAAATGTACAGCCACTTTGGAAGACAGTTTGATGGTTTCTTATAAAACTTACCATACTCTTACCATATGATCCAGCAGTCACATTCCTTAGTATTTACCCAAAGGAACTGAAAATTTATGTTCACACAAAAACCTGCGCAAGAATATTTACAGCAGCTTGGTTCATAATTGCCAAAACTTGGAAGCAACTAAGATGTCCTTTAGTAGATGAATGGATAAATAAACTGTGGTACACCCAGACAGTGGAATATTATTTAGTGCTAAAAAGAAACGCATAATCAAGCCATGAAAATACATGCAGGAAACTTAAGTGCAAATCAGTAAGTGCAAAGAGCCAATTTGAAAAGGCTACATATTGTGTGCTTCCAGCTATGATATTCTGGAAAAGGTAAAACTATGGAGAGAGTAAAAAGATCAGTGGTTGCCAGGGATAGGGAGGTGGGAAGGGATGAATAGGCAGAACACAGGGGACTTTTAGGGCAGTAAAAGTTTTCTGTTTGATACTATAATGATGGATACAAGTCATTTTACATTTGCCCAAACCCAGAGAATGTACAACACCATGAGTGAACCCTAATGCAAACTGTGGACTTTGGGAGCTAATGGTGTGTCAGTGTAGGTCCGTCGATTGTAACAAAGGTACCACTCTGGTGACAGGATGTTGATATTGGGGAAGGTAAGCATATGTAGAGGCGGGGGTATATAGGGAATCTCGGTACCTTCCCCTCAATTTTACTGTGAACTTGAAATTATTCTTAAAAAAGTTTTAAAAACTGAAAGCAAAAACAAACAAAAAACCCCACTGAAGTCCTGATAGCAGGGAATTTCCTCAATTTCATAAATAATATCTCCAAAAGCCTACAGTTGCTAACATACTCAGTGATGAGAAACTCAGAACTTTGCCATTATTATCAGGAGCAAGGCAAGGATATTCCCTCTCACAGCTACTTGAAAGGATGGAAAAGAGGGAGGGGGGGAGGGAGGGAGGGAGGAAAAATTGTAAAGCTTTGAAAAAAAGATTAGAGAGGAAAGCTTGGGAATCTTAACTATTAAGACTTATTCTACCTACTGTTGTCCAGTTCATCTGAGGAGATTTGCTTTCCTCATGTCTTTTTCTAGGCTGTGATTCTGGGAGATGTAACCCAGTCTCTGCCTGGCTCTAGACAACTGAATACAATCCCGGCTCAAGCTTGTTTAGTGATAAACCATGAACTATTTCATACTTTCACCAAAAAAAATTAGCAAATGGGGTAATGGACATGAACATCTTGTTTCTCTTAGGATTACTGTGTAATTAATTCCTGTTAGTAAGAAAAACCACATTTAGGGGCTGCCATATGTGACTGTTTTATTCTTCATTTGTCCGTGAGAATAATGATCTTTGTATTATTTATCATCTGAAGGCCGGTGAAAAAGTATTTCCCTTGTGTGATTAAAGCTGCCTTGTTTTTCAGGGATTTCTAGGTCCACCTGGAAAGAAGGTGAGATCAAGAAGCATTTGTTCCCAGCTGACAAGCTCCCCTGACTGATGGCTTTAGACTATGTCCACAGAGGTCATGGCCACAGTGAGGTGGCTGGGCCTTGGTGGTATTCAGTTCCCAGCAATGATTAATGATTGCCACGTTGTCATGCAGCCTGGGGTTGTCAGATCTTCCAAATTTTTAGGAGAACCTAGGAATCTGGCTCTGCAGGTAACACATGCATATATTTAACTTTTGTCAGTTGTTGCTACATGAAAATTATTGTTTTAAATTGTGAGATCCAAGCAAACCATGAACATAGGCTGGTTTCTGGTGTCTAGGTGAAGGACGGCATTGGCCTGACCTTGACTCAGGGAGTGGTCTCCTGTCTGCTGCTCCCCTTACTTGCAGTTGCCCTAAAGGTGGCAGGGAGGCATGCAAGCCAAGCCCGCAGCTCGTCTACAGAAATTTGCTGTTTTGTGGTCTTTGGAGGACTTAGAGGTGCTGCGTGAGAAAAAAAAAAAATCGAGGCAATGAATGCAAAGTAACAGATTTTAATACCTGAAGGCAAATACTACAAACTGGAGGCCTGCACTGTCCCTGGCCAGGGTCTCTTTTGGTCTACAAGGTGTGCCTGTCCATTCCCTTGCCTTCCGCTTGCTCATCCCTTGTATCGTACAGCTGGCCAGCTGCGCACTGTGGTGTTAGCTGCTGGATCCTTAGAGGCATCTGAGTTGCAAAGCCTCCTGTCAGCTGCTAGCTACGAGCATCTCGGGAAAAGGAACACGTGCAGTTGGCTTTAAGACTTCTTTGGACTTGAACAAAGAGTAAGGTAGGCCCTGAGTCAGAATGGAGGACTAATTCTTTTACTTTCCAGCTCAGGATTCTGCAAAGGTTCTCCATCCCAGAGACCCCAACATCTTCTGCACATTCTGTCACCTCGTCAAGTCCTACTTACTCCTTAGGCCACAAATTCTGGGTCTCTGAGCAGGATTTATTTGTTCCACTGTCGTGTTCCTATTGTAGCCTTGGACTAGCTCAACGCCTTGATGACATTCTTCGAAAGTTTTCAGTTGAGATAGCTACAACCGAGAGCTGCTAGGGCTTGAGGTCGTTTGTATTCTCCTTGGTCTCCTCTGGACCTAGGATATTTTCTGGCACACAGTAGGGGGTTAAAAAGATTTGCCGATTAGGAAATGGCAAAGATTCAGATTGTCTTCAAAGTGGATGCATGGGTTCCATTGAAAGTCTGATTTTGCAATGTTGCCGTGGGCCTTCCCCACTGAACACTGTAAGAAGGCTGTGGGTACCCTACTCCCGTTGTCTTCTTTTTTCTCATTGGAGAAGCGGGAGGATGGAGGCAAGAGGTAGTGTGGCTCTGAGACTTTTCTCCTTTACATTATCCATGCTGTTGACGGGGCATTAAAACCCAACCTTTTCTACAGCGGCATGTTCAGCAAGCCCCCGACTGCTGGAATCCAGTTCGTCAACTGAGTATCAGAGCAGCAGATCTGTATACTGTGTTCCCTTCAGCTGACCACCACTGGCTGCATGGGAGGCAGGGCTGGGGGTAATCGTAAATTAACAACAGGGGACCTTGTTAAGTGCAGCTTCACAAATTAATATGAAATATAGTGCTTTTTCATAAGCTTGAGAAGCAGATTTAAAAGCATATTGGTGTTTGTACACAGCAGGCCGTAATGATCCATTATCCTGCAGACAGAGGAGCTTGCAGCAACACATAAAGAAGACGCAATTGGGCCATCTGCTTTGATTTCTGCAGCGTCCCCAGAGATCCAAGGGAGGAGCTGACAGTCCTCTCCATCTGCCCTTACATTATCAATTACAGTTGAATTATGCCGTGTGCTGCAGGGCTGGCAGATACGGATGGGAGATTGTGGCACCTGAAAAATATAGAAGAAAATCCATATGTTGGGAGCCAGCTGTTTATTTACAAGTCCTTGACATATTTCCTCACTTTCTCGGCTGTTGCCTTTTTTAAGGTTCCTAGAGACATTGCAGTTTAGTGCGAACTTGAGAAGAAATTAGGTGTAACAACATCGCACCACATGAATAGTATTTCAGGTTCCTTTTTTACAGCTGAAATGCGCACGGAGCAAAAAACATCAGGTCGAACAGATTTTAAATTATGAAAAAAAATAAGTTGTGAACACATCTGGGGTGGCTGCTACAGCTTGTTATGTTTATAAAACATGTTGGAACAGGCGAGGACGTGCACACTGTACATTTTTGGCAGCTTAGAAATCATGTGCAAAACTGTAGGTTTTATGAAATGTAAGTGTTTATGAAAGCTTAGGGAGTTAGCGGGTAGAAAGTGCAGTGGCCCGAGGAACTTCTAGGAAGGCGGCTTTAAGAACGCAGTGTTTTGTCTTGAATTGATTTGTAGTTTTTTGCTTTTTCAACAGGGGCTTAACTTGTTCCTGGTTCAGTTGGTTCTAGACTGGTGAGGTGGAGGGCCACCACATTCATTCGGTTGGGCTGGGGTTTTACGGTATGGGATGCCGTCCAGCCGTGTGGAACTTTACATTTTGTTCTCATTTCACGCCATGTCCTCTCCCCACATGCACTCAGCCAGAGAGTCTGTGTGCTCGTGTTTGCTCAGCTGAGGGTTCCAGCTCAGTGCATCTACAGCTTTGGGGAAGAGTTGCCGCGACTTAGTACTTGCAGATGGTCGGGACCAAGAGGACTCACACTGGCTATGAGGAGAGGCTATTTTTTGAGATGCCCCTGGAAGCAGAGATGCTGGCAGGGTGAATGAAGAGACTGAGAGTAGAAGTTGAGCCCCAATTTTCCACCATTCACTTGCCACTCAGGGCCAATTTAGAGGGCCTCGTGGTCTCTAGGCTAACTCCACGATGCCAGCACTTAACTCTTACTTGCTTTATACTTTGGGCATGTGTTATACTTCTGAGGGCGTTAACTGGGAGCTTCCTGAAAGAAGAGATGAACTTATTTATTTTTACTTCTTTCTTAGGACCAGCATGGCACTTGGCATTCCTGAGAGTTCATAAAATGTTGGATGCATCAGTGAATGGATGAATGAATGATGTCTTCAGGATTTTCTGTATGTTAACTAATAGGCTTAGCAGCAGCAAGTGCAAAATGTAGGAACTACAGAATTCTGGCATTCCGTGATATGGCCATTGGGACACCAGCTTTCTGCTACTAACGACGTCTCCTCTCACCTGACCAGCGTAGGCAGCATGAGCATATCTTCCTCTTTGTGACCACTGGGCAGCTCCCTGGAGAAGAGGGACCACCATGGGGTTGTGTTCACAGGCTATGCTGACGCTTCCTCTTCTTTGTTCCACAGCCTCTTAGTCACTGGAGTCTACTGACTTTCTTCCCATCCCCTCCTGGGTCCTTACTGTCTGTGCTTATTCATCGTCTTTGGAAATGGGCTCACGTGTGTGCAATGATCTCCATCACATTTCATGGTAAAAGCTCAGCTCATAAGAGCTTTCATACTACACCATTAGGACCGCATGTAATACTGTGTGAGGCCCAGTGCAAAATGATCCAAAATTAAGAATTTCAAGACGGTGACATGAGAGCATTAACCAAGCACAGAGCCCTTCTAAGTGTGAGGCCTTGTGCACCTGCACCGGCCGCATGCCCACGAAGCTGGCCCTGTTGGTGCCGCAGCTGCCACATCCACTGGTGCTCGGTCCACCACGACTAATTTTATCGCTCCTTCTCGATCTCTTTCCCCCTTTCCCCCTTCATCTTCCTCCTCTTCTGTCTTCTTCCTCCTTCTCCTCAAGACATTATGCAAAAATCTCTTACCTGCTTCCGGTCTTCATCTTGCCCTTTGCCCTCATTTTTTCACTCAGATACAGAATGGCATCTCCTTTAAAGGTGGTCTCATCATTTTTCTTTCCTACCTCTGACTTCTGTTCTGATTGACTTGAAATGTCTCAGTCAGGTTTTTGGTTCCTCTCTCAAGAGACCTAACCTAATTGTGCTTACTTTACAGGGTTGCCTTGTTGCTTCAATAATAACCCAAATGAATAGAAATATAGGCATCATTTTGCATGTTCCTTGGAACATGGTACGTGCTCAGAATATCCGCCGTCCTCCTCCCTTCAATCTTCTCCTCGTCATTGTTATAATTGACTCCATCATCTACCCAGCAGGAATCCTTGGGTCTAGGCAAAATTTTTATTTTGTTCTTTCATGTGTCATGATAATTTTTCTCCCCCATTCATTAGTTTTGTTTTTTCATTTGGTCATTCTGTCATTTGTTTATTCAGCATCATTTATTGGTTCCCAGAAGGCACAAAGATGGAAAAAAGGCCAGGATATCCTCTATTATTTTTAAAAAATATTTTTTATTCTTTTTCTGTTCTCTCTTTCATGTCTATAATATCCTTTAATCCTCATATCATACTTATGAGAAAGGGTATAGCAATAAGGTTGCTCAGGGTGGTGAACTGAATTGGCTAAGATTACATGGAAGGTTAGTGGCTGTTAAGGACTGAACTGTATCTTCCTGCCCCCACCAAATTCATACACTGGAGCCCTAACCCCATTGTGACTACACTTGGAAATATGGCCTTTAGGGAAGCAGTTAACGTTAAATGAAATCACAAGGATAGGGCCCTCATCCAATAGGATTGGTGTCTTTATAATAAGAGGAAGAGACACCAGACATATCTGTATCTCACCGTGCATGCACAGAGGAAAGGCCCTACGAGAACACAGCAAGAAAGCCCCGTCTGCAAGCCAGGAAGAGCGCTGTCATCAGAAACCAAATTTGCCACCCCCTGATCCTGGACTTCTAGCCTCCAGAACTGTGAGAAAATAAACTTTTTGTTGTTTAAGCTACCTAGTTTGTGATATCTTGTTATAGCGTCCTGAGCAGGCTGATACAGTGGCAAAGCCAGGTTTGGAACCCTGCATCTGTGTGCTCCTAAGGTAATGCTCCTTCACCACTGAGCAGTGGCTTCTGAGCTAGCCTATAAATTCCTTGCATATGGTGACCCAGACTTTTACTTCTTTTGCATCATCCATTGACTTCAGCTGAGCATATGCAGAAGAGTCAAAATGAAAAGGAATGGAGGGAATCCCCTGGTGGTCCAGTGGTTAGGACTCTGTGCTTTCACTGCCGTGGACCTGGGTTCAATCCCTGGTCAGGGAACTAAGATCCCACAAGTTGTGGAGCATGGTCAGGAAAGATAGATAGATAGATAGATAGATAGATAGATAGATAGATAGATAGATAGAAAGATAGAAAGAAAGGAAGGAAGGAAGGGAGGGAGGAAGGAAGAAGGCAAGAAAGAAGGAAAGGGAGGAAGGGAGGAAGAAAGAGAAAAAGAAAGAAAAAAAAAGAAAATGAATGGATGCCTGAGGGAGAGAAGAAAATCATTAATGTTCCATCAGCTGGTATCCTTGATATCTTCTGTTTGGGTTGTCTGTTGCTACTTAACAAATCACCACGTGATTCACTGGCTTAAAACAGCAACAGCTATGCCCTTGCTCAAGATTCTGCAATTGAGGTAGCGCTCAAAAAGGAGAGCTCACCTCTGCTCCATGCGGCCTCAGTGGGGATGGCTCCCATTTGGCTGGAGGATCCATTTCTGATTTGGCAAGTTGGAATGCTGGCTGCCAGCTAGGAGCTCACCTGGGACTGTTGGCCATGTCTTGTTTCTCCTCCATGGGCCCTCTTCCTGGCTTGGCTGGGCTTCTCATAACATGAAGGATGGGACCCCAGAGGGAGCACCCCAAGACCAAGTGCTTTCCGAGGACAAGTCCCAGCATCCAAGACAGCACTGCCCAGTACAGTAGCCACTAGCCGCATGTGGCTATAGAGCACTTGAAATATGTTTAGTCTGAATCGAGATATGCCTTAAGTACGAAATACACACCAGAGTTTGAAAGCTGCATCTGAAAAACAAAAGGTAAAACATCTCTAGTACCTTTTAAAAATATTGATCCCATTTTGGAATGACGATATGTTACACATGGGCAAAATAAGATACACTATATTGAAATTAACTTCATTACTTTTTAAAATGTGGCTGCTGGAAATTTGAAAATGTCTGTTGTGCTGCTCCCAGAGTTTATCAGGCCTCTGCTTGCACCACACTTGTCACTTACCAGGAGCCAAAGCTAATCACATGACCAAGCTGGAGTCATGCTGGGAAGAAGCTACACAAAGGTGTGACCACCCAAGTGACAATCTACCACAACTTCCAAGGTTTTCATTTTGTCAATTAAAAAAAACATTATACTGCAATTTTGTAAAATGCAAAAAGCTCTATAAAAAGTGTTTCAAGAGAAAACACTTCCAGCTTCAGTACTTAATAAGATACAGTACTTTAGGTATATTTCAGCAGCGGTTATACAAATATTAGCCGCCTATTATATGCAAAGCTCCAACTGAAGCAGAGGAGTTAAGGGCTCTCATGTGACTTAAGACTTGAGAAATTTAAAATTAATTTCTGGAATGGAAGAATGAACAATATCAAACTCGGCCATACTAAGACCTAGTTGCATGTTAGAGAATAAGTGCCACACGGGCTACTTGCTTATCCTTGGTATCTCCAATTATGTCGTCTTTTTATTTTTGGGATGTGTCTTTTCCTCATCTGGGTTCCTGAGATTCTGTCTGATTCATGAGATCAGAGGGAGAACCAACATAGGAATGTTTGACAAGTATAATTTAATTAGATGATTCTTATGTGCATCTCTGGTTGAGAACCATAGGAGGGTATGTTTCATGGGTGTTCATGGGACGTGAAGATAGGAGAGGAATGAAGTCCAGGGTGTTTCTGGAATAAGGGGTCCTTAGATGTGGGATGGGTTTCAGCCCTTGATAAGAGTTCAGAAGATGCTAAAACTTCCACAGTATTACATAAATCAGCAGACAACAGTTCTGAGATTGCTTCACCCTCGGGCATCTTGGGCATGGGGGGTGGCAGTGAGGTGAATTTCAAATTTTTGCTCTCAGTACCAGGGACTTGGCTGGTATGATGTTCACACAGGGATGGAACATGGCTGCAGTAGTTTGCTAGGGCTGCCATAACAAAGTTCCACAGACTTGATAGCTTAAATGACAAAAGTTCATATTCTCACAGTTCTGGAGGCTGGAAGTCCAAGATGAAGGTGTTGGGAGGGTTGCTTTCTTCTGAGGCCTCTCTCCTTGACTTGTAGATGCTATCTTCTCCCTGTGTCTTCACATGGCCTTCCCTCCATTGTGTCTGTGTCCTAATCTCCTCCTCATGGAAGGACACCAGTCAGATTGGATCAGGGCTAACCCTAACACCCTCATTTTAACTTAATCACCTCTTTAAAGACCCTATCTCTAAGTCTAATCACATTTTGAGGTTCTGGGGCTTAGGATTTTGACATACGTTTTTGAGGAATAGCATTCAACCAACAACAAATGATTTCTAAGATGGGCACTCCCTCTGACAGAATGGTTTCTGTGTTCAAAAGCATGAAAATTTGTTTGGAAAACAGAAATAGATATAATATTTCAGATGCATTACAAAGTTGTATCTTTCTTACTTTCTGAGGCCATCTTTCCGCAGTGAAATGAGACCAAAAAACATAGTTGCAAAATCAAAAAGAGTAAAACTAAGAGTTTCAGGTATTTGCTGTTGATACATACACACACATCATTTGGAGGACACTTTCTGAAGCTTCTCTTTCCCCTTGCTTGGGTCAGAAGCAGGGCCTTAATAAAACAAAAATATAACCCTGGGTCTTCGGACAGAATAACCTTCTCTGAGAACCCATGATGGCACTGGGCTGTAGACCCGAGTCCCAGATCACACAGCCAGTGAAGTCTGGGTTCAAGTCACAACCACAGGAGAACTCTCTCTCTAGTTCTCTGTTTTGGTGCCTGGTGTTTTTCATACAATAGATGATGAATATTTGTTGTGTAGTCACTGCTAAAACACCTGAAGTACTATACCCTATCATGTACTAAAGTTGGAAGTTTTTTCTTTGACTTTTTATAGAGCTTTTGGTATCAGGTCATTTTACAAAGTTACATTCAGTTGTGGTTTTTTGTTTTTTTAAATAAATTTATTTATTTATATTTTTGGCTGTGTTGGGTCCTCATTGCTGCACGCGGGCCTTCTCTAGTTGCAGCGAGCGGTGGCTACTCTTTGTTGCGGTGCACGGGCTTCTCATTGTGGTGGCTTCTCTTGTTGCGGAGCACGGGCTCTAGGTGTGCGGGCTTCAGTAGTTGTGGCACATGGGCTCAGTAGTTGTGACTCGCGGGCCCTAGAGTGCAGGCTCAGTAGTTGTGGCATATGGGCTTAGCTGCTCTGCGGCATGTGAGATATTCCCGGACCAGGGCTTGAACCCATGTCCTCTGCATTGGCAGGCGGATTCTTAACCACTGCGCCACGAGAAGAGTCCCTCCATTGTTTTTTAAATTGAACAAAATGAAAACACTGGAGGATGTAGTATAATAGTAAGGATGCATTCATTCAGTTAAGACAGGGCAAAGCATTCCAGAAAGAATGAATAGCATATGCAAAATCTGGGAGTGAACAGGATGAATTCAAAAGATTGAAAGGTGCCCAGTTTGATCTCAGTGGCCAGTGAGGGGATCATGCAATGAGAGGTGTGGTCTGGGACTTTAAGGGTGTGTCATTTGAGGATGAGTAGGGTCCTGGAAGCTTCCATCTCCGTATTGGAAGGCTTTCTAAGTGGAATGAAGTGTTTTCATACACTGCATTGTTTTTCATGCCTACCACCCTGCATCAGACCTTTCCAACAAGGATTCAGCTTAAGTGAGTAGTACTTTCATGTGTCAGAAGTCATCAAGAGTCAAGTCTTTTCTCCTTAACCTCCAGTCCCCATAGTACTGAAACTTTCTAGTAGATGGTTAGAAAAAGAATTTTCTCCTGGACTACCATGTCTTACCGTAACTTCCTATTATACATTTTCTGGGACCTCCCCCGGTGGTCCCATGAGGGGTACCTCCCATGTCCTCTGAAAACACCCAGTCTGAAGCTACAATTCCACTTGATAACTGCTATTTTTTTTTTTCCTCTGGCTCCGCTTTCCAGAAATCTTACCTGTGAGGCTACCTGAAGGTGTCCTAGAGTGGTTCCTGCTGATAATCCCCAGGGAGGTCCCACGTTTGTCTGTGCCAAGGGTCTTAACCTCAGGGAATGACATGCCATCCTTCAAATCCTCAGGCAAGAAAATATGGCATCAACTGTAACTCACTCATGAATTCTAACAATTCTTTGTCAGTTTTGTACTTGCCCTTTCTTCTGCCTGGGAAGCTCCTTCCCCAGATATCTTTATGGCTCCTTCCCTCACTTCCTTCAGGTCTCTACTCAAATATCATCAGAGAGGGCTTCCCTGGCCACCCTAGAATAAAAGGATCCCTCCCTGTTTAACTTCCTAACCCTAACTTCTTCATATTTTTCTTTAGCCTGCCCTAGCAGGTTCCCTAAAAGTTAATGTCCCCTGATGCTGCTGAAGTCATAACTCACTGATCCTCCATTCATTCATTGCACCAAGGCTTTTTGAGCACCTACTATATGGAGGGTACCATTCTAAGTCATAGAGATAAAGAGAAGACCAAAAGACACAACTAGCAAAGAAGTGAATAAATGCATTTGGTCATTTTACAATGGAAACAGGGAGGCCTATTAGGGGCTTACCTGAACTTGAGTGGCCAAGGAAGGCTTTGTGAGGAAAGCATCTGTAGGAGCAGGTTGCACCAGCCTCTGTTCTGTCACTTTCTAGCTCTCACCCCTCTCATGACGTGGGCTCAAATCCAGGCCCAGGAGCTGGGCAGGGAGCAGACGCTGTGTCATCCCCTCCATGAGTCTGTCTCCCTCCCTTTCCTACTTTCACCTTCTGCCAGTTATAAGACGCTTCTGTGTGTGAATATGGATGGGTACAAATAGATGATCCAGGGATGGGGTTGGGAGGTGGCCGGGAAGAAGACAAGCTCATCTTCATTGACAGTGTCGAAGCCCTGGTTGAGTCAAGTGCCATGATGTTTCATAATGTTTCACCCCACCCTACCTAAGCCTAATTTTCTGGCCTTTTTGATCTCAAGAAACTCAAAATCTTTTCAAGATATATAACAATGATCTTTTCAAAATGCAAATCTGGTCACACCACTCCCCTACCCTAGCTTAAAACCTTGCAGCGGGGTCCCACTGCTCTGCCCTTGGGATAAAAGCTACTTCTGGCTCGGGGACCTTGTATGGTGTCTCTAGCCTCTCCAGCCCAGTCTGCGGTCACCACCCCCCTCACTGTCCCCTGTGGTCACACCGGGGAACTTCGAATCCTTTGGATTCACCCTGCTTCCTCCCAGCTTTAGCACATGCCATTCCTTCTTTCTAGAATGCTTTTTGCACTGTCTTAACCAAGTTAACTCATTCTTAATATTTAACTCAAATATTATTTCTTTGAGGAAGCCTCCCATGGTCACTTTATAACATGCGGCAGGGTTATGATTTCACATAAATCTGTTTGATTGATTCATATCATCTCCCCCATTAGAGAGTAAGCTCTGTGGATTGTGACCATTTCTGCTGACCACTGCATGCCCAGCCTTAACCTAGGGCCTGCAGTGTAGGAAGTACTTGCTAATATTTGTTGAATGAGTAAACAGTCGAATCAATCAATAAAATTCTCTTTCTTTGTACTCCCCTTCAGGCATAAACAAGAAATAGTTGCTGGAGAAAAGGCAGTCCTGGCCAGGTACACAGTCCACTGCATGGAAAATATGGGGTCACTGTTCCTAAGAGGCAACTCCCTTCTTCTTACACATTGCTTATTCATTGGTTTTACTAGAAAGAGTCCAG
Organism: Neophocaena asiaeorientalis asiaeorientalis; assembly: GCF_003031525.2. Taxonomy (NCBI): domain Eukaryota; kingdom Metazoa; phylum Chordata; class Mammalia; order Artiodactyla; family Phocoenidae; genus Neophocaena; species Neophocaena asiaeorientalis. The sequence continues at coordinate 3,485,373 of NW_020173491.1, read as the reverse complement.
CCTTGTAGACAGCGATGTTCGTGGTGAGGGTGGGGTGGGAAGGGTGTCTGAGGAAGAACCCTCGAAGTGGCCTGACCTCTACTTCTGTGTGTGACTGTTCCTGTGCCCCGGTGTACAGAGAGAGATGACTTCTACATTTATTTTCCCACCTTATTTTTTCTACTGTTCCTTCCTTCTCAGTCCCAGTTACATCTTTTTCCAAAGGTTCTCGGTGTAAACGGAATAAAATTGCTTGGGATCATAAATAAGATTCAAGAGGAGTAACCAGCAGAGGTTTGGGGGACGATGGCTTCTCCTTCCTGCTCTATAATTTATTGTTTTTCCGCCGTAGGAAGCCAAATGATATTTCTCTAATTAACAGACACAGGCAACTATAGTATAAATCAACATCACAGCCTTTTTAGTGATGCAATCACTTTATGATCAGGGGATATAAATGAAACATCACAAATGCATCTCAAGCAGCAAAACATAATGGAATAAGCGAGAGGGGTTGTCTGTCTCCGGGGACTGTGGGCACTGAGGGGGATCTTCGCTCTGGAAGCTGCTGATTTTGCCCTAGCATAACCTGAGGAGTGTATCCTGCCCATGGTTAGGGACACTGAACAGTCATGTACTTTCTGTCTTATGTTGCCTATAGGTATGAGTTTGGTGTCTGTACCCTGGAGAGACCAGGATCTGGGTGGTAACCTCAGCCTTGGAACTTATTCCCTGCATGACCTTTGGGAAGTCACTTGCTTCCATGAGCTCTGTTTTTTCATTGCACGTTGGTTATAATAATGGTACTTTACTTCATAGCATGGCTGTGGGCATTAATGCGTTAATGCATGCAAGGAACTTAGGGTAGTATCTGACATGTAAAGAGAAATTTAATTCAATTAAGCTCTTATGATTGTGATTTTCATTATTATTATCCCCAGCCTCAAATTTCGTGTCTCTCCATTTTAGCGTGCGTAATCACTTAAAATGCTGATTTCTGGGTGACAGGCCCCACAGTCTGATTCCACAATCTGGGGGAGAGCCCAGGACTCTGCATTTTAACAACCTTATTGATGCTTCTGGTATTGGCAGTCTGTGAATTAATTTGGAGAGCACTGCTTTATGGCATGCATGGAAAATTGAGGCATTTGCTGAATACCTAGTTCAACCTCAATTCTACCTGCTAGGGATAAGACAGTGCCAAAAACATCCAGGGAGCAGATTTAAACTATATTTATATTTCCTTCTAGGAAGTGGACTGTGGATGGGCTTTGCTGGGGGCACCATACCTTCCCTATTTCCCTAACACAGAGCTAGATTCCAAAGCACAGAGGCTGGCTGGGAGATGAGGCTGCATCTGGAGATAAGGGTGGAGAAGATGAACCACAATAAAGCCTTTCTGTTCACACAGCTTAGATCTTTTCTTCCTCCCTGGCCCCCTTTCTCTTTCCCAAATTTGGTAATTATTTATTAGTTCCTCCCAACCTGAAACCTGAGGGAGGGGATAATATGTTACAGTTTATAAAACATTTATCTGTTCATGATCTCATGTAAAATTCCCAATCCTGTGAGACCAGCAGGAAAGAGAAATGATTATCTCTATTTAACAGTTGAGAAAACTGAGGTTCAGAAAGAAAAGAGAATTTTTCTGATGTCACGCAGTTCTTAAGGGATAAGTGAGTCTTGATTCCAGGATTTTTAATCCTGAATCTAATATTTTTCTCACTGTGACATAGAGCCTTTGGTCATTTCCCTTTCTTATAAACAAATAACTGTGGTGTATGACAACCATGTGTAGACAATGATTATATTTTGAGTGTGTCTGTGTCAGTGTGTCTGTGTTTGTGTGTGCTGGAGGTGTGGGTGTGGAGCCACCTAGTAGAGCTCCTGTCCCCTTGTTCCAACATCTTGTGATTCCCCCAGTACTATCCCACCCACCCCAACCTCAGGGTCCCAGTTAAGTTTTCCATTTTTTAACTAAAGAAACACTGTGTTGAAACTGTTCCTGACATTTTAAGCAAGTTCAGTAGCCATTGTCCCTAGAAGTCTTGGAGCGTTTTATAGAATGCTGTGACATTTTAAAAGTTGAAAGAATTATGTGTTTGAGGACACATGGGCATTTCCTTCTCCCCTTTGCCCCTTCTCCCATTCAGTCACCTAGGCATTCTGTGTTCACTGCTCAAGGGAAGGATGACCGGACCACAATGAAAGGAGGAGTCCTCGATGGGTAATTGCATTTCCAAAGCCTAGGCTGTAGGTTGAGGGGAAGACCCACGAGCATAACTTGAGCATAGATCTGGGGAAAGCCTAATAGGCAAGGAATAAACAAAAGTCCTGGACTTTGGGAAGCGAGAGGATGGCAGAGGTAAAGAGGGAGAGCAGTTAGTGGGCTTATGAAGCTGGCTGTGAGTGGAGGGAGCAAGTGGGCAGAGCAGAGCCCGCATCCAGAGGCTCCTCAACCTCTGCCTCAGCATCCTCTCAAAAAGGCCTTGTCAGTGGTGTACACTTAGAAGATGAAGGGGGACCTCTTCTGTATCTTCAGAGGGCCCAGCCATCCCTCCCCTCGGTTGAATATAGCATAGAGCCTGCGCTGGGGACCTACAGTGGCTGCCCTTCCCATTGGTCGAGCCCCTTTCACCCACCCCATGTGGGCAACCCTCATTTCAATACCATGGGACACTTATATATACCTGAGGCCAAGGGCGTGTGTCCTGGGCACCCAGAGGGTGTTGTGGTGTGTTTTTTATTAAGTTTTATTTTTTTAAGCTTTATGTATTTTTTAATCTTTATTTTTTAACTTAATTTTGTTAGAGCAGGTTTAGGTTCACAGCAACATTAAGAAAGTGCAGAGATCTCCCATGTGGCCCCCACCCCCATGTAGGCGTGGCCTCCCCAGTATCAACACCCCCACCAGAGGGGGACATTTGTTACAATTGATGAACCTACTGATACACTGACACATCCTTATCAGCCAGAGTTTATAGCTTACACTGTGGTTTACTGTTGATGTTGTACATTCGGTGGCTTTAGGCAAATGTATAATGGCATGTATCCATCATTATAGTATCATACGGAGTATTTCTGCCATAAAAATCCTCTGTGCTTTGCTTATTCATCCCTCCCCACCCCGCAAGCCTGGTAACAACTGACTTTTTTACTGTCTCCATAGTTTTGCCTTTTCCAGAAGGCAAAGAAGTTGGGATAATACGGTATGTAGCCATTTCAGATTGGTTTTTACACTTCATGGTATGCATTCAAGATTCCTGCATGTCTTTCCCTGCATAGCTTGATAACTCATTTCTTTTTAGCACTGAGAGATATTCCATTATCTGGATTTACCACAGTCGATTTATCCATTCATCTACCAAAGGACATCTTAGTTGCTCCCAAGTTTTGGCCGTTATGAATCAAGCTGCTGTAAACGTTCCTGTGCAGGTTTTTGTGTGGACATAAGTTTTCAGCTCCTTTGGGTAAATGCCAAGGAGCATGATTGCTGGATCATACCATAAGAGTATGTTTAGTTTTATAAGAAACTGCTAAACTGTCTTCAAAGTGGCTGTACCGTTTTCCATTCCCACCAGCAATGAGTGCTGGTGAATGAGTGTTTCTCCTGTTCTACATCTAAGCCAGCATTTGACGTTGTCAGGGTTCTGGACTTCCGTCTTTCCTATAGGTGTGTAATGGTATCTTGTAGTGACGGTGGTATTTTAAAGAAAGCCCTCAGCATCAGTACTGGAGTGGGACCAGTGGGCCATCTCAAACATCTCTTCTATCCTCAGAGCCAAGACAGTGTACCTGTGCTGCACATATATATACACGGGAAATCAGGCCCCATGGAATTTTGTGCTACATCAGGTAGAATTTTATATTATATTTGAATATAAATGTGAATACAAGTGCTGCTAGTTTAAAAACAATGATGGAAGGAAACACTTGATATGAGAATACCTATCAGTTCTTGTTCGTGTATGCATTTATGGATTGGTTGGTCCATTGGCTGCAAATCTGAAAAGGAAAATCACTACTTAATTGCAGTGACAAGATGCGTGAACCAGCTCGTGTAGCATGAGTTTCCAGGTGGTTGTGCTCTAAGAATCCCTGCACTTCCCCTCTGGAGTAACAACCAGTTTGCTTCCAGACACTCCTGATGCGTGATACCGGGGCTTCCGAGGGTGTGCGGGCCACAACAGTGTAGTGTCTTTTCCACAATAGCTACCTTACTTTTTTTTTTTGACTTTTATTGCGGTATAGTTGATTTACAATGTTGTGTCAGTTTCAGGTGTACAGCAAAGTGAATCAGTTATACATATATCCACTCTTTTTCAGATTCTTTTTCCATGTAGGCCATTACAGAGTATTGAGTAGAGTTCCCTGTGCTGTACAGTGGGTCCCCATTAGTTATCTGTTATAGTAGTGTGTAATGTCAATCCCAATCTCCCAATTTATCCCTCCCCACCTTTCTCCCCAGTATGTGACTCTATTTCAGAGGAAATATACCGTATCTTAATTACCTTGTTTTTCTTAAATGGGAGCCACTCCATGAGGCTAAACTATCATTTTTCTGCTCCCATCTGATTCAGCCCAAGTCCAAAGCTATTAAAATCTTCTTGAGGAGTCTGGAGATAACATGGCTGCCAAACTTCTGCTTTAACAACCAAGTCTTTTGTACCCGCTGCTATTGTGAATTCTGAATTCCACCCTGTGTCAGCAGTCTTCCTGTTAAGGCCCTATTGATCTAGAGACGGATGAACTCATTTTTCTTTTCAAGGTATGGAAGTGGACGTGGTCCTGGCACTTAACTAGATGGTGGGAGGAGGTTGGCTTCTAGCCCCCACCTTGGCCCACCATGTCTAATTAAAATGGAGTCTGCCTTCTTTGATGAGTTCATAAGTGTTTTACAGACAGGCGGGATGTAGCAACTTTGCAAGACACTGTTTAAAGATCTTCAACATCTGAGAAAGCCACAAAATCCAATAATCCTACTTTCAGAACTCCAGGGTGCCCACGAGATCAATCTCATATCTAAATATCACATAAAGAGAGTGCATTGCATTATAGACTGGTTTCTATTGAACACCACCTAAGAAACCGCATTAGACAGTGTTGAAAAAGAATGGAGCCTATACCAAAGGGAATGGAAAAGGTTGTCAAATTCTAGAAAATTTTCCCCTTGATTAAAGCTGCACTTTCAAAATTGTTACGTTATTAACAAAAGTCAGCTTAGCTCCAATTTATCTTTTGGACAGTTTCTTGATGGATTAGATGTTGGGAATAAACGGGAAGAGCTTTTATGTTCCTTTTTGGGCACAGACAAAGCTGCTATTAATTCTTCTCTTGGTACCTGCAGTAATAGCTGCATGAGGTCCTTCTGAGTAGGTTAATGAGTGTTGAGGTGGTGTTATTTTTAATGGGAGGAGCACCTAGACCCGTGCCCATTCTGGCACGTGCCCCTCCATGCAAGGTGTGTGTGTCTGGTATTTGTTAGCAGATGGGACCCAAGCACAGAAAAGAGAGCATTTGATTCAAATATGCAGAGAGCTTCCTTTTGCTGAGGCTGGAGGGGGTTCCTTTAGCTTCTTTCTTGACAAATGATAGCATTGAGGGATGCTTTCCATTTTTCTTTAGAATAAGAAATAGATTTACTTGGCTTGACATATTTTATTTCAGCTTTTCAGTATTTTTATTATTGTTAATATTTCTAAAGCTGTGCTTTATGGAACACTAAATCCGTGCATATGGGAAGCAAATATCCCTGCACTTAATTAAACTTGAAAAATGCTGGTGGAACAGATTTGAAAAGTTTTCTTTACTGCAGGACTTTTCAGAGCCTTTAATATGCCAAGCTGCCCTGTGAATTTTCAAAGGGCTAGAAAGGGAAGCTAATATTGAATTTCCTAAACGTATTTGATCATGAAATTCTTTATCAACAAACCTCTCTTGACAACTTCTTGGGAATATGCTTTGGAAAATGCTTGCTGCTCCGGGTACACATTCCATTTCATTAGCACCTTACAGTGTAGTCTAAGATGGAGAGATTCAAATGAAAGGGACAGTCAAGCTGGTTAGTTTCCCTTAATATACACCCCCGCATCTCCTATAAGCTCTCCCAAGACTGCGTTTTCAAAACTGCAACAATTGCCTAAGTCTCTAATTCAAAAGCAGTGGTTGGTCCTTTGGTTGGATCTGAGCTGTCATAGATACAAACAATAGCTTGGAATTTAATTATATTTCTTTGAGTAGCTTCAATTTCCTCATGTTTGTCTGTTCCTATACACCTGAGAAGCTCCGAGACAAGAAGTCTTGTCTATTTCATGCTCAACATCTAGATGAAAAGCAAAAATATCATCCCAGAGGCTCAGCTCTTTTTTATACTCAATAGTTCAAATCCACCCCCCCCCTTTTTAGTGATCTTAAAACTTATTCTCATCTTTCTCTAAATATCTTCTGATAGCCCCTTTTAGCCAATGAAAGTCCAGTGTAGACCCCTAACTTTGCTTTCCAGTGTTTTAATGTTTTAGTCCATAGTATGTTTACTAGTGTAACATTGCTTGACCTAACTCCCCAAAGCCCCACCTTCCTCTCTCTCTCTCTCTTTCTCTCCCTCTCTCTCTGTCATAAGGGTTTTACTCTTGAATTTTTGGTTTGTTAGATAGGGACCAGTGTCCTTGGGACATGCACAGATGCAGGATTTTGGACAAAGCCAGATTAGAAGAGAGCTAAAATAAGAAAACCCCAACACGAGAACCCTAATATGTCCTCACACTACTGTCTGTGACCTCTCTTTATTTTGTACTAGTTCCAACTTAAGTAAATTCCATGGCATTTAGTTGGTGAGACACTAACTCTTTTATGGCAAAATGAATTAATGTGTTATTTATATATTTTAAACTTAGTTAGACACTCCCTTAAGCCTCACAGCCAAGTCAATAAAGTTATGTTTGAAGATGGAGTTTGAAGTTCTATTTTCATTCATTTTAATGGTTTACAAGCAAATTGCATTTTCTACTTCATTCTGTGACATAAGTCAATAGGTATCCAATGTAAATGTAGTTCATTTATATCTGAATTGATGTTCTGTCCGCCATTACCTTATGTTTCTAATGCATTCTGATGCATTAGTAAATAGGCTTGTCTGATTAATCATTAGCACATGAAAAGAATTAGCTGCTGCCTGCCAAATGGAATTATTGACACTGATAAGAGGACCGATGATGGTATCACCTGGAAATGGGGTGTGCAAGTAATTCAAGAAAAAATGCCTCAGTAAATATGGAGAGTTCTGAAAGTATTTCATCAATTCTTCATATGATAGACATCCTATACTTTTATTTAAAAAATAAAAACAATTTTCTAACACTCAAACTTGATGGAAAAAATGTCTTGATCTACTTTGTAAACTTCGTTGCCTAAAATCTAAATACATTTTTAGTCTAGGAAGGTAACTTCCTGACCACTGCTGATGGAGAATAACAGAAGTTTTAGAACCTTCAAGAAGAAAACAGAGCACAGCGAAAGCCCTTAGAAGCTGTGATTCACAGCCTGAAGTTTAGTCCCGTTTAGCCTGAATACCTATGTTCCAGGTAGCCTGTCATCCCAATTTTGGCCAGAGATGTTTACGGAGGCGGCCAGAGGAATTTACATGCACGTGCACCCAAACACACACACACACGGGCACACACACGCACGCACGAACATGCACCCACACACAGGTGCGGATTTGTATGCTCCTTGGAGAAACCTCATGCACATACTCTCCATTTACTGACCTCTGTGTGGTGGTTCCACGAAGCGGGACAGAGTTGAAGTGTATGTGATGTACTACAACTCCAGCACGTCCCTGGGATAAGGCAGCACGATGTACCTAAAAGGGTCACAGCCCCATCATTTTGAAAATGCTCATGCAACTCTGCTTTGTTATTGTCTGACCCATTAGATTTAAAAGCTCTTCTGTGTGATTGCCAAGTACATTAATGTGAACCAGTGATAAAAGTCTCGCTGCCTGAGCCGCCAGAACCTGTGCAACATCTTCAGGCAGGGCTGCAGTGTGGCGGCATGTTGCAGAGTCTCTGTTGCTGGGATTTGTTTTATTCTGGGGTCTAGAGCAGCACATAGGATGGGAGCAAGAGAAGTGCTATTGTGGGTGCCTTTGCTCCGATCTGACCTGAAGCCGAGGTGCTAGGTGCTTCAGAAATATGGCTAATGAAGGGGTGTATTCCCTTGGGAGATTCCTTATTGAGCAAGGATTCTGATGAAACATGAATGAGGAGCCTAACGTCTAGCATGTGTTTAGTGATTCACATTCTCTTCTCTTTCCTCAGTTTCCCCACGTATCCAGGGGTGAAAATCATTGCTGCCCTTCCTACCTCCCAGAGTGTTTGAGTTTCAAACAAAATGATGCTCATGAAGACATTAAGGAAGGGCTTACCAAATACAAGATGGCAGAGGTCCTGATTTTATTGTAGTGTGTCTTCTGTCTTTAAAATTGAAAGCTGCTTGAAGACCTGTGCGGTGGGTTCCCAGGCAGCATGAAGTGAACAAATATTTATTTGATTTAACTCAAATGAAAAGCTGTATATTTCATTTTCTCATTTCAATTTTGGGGCAGAACCTTCTCTCACTTTTAACGTGACCTTCAGACCCGTTCTTTTCCTTCATAGACTACATACTGGATAGCGCATGGATTGCTTTTGAGCTTTGTGTTATCTCAGAAGTAGGAGGACCAGAGGCCTTGTGTGGGTCCTCAGTCGCATATACGTTCTTTGATCTTGGCTATAGGGGGAGGCTTTCTCTATTGTCCTGATAGGAGGAGTTTTCCAGGGCTTCGCAAACAGCATGGACCACCATGCAGGGAGAGGAAAATGCATGACTCGCTGTGGATTGATCTGTCCTGCATATCGTAGAGAATGAATGGCTGTGAAGTGGGCTCAGGAACTCAATTGCCTGTGTTCTCATCTTGGGCTTCTCACTTATAAGTTGTGTGACTTGGGGCAAAGTTATTGTTAACATATCTCTGCCTTAGTTTCCTCGTTTATGAAATGGGGATAATAATACCACCTAACTCATTGGATTGCTGTGAAGAGTAAAGGTGTGAAGCGCATACAGCATTGAGTTTAATGTCTGGCCTGTAGTCAAAAAACCTTACTGTCGTGTTTATTGCTAAAGATGATGATGGTCGTGATGGTGATGGAGATGGTGCAGGATTGGTGGGAGGTGGATTCGGCCGCCCGCCAGATAGGATGTGAAAAGCCTTGAACACCATTCTTAGATTTCCCTGAGTGTTAACAAAGTGATTGGGTCCTCAGAGTGACTCATACCTGGGATGCTTAAATATCTTTTTCCGCGAACTATGTTTGCCTCTTTCATTTTTTTTTTTTTAATAGGATTTGTCTGTCTGGTTCACAGCCATATCACCCATGCCAAGAATAGTGCCTGGAGTCTGGTCGGCACTCAGTAAATATTTGTTAAATGGATGAATGACTCTTCTACTCCTGAAAGGGAATCCTTTGCGTTTTGTATTTAATTTGAGACACATTTGCCAGATTCATTGCAACTGAGTTCCTTTTCCTTACACCTAAAATAAGAGTAATAGAGGACTATTTTTCTCTTAATAAAATAGAGTTTGTTTGAGCATGTCAACACCTGGAGCTATAAATACCAGTCTCCGTCTCTACCGTACTACACATTTGGGGATCCACTGGAGTCACCCTTTGATGAAGCTGTCACTGAGAAAGCACTCAATTGAACACAGGACCTTCTTATGCTTTCCTTCCTAAGCTGGATCCTCATGTAACATCGCTTCATCTCCTACAACAGCACCTGGAAAGGTGGCAGCAAGCCCTTCTCTGGGCAGGGGCAAGGAAGTCAGGAAGTGTGATATTTTATTAATTATTACAAAAATAAACTGTGGGGCTGAGACTCGCTACCACAAAGTGCAAGTGTGAAAATCCCACTTCCCTGGTGAAGAAAAAACTCCTCGTTAACTACACAGATCTTCCCTCAGCATCACATAAAGCAGGACGAAAGAGTGCAGACATTATCAGCATTTTAAACAAATGACAAGTTTACCTCTGAAAGGTGATGCCGTAAATCATATTTCCTTCCATGGTAGCAGTATATTCTTCAGTCTTGTACATTTTCCTTTCAAATATTTTTTCCCCCAAAAGAATCTAGGAGACAGGTTGTCCATTGATTCATGTCTTGCAATATGTTAGCTATTAATAATATTCTCATTTCATAATTTTTCCCTCTTTTGAATGCGTTCCAGATGTTCACCTTGCACATGTGAATTTTAAATGCTCACTGTTTCAATCATCTTGTGTCCCAGGAACTTTAAACCAGTTTGTAGCCTTCTTTCCAGAACCCGAAAGAGACCGTGAAAAGATGAGGATTGGGGAGAGAGAGCACATGCCTGTGATAGAACACGGGTATGGACATATAAAGGGATGCATAATTGTGACTTCTTGGAAGTGTGTGACTGTTATGTCAGGCGGACTCTCAACCACTGCGCCACCAGGGAAGCCCTATGACTTCATATATTTTTAAGAAATTGATTTTATGCTTTTATTTTTAATAAATAATATTTTTTAAATGGATTGACAAAATAGATTTATTACAGAGTAACATTAGGATAAATAAAACTTGGGTTCAGTTTGTGGTTCAGACTGCTATTTTGAGAAAAAATGAAGACTGATGAAATTCTTAAGTCAGCCTGCCCACAAGATGGCTTCAAGTTGCCTAATGGCCTTTACTACAAGGTGGCGTGAAAACAGTGGTTAAAAGTGGAGATTATCAGAACAAAATATACTTCTTAAACAAATAGGACATACTGCCTATTGCATGCTTGTTAGGTCAAACCCGGAATAGAATTCTTGATCAAGAAGTGATCGTAGGTTCCTGTGATTTGATTCATGAGAGTTACTTTCTCTTTGAGCAAAGTCTATGCTTTATAGTATTGTTTATGAATTTCTCGTCCATTTGTGAGAAGTAACTTAGATGCTTAAGATGTGTAATAGAGGACTGTTTTTGGGTGCCCTACATCAATTTTATGTATTAATTAGGGTCAGCTTTTGCTACTGTAATAGAGAGACCCAACAACACAAGAGGCATAAAGAACAAAGGAGTTTATTTCTCCCTCATGTACCAGGCCCCATGTGAGTGGTCTGGTTTGGTAGGACAGCCCTGCTCCGCGTGGACCCTGGTTCCTGCCAAATCATTGTTCCTTTACACCCCGGGGCATTGTCATCATCTCATGGTTGAAGCTGGGTTGCTATCATATTCAGGTTCCAACCAGTAGGAAGAAGAAAGTGTAGAGGAAGCATATCTGATATCACCAGAACCAGACCCATGACTTCCTGTCACATTCTACAGGTGAGACTCTAAGGGGTCTGGAAAATGTGGTCTGGCTGAGCAGAGGGGAGCCTTGTTGTAATTCTAATCCTATGAAGGGAGAAGAGGGCAGATTGGATGGACTTCCAGCATTCTCCATCACAGCCAGCACCCTGCCCCTGCCACACACAAAACTTCTGGCCTGTGTACGCATGGGCCATCCCCTACCCCAGTGCATAGGGTTGTAGAAAATTTCCAAGCCCTGGGCCTCAATTTGGTAGCCCTTTATTTCCCCCTCACTTGGACTCTCCTCTCTCACTCTCCACGGGAATATAATCTCGAGGTTTTTACATCAACTTTCCTTATCTTTCCCCAGCCTGCAGGGCAAAAACCAACCAACATTCACCATACCAGCCCGACAGTATCCATTTACCTTTTTCCTTCTAGTTTAACCCAAAGTTTCTCCTTTCCAGCCCTTTCTAGTACACAAAACCAGGAGATTGTCTGGAAATAAATAAACTTAAGCAAAATAATTGCTAAGTAGAAGTCCTACGTCTTTTTTTTTTTTCTGTGTTACCTTTCTAGGTGACATTTGGTCTTCGGTCCTTGTGGTTTAATTTGCAGTACCAATATGGACTGTGAAAACATCTAGTGCTCTTCTTTACCATGTCAGCTTCTAAAATCAATGTGAGTGTGCTCTCCTGGGGGAGCCAGTGTCGTGTAAAGAGTATGGACTTTGAGGTTAGACTGGTCTGGGTGTGAGATTCATTTGCTGGGTGACTGTGTCTACATTCCTCCTTCAATTCAGTTCAGCCTTAGTTTACTCACGCTTACTTTGAGGATAATAAAATTTCTCTCATGTGGTCGCTGTGGGCATCGAAGGAGTTAACATCATAGGGCATATTGTAGGGGGCCAGTAGGAGTAGCTCAGAATATTATAAAAGCAGTGGGATCAGTAACCTGAGTTCCTGAGTCTCCTTTGCTGTTGACTTGTTATTCTCATTTAGATGAGCCATCTAATCCCTCTGGGCTCCAGCCTCCTCACCTATAAATCAGGAATTATACTTGCCTTGCTTATGAAATGGTGCTGATGAAAATAATGATTAAGACAATGGATGTAAAGGCACTTAAGGGGAAAAAAAGCAACAGACCATAAAAAGCGCTGTACAAATATGAATCATTATTTCTTATCAATGTCCCAAATTTGAGATGCTGACTACTTTGGTTTCAAACTGAGGGATGCTATCCTTCCGAATATACAGCTGGATCCAGTGCGCCCTATAGTATTCACTGAATATGAAAGATACCACAGACAATTATTATCCCATCAGTTTAATCCCAAGCCTTGTCACCTGAAGAAATAAGTAAAAATAATTTGTGCTCTAGTTGGGGTCAGACTCGTCTAACATTTTCAGCTCTTTGTCTTCCCCCTTGGAAACACCCTCCATGAAACAGACTTGCTGGAGAGAGTTGAGGGAAATTAACAGAATGTTGACGGTAGCTCAACACAGTTAAAAAATATTGCAAACTTGTCCTCTGGTGTCCTGTCGTGACACGATCTTATAGTCAGTTGGGAGTATTTTGGGCAAGAATTTGGCTGTTCTTCACTGTGATGTGGTTTGCGTGCTATTGCTGTAGTTGATTTTATAGCCTAAGGTTGGCCTTGGCAACTGGATATGGGCAAGTCGGTTTAGATATATATTTTAAATGGGTGATACTTGTTTGGTTTTGGTCTGGGATTATAAAAGTGTTAATTACAGAAATTTTGGAAAATGTAGACAGTCACAAATGAGAGTTTTTGGAATACCAGTAACTCTTAATAAATTAGTTTATTTTTTTCAAAACCTGTGGATTTCATAATGAAGGATGTGAGATGAAATGGCAGAAGCAGGGAGGAAGGGCATTAAGGGTTTGAGGTCAGAGAAGTCTTTTTGGATTCTCAGTTTGCGGGGACAGGGATTGGGGTGGATATTTGTACAGTTGCTGTGGCCAAAGTGAAGGAAGTAGAGGGACAGAAGCAAATGGTAAAACATGTGTGTATGTGTGTGTGTTGGTTCTCTTGTCTTTCATTTTCTAGCCAACCGTAAGCCTTTGGCCAGCCCTGCCCTTGCACTACTCCACAGCCTCTACACTGAGGCAGAATTCTAGAACTAACCCACCGTATTCAGTTATGACTATGAATGAATTCCCAGATCCATCCTGCATGTCTCCTTTCAGTAGGTTTTCCATCCTCCTACTATTATGCCTGTTCTCACATTCTTATTCTACTTCTTCCCTCAGCGTGTCCTTCTGATTTGAGCAGTCATGTCGGCAGGACTAATGGGGTGCATCACCTAGCGTGGTCTAGGGCCCCAAATCTCAGTGGTTTAACACAATAAAGGCTCATTTTTTTTTAACAGTACGAGTCCACCACAGGTTAGCAGTAGGACTCTGCTTGTCGTAGTGACTCAGGGGCTTAGGCAGACAGAGGTTTCATATGCTTCTATGACAGTCAAAGTAAGAGTCACGCTCTGATTCTTTAAGCCTCCACCGGACATGACAAGAATAGCTTCAGCTTACATTTTATCACCCAAAGGAAGTTACACGGTCACATCTAGTTTCATGTGCCCAAGAGAAGGTAACCAGGATGTTTGTAAAAATCCTAACGGCATCTTCACTGGGCAATGTGAGTACTGCATGCCCTCCAGGGAGTTTCTACCACACAGCCAAGCTTCCTTCAGTTATGGGCAAGAGGTGTACCTCATTTGAGTACTGCTTCCATGAGTCCTAAACCCTTGTCAGTATGATTGTCACACTAGAAAGTACTAGAAAACAGGGCCTGTCTGCTCATTTTTCTTTATTAAGCCTTCAACTCAGATCTGCTGAAGGCAATAAGCAGTGTCTTGACCAGAATCTATTACTTTTTAATAGAATTACCTTGGAATAATATTGACCATGGTTGTTTGTTTTTCTTCTGTATACACGTTGTTTTGTGTTGGGTTTTTTTTGAGTTAAGGCAGCCTGCTTTCATTTCACAGCTTCACATTTGGGGATCATACATTCTTTCCAACACATACATATTAAGCACTTACTGTGTGGCCAGCACTGTGCTCTGCCCTGGTGATACGGTGATGAGAAGGAAGAGAAAGATGAAGTCCTTGTCCTTACAGAGCTCGTGTGTTAGGAGAGACACACACTAAGGAAATAATGACAACAGGAATGTAAAATTCCAACTGTGGTAAAACGCTGCAGAGGGGACGTTGACCTTGCGTTGACCAACGTTGACGTTGGTCTTGGTGGGGAGTAGATGTTAATTAGGTCCCATGGTGTGAGTAGGAAGGGCATGGTAGGCAGAAGGCACAGCACGGGTAAAGGCTCAGTAGCAGAAGAAAAGGAGGCATTCTGGAGTCTGGAAGAAGACCTGGTTGGGTGAACAGAGAGCAGTGTAGCTGGCATACAGGATCTGGTAGGCCTGGTTAAGGATGACTGTCTTCATCTGCAGAGCAGGAAAACTAGATTTGCATTTCAAAACCAGTGCTCTGGAAGCCGTGTAGAAAATGGAAAGCCGCAAGGATGCGTGCTGAGGGCAATAGAAAGACAATCACTTTGTAAAACATGAGCTTAGACAAGGATGACAGAGCAGAAGAGCAGTCGGGGGCAGTAGGGGTTGGGAGAGATACTCAACAGACTTCTCAAAAACCTTACTCTACACGTGAAAAGAAAGCTAAGAACATAACATAGAGAATGTCTCTGTACCAGCCACTGTGTCACAGGAAGAAGGCTGCCCTGTTGAATGGACAAATGGACAGTTTTCACATTGATTCCCATTTCAGGGGTAGAACCGTGGGGTAGTAGTGGGTACAAAAGTATCATGTATCCACCTATTAGGGAAGATTGCTTCTTCCTCTGGTCCAAATATTCTTGGAGGTATCAATAAGAGAACTGAGTCAATACCACACTTTGGTCTTCTAAATATTTTTTCCAATAATGGAGAATTGATTTCTCTGTTCAGGCAGCTCCTGAAAGGTGCTTTCTGAGTAGAGACACAGGAGCGTCCCGACCGTTGTCCCACACCCCGTGGCCTCACCACTGTTGTTATTTGACTGTTCTCCCTGGCTTAGTGGAGAAGTTATGATTGCTCTTTATAATATAGAACCAAGCCCCCAGATGGAACTCTGGCAATAGACATCTGGCCCATACTCTTAAAGCAGACCATATGCTTAAAATAAAAATAAAAATTTCTGCATGCTTTATGAGATAAGGTCACAAGACGTAGTCAGTGGGTGACCGGATGTTAACACTTCACTGATCCCCTCCTGAATAGCAAAAATTTGCTTCCAAGTGACTCTAGCCCTGTCTATATTTTCTTTACTTCCATAGTTCATTATGCACACTGCAGTAATCTGTTGACAGTACAAGGCAAATCCACGATAAAACCAGATAACTTCTCCAAAATAAATATTTGGTGCTACAAAATAGGGGCTTTTTGCACATTAATCCAATAATAAAATATAGCCTGCGGGAGGAACAAGGAGCGTTTGCTAATTTCCTAAATTGCTGCAGGTCACAGAAGCTTCTAATTGATTTGAAAAATATTTTCTTTATGGAGAAGTAATATTTCCAGTCAGGAGGTCCAACTCCTTAATGCTTTGGGCAGCTGAGGAGGCCCCCAGATGCCACGCACCAGTGAGGTGAGGGAACGAAATAGGGAATTGGCCTGCTCCAATCCATGTCTTGTTTCTGAAAGCTATGTAGGAGGCACTGCTAAGAGAACACATGTGAATGGGCTATGAGAAGATAAAACTCTGTCCAGTGTGTGAGTCTGGAGCAGCAAGAAACCTTTCCACTTCATTGAGAGCTTACTGTTCCCATCCATGTCTACATTATAGCATTTCTAGAACCTGACTTTGCCCTGGAAACAGCTCAGGGGGCAGGATATTCAAAAGCAAGAGATGGATGGGTGGATGAGCTCAGTGTCAAGGAGGGAAGATGTGCGTATACACTAATAATTGCAAGAGGGTGAAAAGCTCCCCTCAGAGAGCGTGGGGATGGCGAAGCGCATATGCATAATGTGCCTGCTCTGTCGTGGAGACCCAGAGGAGCTGAGGAACTCAGGAAGCTAGGGGAGTCAAGGAGAGCTTCTCAGAAAGGGCAACACTTTGAGTTTGCAAGCAGGAGTAGGAATTTGCTAAAAGAAAATCGTTTTATAAAACAGTGAACTTGATAAATAAGCTCTGGAAGCAAGCGTACAGCTACAACTCTATCGTAGCTAATGCACAGAAGGAGATAGGATTAAAAATGGAAGATACTATTTTGTCAACACTGTGTGCCAGGCACTATGCCAAATGCTTCCTACACATTGTTTCAGTTAGACAGTCCCCGGTGTTGATGAAAAAACTGAGGTTTAGGGAGGCTAAACAATTCCCCTAATCAACACAGCTTGGTAGAAAATTTGAACTCAGGCTCCCTGTACGTAGAGTTTTATGTTTTAACCCAAATACTTCACTGCTTCTCAAGCCAATCACTAAAGCATCATGAGGCTGGGGATAAAGGAAGTTTCGTGGGTTTCCAAACTGAAAAAGGTTTTAAAAACGAGGTGTCATAAAAAACAAAATAAACACTGGAGGACAGGAAGTCTGTGACTCTGGGTGATGGCCTCCATAAAGCTGCCGTGTTGATGGAGAAGCTCTGTGATTCTGTGGCAGGTTCTATAACCCCTGGATTCACAAAGGCAGTTTGAAAACTACCGATCGAGGAAGGATAGTTCCAAGGGGCTCATTTGGAATGAGTTGAAGGTATATTTGGGTCAGATCTCACTCATGTTAATGGCATATATTTTCTTACGTCTTGTGACTTCCTGCTTAGCTCTATATAGTACCACCTCTGTGGACACCTCCGTGGGGGGAAAATCCATTAACCCGCTTGACTAGCATCACGCTGACACAGGCAAAATAGACCTGGGCTTTCTCAATAGCTCTAGGAGACTCACAGAGCCCAGATTTGAAATGTAGACAAACAAAACTCAGCCCGTTTAGCTCTGATGGGAACTCTGGGTCACCCTTCCTTCTAATTCCTAGGCTTTCTTTTTCAGAGAGTTTCAGTGAAGTCTCTTACCGGCATTGCTAGAGCCCCTTTGTATCAGGAGAAAATGATCTGCAAGAAAAATTGAGGTTTGACAATAGAGGGCCAGATGCCACACTTTGTAAATAAATTTTTTAAAAAGCATGCAACACAGCCAGCTGCACCATATAAACTGAGGTTTTTATACCACACTGGTGTGTTCTGTGTATCCTCATTTGGTTCCAACATCTGTTCATCCCTGTCCATTCCTCCCATATATTAGTTATAATTACATACACAGGGGCTTGTTTATGAGACTGAGGAACTGACCCAACAGCAGTGCTTTGGTGGTTCTCTCGCATACT
Organism: Neophocaena asiaeorientalis asiaeorientalis; assembly: GCF_003031525.2. Lineage (NCBI taxonomy): Eukaryota > Metazoa > Chordata > Mammalia > Artiodactyla > Phocoenidae > Neophocaena > Neophocaena asiaeorientalis. The sequence continues at coordinate 3,467,665 of NW_020173491.1, read as the reverse complement.
TTGATAAAGACGCTGATGATTCTTTATAGGAATTAAACTTCGGCTGATTCGCTCTGGAGTGCAGGGCCAGACTCAGATTGGTTTGTCATTCTCCTGAAGTGAAGAAGTGCATCTTTAATTTCTTCCTCATTTCCTAAAGCAACCTGCTCTCTCTTGGACTCCCTATCTTTACCTAGTTCATTCCTTTTTGATGTTCTATCACAATGTTACTCACTTCCACTCTCTTCCTAGCTCGCCAGCCAGAAGAGATCTTTTTATTCTCCAAATTTCCATTGAACTTCATACCTGTGATCGTCTACTGAGTGCTTAGTTATTTTTCTCTTGAATTATATTATTTTAAGTCATTACTTATTGGTGAATTCCAAAAAGTAACAAACTGTTAATTATATATTTCCTGTTAAACCCAGCTCAGATTTTTATGAATAATAACTGCTTAAAAATAGTCTTTGAATAAATTCAAATGTGGGTGTAGTCTAGTAAATAACAGATTTTCAAAAAAATAAAAATTGAAAGAGCTTGTCAACTATCTATTTATGGTTAGATGTAATCTGGAGATAAATTGCTAGGTCCAGGTTGAAAAACTTTTTTAAAGTTGACAGCATTTAAATTACAGAAGATTATACATAAATGTCTACATTTCCAGCTTCACCTCTTAAGTCCAATGATGGATAATACAGAGCACTTCCCTAGTTAGTCAGGGTATGTATGTGGTTTGCACTTTGACATCCTTACCTGGCACACTTTCCCCATTTATTTTACCTGCCCAATCTCTGTAGAAATTTGAGTTTTCAATACTTGCAACAAGATTAGAGGTTTTTGTGATATATGATTATTATTATTACCAACTTCCCTTCGGACTAGCTTGTATCACATCCAGCCACCCATGGAGAACAGTTTTAGAACTCCATTTGAAGGCATTGGAAAGCTAATGAGGCAAGCAGGGTAAATAAGAGTGGTCCTGGAGGAAAGGGGAATGCATTAAGTTAAACTTCGAAGTCTTCAGCACTTTTCTGCTTGAGGCACTTGCTGATTCATGAGCAGCAAGAGGTAAGAGAATATAAACTAAGAAAACATCAGCTATGAGAAGAATCTGAGCAAAATTTTTTGCTTAGGGAGATGAAAATTGGAATTTAGAATTTTCAAGGAAGCTCATAAGAGGGCAGAATCCTAGAGAGGAAAGTGTAGAGAAATCAATTGAGAATTCCACATGACCTTTTCAATTGAGGCATCTGACAATTTGTAATCAGCAGCCCAGAGGCTAAGATACTGGGCAGAGCTTTTGACAGCCTCCTGGTGCCAGAGAGACAAAATTAGAGTTTGGAATCCTGCAGGGAGAGAAGGACTTTTGGCAAACATCTCTGGATTTCAATGGGTACCACTGAATGGCCACATCCTGGGGATAAGGGCAATTCAGAAATGTCTCAGTTTAAACGTGCTTCATTCTACACTGGACTAAGGTGATATACCTCTATTCTAACTACCTGATAAAGCAAAGTAGAACCTCTTTGGATGTAGATAACATCATCCAGAGCCTCTACAGATTTCATACACAGTAAGTGGCACTTAATAAAGTATTAATAGGCTGCAAGGACACTGTACTACATATGAAAATTCAAAAGAAAAAAAAAGCTACAATAACACAGATCCATAGACAATCCAGATATTGGTGTATTAAGACACAGACTTTAAAATTATGGTGATTAATATGTTTGATAAAGTACACAAGATGAAGAATATCATCACAGAATTGGAATCTATAAAAAAGAAGAATCAAGTGGAACTTCTGTTACTGAAAAATTATTGAAATTAAGAACTAATAGATTGGTTGAATGGCAGATAAAACATACTGGAAAGAGAATTAGTGAAACAGAAAAGAAGTCAATAGAAAATATTCAGACTGAAGCATGGAGAGCAATAAAAATGGGTAACACGTACATAATAAACATGTAATACATGCATAATACATACATATAAACATAATACATACATAATACATACATAATAAACGTGTAATCAGAGCTTTAGTGAATAGGAGAGAAAGAATGGAACAAAAGCAATATTTAAAAAGATAATGACCAAGAATTTTCCCAAACTGAAGAAAACATTATGCTACAGATTATTTAAACCCAGACAGGAGAAGTATAAAATTAAAAATAAATGAAAACAGAACACAAGCCTAGGCTCATAGTAGCAAAACTGCTGAAAGCCAAAAACAAAGAGAAATATAAAAGCAGCTGGGAGAGGAGCAGAATTCTGCAAAGAAGCAACCACAAGACTGACAGCAAATTTTCAGCAAAAATAATGGAAGTTTGGGCTTCCCTGGTGGCGCAGTGGTTGAGAGTCCACCTGCCGATGCAGGGGACGGCGGGTTTGTGCCCCAGTCCGGGAGGATCCCACATGCCGTGGAGCGGCTGGGCCCGTGAGCCATGGCCACTGGGCCTGTGCGTCTGGAGCCTGTGCTCCGCAACGGGAGAGGCCACAACGGTGAGAGGCCCACGTACCACACACACACACACACACACACACACACACACACACACACACAAAAATAATAATAATAATGGAAGTCAGAACACAAAAGAAGACATTTCCAAAGTGCTAAAAGAAAAAATTGTCAAGTTAGAATTCTATATTAAGTGAAAATATCCTCCAGAAATGAGAGTGGAATAAAGACATTTCCAGACAAACAAAATCTAAAATAATTAGCCAGCAGCAGACTTCTAATAAAAGAAATAGTAAGGTGGTAATGGTTGACAGAAGGAGTTATATTTTCAGTCAGATAGAAACATAAAAATGAAGGAAAGCATGAAAAACAAAAAATCCCACAAATATGTGGGTAGTCTAAATTAATAATATCAATATCTTGTGGGGTTAAAAATGTAGGTAGAATTAAAAGTGCATAGTGATTATATAAAAGTCATGAGATGGAAGATGCAGTTAAAATTCGCTAAGATCTGTGTGTTAATCAGAAGTTGGTATCAATACTAGTTATTCTCTATCAAATCAAGAATCCATTTTATAGTATCTAGTTTAATGAAAGAACTATGAAATTATATATAACCAACAATTAATGGAGTGAAAATGGAATAGTCCAAACTACTTTATTTATCCAAATGAAACAAGAAAGAAGATAAAAAGGAACATAAAATCTGTGGGACATATAGAAAACAAAAACTAAGATGGTAGTTATAAACACATATGTCAGTAATTACATTAAATTTATTCAGACTAAATGTCCCAGTTAAAAAACAAACACTGTAAGGTTGAATAAAAATTTAAAACCTCATTATATGCAGCTTCAAGACAAAACTTAAATGTAAGTTTATAGAGTGAAACAGTATACCATTAAAGACATACCATTCAAACACTACCAAAAAAAAGCTGGTGTGGTGTAGATAGACTATTATCAGAAAAGTAGATTTTAAGCAAAGATGAATAATAAAGAGGGATAGTTCATAATATTAGGTGAGAAATACATGAGGAAGATAGAATAATTCCAAATTTGTATGTACCTAAGACATAGCCTCTGAATATATAAAGCAAATATCGACATAACTAAAAGTAGAAATTAAAAAAAAAAACCAGAAGCATAGTTGGAGATATTAATATACCTCTCTCAATCACTGAGAAAATGAGCCTTAAAAATTACATCATGGGAGACCTGAGCTACACGATTAACTTATTTCTCCTAATTGACGTTATAGAACATTGCATCCACAACTATAGAACTGTAAAAATACATATTCTTTTTAAGGTGGACATAGAATATTTACCCATATTACACCATAAAGTGGATATGTGGATAAAGTAAATTTCAAAGGATTGATAGTATCTATAGTATGTTCTTTTACCACAGTGAAATTAACCTAGATACTAATTTTTTAATTATTAGAAAATTCTCAAATGTTTGGCTGTTAAGCAGCACACTTATAAATAACACATGTATCAAAGGTAATGTGTAGATGAGTACTGTGTGTGTGTTCTGACTGCTCAACCAACTGTCTGTTCCCCTGGTCTCTCTCCCTCTCCTCAAGCTTCCCTACTCCCTGAGACACAATAATATTGAAATTATGCCAACTAGTAACCCTACAATGGCCTCTAAGTATTCAAGTGAAAGAATTGCACATCTCTGACTTTAAATCAAAAGCTAAAACGGATTAAGCTTAGTGAGGAAAGCATGTTGAAAGCAGAGATAGGCCTGAAGCTAGTCCCCTTCTACCTAACAATTAGCCACATCATGAATTCAAAGGAAAGGTTCGTGAAGGAAATTGAAAGTGTTACTCCAGTGAACACATAAGTGATAAGAAAGCAAAACAGCCTTATTGCTGCTATGAAGAAAGTTATAGTGATTTGGATAGAAGATCAAACCAGCCACAACGTTCTCTTAAGCCAAAGCCTAATCCAGTGCAAGACCCTAACTCTCTAATTCTATGGAGGCTAAGAGAGGTGAGGAAGCTGCAGAAGAAAGTTTGAAGGTAGCAGAGGTTGGTTCATGAGGTTTAAGGAAAGAAGTTAACTCCATAACATAAAAGGACAAGGTGGAGCAGCAAGTACTGATGTAGAAGCTACAGCAAGTTATCCAGAAGATTTAGCTAAGATCATTAGTGAAGGTGGCTACACTAAACAACAGATTTCCGATGTAGATGAAACAGCCTTATGTTGGAAGAAGATGCCGTCTAGGACTTTCATAGCTAGAGAGGAGAAGTCATTGTCTGGCTTCAAAGCTTTAAAGGACAGTCTGACTCTGTTGTGAGGGGCTAATGCAGTGGGTGACTTTAAGTTGAAGCCAGCGCTCATTTACGATTCCTAAAATCCTAGGGCCCTTAAGAATTATACTGAATCTCCTCTGCCTGTGATCTATAAATGGAAAAGCGTAGTCTTGAGCCACAAAACACACACACACACATCACAAATCACTGATATCAGGAATAAAAGGATAGCAAGAAGTTATTCTGACAATTTAAAATACACCGAATTTAATATAACATGAAAAAAGGTGAATAGGCACCTTATGAAAGAGAAAATTCAAATGGCCAATAAGCATATTAAAAACTATCAGCCTCCTTAGTCATTAGAGAAATGCAACTTAAAACCACAATGAGATATATCTACATACACCAGAATGGCTAAAATTAGGAGGCCTAAAAATGCTAAATGTTGATGAAAATGTGGAGTAATGGATATTTTCCTACATTGGGGTGGGTGTGTATATTGATGCAACCACTTCTGAAAACTGGTGATCTCTACTAAAGTTGAATACACATTTAACTTAGGATTTAGAAATTCCTCTGTTGGGTATATACCTAACAGAGACACATACACATGTGCACAAGGCATGGCCAGGAATGTCCATAACAGCACCCTTAGTAGCTAGAAATTGGAAACAAACTTACACCAACAGTAAAATGGAAAAATAAATTGTAGTATATTCATACAATGAGATATTTTACATCGGTGAAAAGTGAACTAATTCTTGCTACATTTAAAAACATGGATGAAAACTATGGATGAAACACAATTTTGAATGAAAAAAAGCCAGACACACACACACACAAATACCTATTATGTGATTCCCTTTATATATGTTAAAAACTAAATAAATCTGTGTTGTAAGAAGTCAAGAAAATGGTTGCTTTTGGTGAGTTTTGACTTGGAGGAGTATACAGGGGACTTCTGGGGTTCTGACCGTGATTCATTTATTGATCTGAATAGTGGTCACACAGGTGTGCTCCCTTTGGGAAAAGTTATTGAGCTGTACATGTATGATTTATGTATTATTTTCTCTGTTATACTTCAATAAAAAGTTTATTAAAAAGAAAAAAATGTTGAGTATGGATAAAGGTTAATAATTTAAGTCCCCATGGTTCAGGTTTCCATAGGGCTTGATGGAAAAATGGCATTTCTTCCTTATGGGGAACGCTGAGAACCAATTGCTGTTGGAAGAGCAGACAGAAGGAGCACAAAGCTTAGAGACCACCTTCCATCATCAGGGCCATCTAAGTCTTACCTCCAGAAATATCTCTTTCATGTTAATGTTTTGACCAGGATGATACAGGTTGCAGTTTAAAAAACAAAAACAAAACAAATTTGCCCAAATTTTTCCCTTGAAATGAGAGTAAGCTAAGCCAAGGATGTAACCATTCGTATTTTCTTTCCAGTCATTGAGAAACCCAATGGTGAACACTAGAAGATGGTGCTGAAGGCAATAGATTATACATTTGCACTTGGAGTAGTTATGGGCGATGAATCAACCATAATTGAATAAACTAACCACTAACAAAAGAAAAATTTCCATTTGAGGGAATTCCTGGAAGAGACAATTCATTAGCTTTTGCTAGTCAGATCCCTGCTGGGATCATCGTATACTATTTACCCCAGTACTTCAGCTTTTCTGTGGTTTGTGGGAACTACCACATGGTCTACCAATTATTTCCCTTTTTGCTTTATATCAACTGGAGTTACTTTCTGATGCTTGCAACCAAAGAACCCTAGTTGATACACCGTGTCACCAACTTGAACAGCATGGAGATCCCTGGATTTTGCATAGTGAGTGTTTAGCTGGGAAGCACACCCTTGGACAGAAGGACAGTGAGAGCTGAGCCTCATGTGGCTTCCTCAAACCCTGTGATTCCCTTTAGTCTACAAGGAGTGCTTACACTTGTTGAGTTAATGTCACTCTTCCTTTTCCTTGGGATACACCCCATGCTGTGCTATTTCTTCTGTGCAGAGCACATACACACACACAATGGGATGCTTTTGGGAAAGGAAACTTTCACTGCAGTGTGTTAGTGAGGGAATCATCAAGTCTTCTGGGAGCTTGGAGAGACTCTGGCAAAAATGACTGACGTTTAGGTTTGGAGCCTCTTTTGAAAAGATGCAGCCTGGGAATTGGGAATTTGAGCTTTCAGCAGAAGGCAGTGCCAGGTGGGAGAAATATATCCTCATCACAGCAGTTATGAGGACTTAACTAACTATAACGAGCAATAATAACATCAACAAAGGCTGACACTTCTTGAGCATTTACTGTGTGCCAGGCACAGTGCTAAGCATTTTATAGGCATTATTTCATTGAATCCTCTCAATATCATGCCAAGATGGACTAGAATATCAACTTCGTGAGAGCAAGGAATTTTGTCTCTTTTGCTCCTTGTGTCTCAAGGCACATAAAAGAGTGCCTGGCTTGTTAGTAGATAGTTAATGCTCAGTAAGTTGGTCAAATGAATGTGTTAACTCTCTCTTACCACTATCTCCATTGTATAGATAAAATGCGGATTAAGTGACTTGCCTGCATCTAAAATGATAAAGCAAGGATGTTGTTCAGGTCATAAGACTCCAAAGTCCAAGGTCATAAGACTCCAAAGACCACAGTTTTAACCACAACCCTGTTTTGAAGTTTTAGGGAACGTAAAAATGGTCAGAGAATGGAAAGGATCTTGGTCGAGCCTTGCTGATCCAAATCTTTCATGGCTTTAGAGCTGTCCCGCTGCCTTACAGCCAAGTGATGATGCCCTCAGGATGTCATGGAGACAAGGAAGGAAACAAGTGTATTGCTCAAAACTTGCTCAGACAGGATGAAACGAATGACTGAAGGAAACCTTGTTGATCTTATTGATGATTCCCTCAAGTAGTCAGTGGAACATGTTCACTGTTCACTTTTCAGAATCACAGGAAAATTTTCATATTCAGATTAATTATAAAGTGGAGACTATCATGAGTTTAATTGATTCCTGAATTATATTGAGGGGGGAAGAAATGTAGACATCAGTGGACACTGGTTCCTAAGTAGCCATTTCCCTTGAGGATCTAGTCTATTGTGACTAAACCATCTGGATCAGTGGCAATTTTATTCTTCCAGGAAACCCTACCCCACATTTGAATAAAGAAGTTATGTGACCTCCTTTGCAAGAACAACCAAAAGAGACATTAACAAATCTTACTAAAACATTGTTTATAATGTTGTGTCTAAAGTGATCTGGTAGCCAAGAATTCAGGAAAAATAAAATCTATAAGGTACATTTATCCAAAGAACGAGCCTCTGGGAATGTTTTAGGGAATTAGTGAATTCAAGTGAATGTCATAACCCCTGCTGTTAGAAGCCATTGATGTTGGTTGATATTATTAATGTTTGTTTCTGGGTTTTCTTTTTCCTGTATTGTTCCCATTTCTCTCAGAGGCAAGTGACAGAAACTTGATCTCAGCTAGTGTAAACAAAAATGGTAATTCAGTTGTTCACATAACTGAGAAGTCCAGGGTTAGGTGGCTTCAGGTATGGATATGTTCTGGGGTTCAAATAATGTTATGAGGATTTATTCTCTTGCCCCCATCTCTTAGTTCGGCTTTTTCATGTGCTTCATTCTCAGGCAGACCCTCTCAAAGAAATGGTCTCCTTCAGCTCCAAGCTTACAGTTCCCAGTTTCAACGAAGTCCAGGAGTTTAGTATCATTGGCCTGCTTTGAGTAACATGACCATCCCTAAACCAAGACCATGACTAGACAGGAAAATAAAAGTACCTGCTCTAAGAACTTAACGTTCTAAAAAGTGTATCTGACATCATAGACTGTGTAGAAGGTTTCAAAAATGATTTGGCTGATTGCATTTCACCTCTGAGAGCTAATCTTTTGGGTGGATATTACAAAGTGAGGCCCTTCCTGGTCACAACCTACCCTCATTTTGCTGGTCTAGACAAGATTGGTTCCTTTCACAGTTGCAGGCTTGACTTCTACAAACTGCCGGTTCTCCTTCTCCTCCAGAAAATATTGGGGATGATTGTAGAGTCCTGGTGACCACAGTGAACAATAAGAGTGGGGAGATTAGACACATGGCTGGAGGGTGAGGGCTCAGTATCTGCAGTCCCCAGTTAGTTAGCTCCTCATCTGTAAAATGAGGTTATTTATACAAACCTCACAAGGATATAGTGAAGTTTAAATTAAATAAAGCATCTAGAGCACAGTGGATGCCAAATAATTTTATTTATCGATTACTTGTGTGTGTACTATTATCTATTACGTCACAGTCGTTGTTTTGAGCACTTTGTAAGTTTTAATTCACTTAATCCATTTTTCAGAATTAACCCTACCATACCCTACCATCATTTTACAGACGAGGAAAGGAAGTGTCAAGAGGTTCAACAAGTTGTTCGAGCTTACACTTCTGCTTTATGGTGGGAGTGAAATTTGAACGCAGGTAGTCTGTCCCAGGTTCTATTACCTTAATCACTTTTTCCTCTCTTACCTACCTCTTACCAAAAAAGATGAAAATGCAATCAGAATTGAATGAGAGGATAGGATACCATCCCGCTTCTTCTTACTGGAGCTTGAGTCCATCTTACTACTCATCAGTACATTTGTCCAAGAAGGTATTTAGTTATAGGCAATTGCAACATTTTCCCTAAGAGTTGCCATTGCCTTTGGTACCTTGCTCCAAGTAGTAAAGACACTGATTCTTCTTGTGGAAGGCTCACAGGTGCTACATCGTATTGCTAATCACACACCACTGAAGCCTCACAACAGCCCAGTGAGGCAACACTGAACCCCCAGGGTCACCCAGCCAAATGTGGTAGATTCATGATTTGCACCCAGGACCCTCTGTCCTAAAGAGCTTGCTTTTCATGGACATGTCATGCCATCCTTGATGTAACAAAGAACACTTAGAATATAGCGTAAATGTCCTCTTCATGTCTGTGATGCCCCTTTTTTTTAGAAGCCATGTCAAGTCTTTAGCAAAATGAATACTTTTACTCACTTTTTTCAGCCTTCATTTATTGAGCTGTTACCATATCCCAGCAGTAACTACGTGAACCTTGAATAAGAGAGCACATTTGACCTCTTGTACCCAACTTTGAGACATTACCTAGGTCACATCAGCTTGCTTTAATTCCTACCAGCTTTGCCCTGGTGGGATGACCTAGTTTGACTTTAGGATATGTCATCAATCATTCCAGTTACAAAATTTTAAATAGATCCATGTTTCAAGTTCCTGCAAAACAAAGACTAAAAGAGTAGAAAGGTGTAAAAGGAGTAATATAATTTTGGATTTGCTTTCCTGGTGGTGTTCACTAAGTTGTAGTCAAAAGCCTTTTGCAATATGGATGAAGAAGGTGATGTTTACACCTACAAATATTGGACTTCAAATGGTCCTCATTGTCATACCCTTCAGATAACGTACTAGGCTTGAGGAAATCAGAGTCTTAAAGGATTTGAGAATGAGTGTAACTAACACTAATTAAGGAATTATAACTTAGATCCAGAGTTAGAAGGTAAATATTGTACCAAATTTGACCAACATAAATGAGCTATGCCTGCCAATTCAACAACGGGAAAATGCCCCTTTCCCTACTGATTATCTCCTGAGCTTCAGTTGTTTCTTAGCCCACTTGGACAACAGCATGTACATTTGGGAAAGATGATCAATAAAAGGTTGCCGGAACAAATGGTTACAGTTTACTAATTTCCCCCATGACCCTGTGTAGGATTATTCCAAAGTTTCTCCCTGTTGAAATCTGGGCTGTGCTGTCTCAGGAGTGACCCCTCTGATTGAGAAGACCATCAAGTATATGCAGCATCTCAACCGTCTCCTGCCCACAGACTGGACTGATTAATCCCGACTGAGTCATTGCAGAGCACATAAATATAAACTATTCATTTATTTCAAATCGGCGGGCGCCGTGGGGAAGTTATCACGTATAATCTAGTGTTAGTCTATCCACTGCATCATAAAAATTAATTTGTCTAATTAATGACATTAGTACTTTTATACATGCATAATTCATATTAATTGATAGGTCTGCCTAAAAAGAATACCTTTAGGAAGAAAAATGATCCCATTAGCGCAAGTTTAATCCAAATCAGGGCTGACAAAGCATGGAGCCTTCAAGGCGTATCTTCAGCTTTGTTAATTGTCATAAGCATTCGAAATTGATTATTCTTACATTAGCATGAGACATTTCATTCATCAATGCTTTGCTGTAAAGGAAATTTGTCTAATGGATTTGGGTAGCTCAACTAAATAAGTAGTATTTTTTTTCCCCAGGGTAGCTAGAGGGGCATTTGAAGCATATTAATTCACTAATACTGGAGGGAAGAAAAATTAGCAGTGGAAATATATAGAAATATCATACAAAATTAGATTTCTGACACTGAATAATTTTTGTGATATCTATTTCAATGGTAATTGAGTGAGTGTGCCTGCACTTTTATTGCTTTTCTGTTTTGCAAGCTCCATGATAAACAGCTAATGTTAATATTTCTTATGAGTTATGTTCCTGCACCTGGTAGGGCCACAGGGGTATGAAGTGGAGGATGAATGAGACAAATATGCATTTTCGGGGGGACTGCTAGAAGGCACAGGGATTACACAAGGATTGGCCATAGCACCATTTACCTTGGGCTTCTGGGAAAACCATTTCCAGAGACATGTGCGGCCACCTAAGCCATGGGGAGACAATAAACCTAGATTCAATTGTGTCCCAGTCCACACAGACTAGAGAACTGGAAATCCATTCAATTTGAGGGCTGCCTCTTTATTTTGGGGGAGTCGCTGAAGAATTCTTCTTAATGGCCAGAACCAAAATTCTTGGTTGATGGCCAAAGATTTACAGAAGGCTTCGTTGGGATCCCCTGTTTGGGAAGCAATAAGCTAAGAATGAGCTAGCCAAATATATTTAACAGCTGCTTCTATTCTCTTTTTTGACTCTGTAGCCCCATTCCATACTATGGGTTTTGGGCACAGCTGAGAAGTTCGTCTAGATGCAGCAGTACTTGTGCTGTTAAGATCTTCGTTAAGTTGTCCACCATGGTCTTCTACTTGGAGTATCTCCTTCTTCTACTCCTCTTTCTGCTCCTTCATCCTCACTGGGATGGATCTGAGGAATTCCCAGTACTTCAGACCATCACAGGCATTGGAGACAACACACCACCTGTTAGAGTCTCAGCAAGCTACTCAGTAACTGTATGACCTTGGCCAAGTTGCTTAATGTCTTTGAGCTTCCGTTTTCAATAGTAGCAGTTTTGATGTGTTGTTGCGATGGTCACGTACATGAGATAATGCATGCCCTAAAGGCTTAGCATTGTGACTGACACATAACAACTGCCCCCAGAATTGAAATAAATATTATTAGCTATTATCTGGCTGAACTAAATGGGGACAAAGAGAGGCTTTCTTGTGTTCTTATTCTTTTTCTTCTTTCCCTTTTCTTCTTTCCTGGGGGATTTTTGACTCTAGGTGACACTTTCATCATCCCAATTTCCCTTGACTTTCAGAGTGGACTCTTTTGGTCACATGGCACTAACAGAAATTCTGGGCAAGGAAAAAGTGCTAATAACCCCCCACCAACCTTCCAGAATGCTGTCACAACAATTGTTCCAAGTGTATCACTTACTTCAAAGCCTCTGTGCTCTTGCCAAAAGAGCCAGCCTTGTGGAGTAGATTAAGCTCAGGTTTCAGAGTTAGATAAACCTGAGCTAGAAACCTCTCTCATTCATTCATTCACTCATTTATTCAATAAATATTGAGTGAGTAGCCGATATTTAGGTCTTGGGGATACTGACACGCGCTTAAGGAGTTGGCATTCTAGTCAAGCTGACTGACAGTTCACCAGAAAGCACGGACATACAGAAGAGAATTCAGAGAGAGGAGTGCTGAGAAGGGAAGGAGACCAGGAGTGTGGTGCAGAGTGGATGGGCTGTGGGCCGAGCACATAGGGAGATACTTCAGCAAGGATGGACAGAGAGGGACTCTGATGCAGAACCAGACCCGTGAAAAGGAGCTGTCCTTCCAGGGAGAGGGAATATTAGGTGAAAAGACCCTGCAGAAGGATTCCTGCCCTTTACTAAATGTATTTTCTTGAAAAGATTTCATAGACCTCCCCAAGCCTCGATTTTCTCATCTGCAAGATGGGAATTAGCACAGTTGCTTTCTCACAAGTTTCTCATCATGAATAAGCAAGACATCTCAAGATTATCAATAAATCTGGACTCGTAAAATGTTGCTCCCTCATCGTCCTTCTGCTCCTTGAGTGCCATTTGGTAACAAATACTGAAATATTCCTGTTCTGTTGAATGGCCCTTGCCCAATTTATTTTGGAGATTTTACACAATCCGGTAGAGAGGTACATACTTCCTTCTACCAAGGAAAGCCTTCCTTTGCTTGGTGACTGTCCCGCTCAAAAAGATTGTGAGAGTCTGGAGTAAGCAACGAGGTACAGAAGGAAGCCTGCTTCTCACTTCCAGCACAGAGCTGTTGCAGCCTACCTCCCGGTCCTGTCTTTAGGTCAGTTCACCTTCCAGCATCCTGTACTCACTGCTGGCTGTTCCTCTGAGATGTTTTCAGTAGACTTCCTCCAGGCCCCATGTATCCCAAGATGTGCCCCCTGACCCTTCAGAACCACATCACTTCTTCCTTAGGCTCTAATCTCCTCGCTCCAATAATTTTTGATTTTTTCACCTATATTTTTAATCCATTCACCAAGCAGTCTGTTTAGGCCTCAAGTTTCAACAGAAAGGAAACACTTCCTAAAGTTGTTCATTTTGATTTTCAGTAGACAGAATTTGGGAAGGATAGAAATATTACATATCCCACAACTAAAATATACCAGATGTGTAGCTTTATTCTGGTTTTTAACATATAATATTCTGGTTTTCCTAATTGTAACTTATTATTGCTTTCAACATGGAATGTGATACTCTAATTAGACAAAACATAAGCCATACCATTCCCTGAATATGTATTTATACATAGACTAATGAAAGGGGCTAGGACACATGATCTGTGTTAGATATTCCAAATGTGAAAAAATGAGGTTTGTAGAGATAGATTTAATAGCTATTGGGGGAGTGCTTACAATAATTGGTTATTGTTGAAAAGAAATGTCAGATATCATTATTGGCATTTACAATTTTAATTAGCTTGATCTTAGAGTCCAATACGTTATATTTTCCTCTTTTCAATTTTTTTCTGGAAGAAATAAAACCAATAGAACTTCACCGTTATTTAAGGAAATGTTATTAAGACTCACACTGCTGGGATGTACTAACAGTTTAATGGATAAAGAATATGGGTCATTTTTCATGTTAAAACACAGCCCTGAAATGAAATTTCATTTCATTTTCATGTAGGAAATCTCATTTCCTACAGAACTACAGCAGCAGAGTGCACTATTTCCTTGAAGTCCTTAGTTTGTTCAAGCTTCCCTGTAGTTTTTGATCCTTGTGCCATCCGTTCTGTACCTCCCACCTTTGTTTAGAGGAAGAGAGTGAATGGGGAGGGCTCCAGGAGACTTTGAGTGGAGGAACGGAATTCTGTGTGAGGCATGGCTCTACAGCTTACAAGGCAGGGCATCTTTCTTTCCAGACACCTCAGGGGTTAGATATTTCTTGTTTATCTGCGGGTGGCTCTAGACATTTTTGGTGATATCCTACACAAGCCATTTCATTCTGCAAGGTATTTAATAAAACCAAAATATATAGAATATTAGAGCCAGCTCTAATTACCTCCACAGAGAGAATTTCGGTGGTGATGTGTAGTGTCTGCTTCTCCTAATTGCTAAGACTCCTAACTCTCATGCTTCAAGTGATCACACGGTAATCTCTTTTCTGAAGCAAACATAATTTGGAACATAGCTGGGCTTTCAAAGACCATTTATTCATTTATCTATTGTGATATAATAAGAAGTATATGTTTTGGGGTTCATCCCAATCCTAGCCAGAGCTCCTAAAGCCTTCGAAATTTCCTAAGTGTGATAAAGGTGTTAGGAGCATCTTTTGTTCCGATATGTGGTCTTTGACTTTGGTTCCTGACACAGAGCTCCTAAGTCCCTTGGAATTTCTAGAGTGATAGGAGAATCTTTGGTTCTAGTGAGGTGACTCTTAATGAGCTCCTGGATGGCTGCAGGATGGCGGCTGCTCACCAGAAAGACAGAGCAATTATCTGAAGCTTGGAACTTTTAGCACCACCCACTAGCCTATGGGGAGGAGAGAGGGCTGGAGATTGAGTTAATACTCATGCCTGTGAGATGAAGTCTCCATAAAAATCCCTGAACTGTGGAGTTTGGAGAACTTCTGGGCTGGTGAATGCATTCATGTGCCAGGAGGGTAACTCATCCCAACTCCACAGGGAAAGAAATGCCTGTGTTTGGGACCTTTCTAGACTTCACTCTGTGTACCTCTCTATCTGGCTGTTCATCTGTTACCTTTATCATATCCTTTATAATAATCTGTATTCCTGAGTTCTGTGAAACATTCTAGCAAGTTATTGAACCCAAAGAGGGGGTTGTGGGTATCCCTGACTCATCGTCCATTGGTCGGAAATACAAGTGACAACTCGGGACTCGAAATTGGCATCTGAAGTGGGGGAAGTATTGTGGGACTGAGACCTTAACTTGGAGGGATGGAGGGAGGAGTCTGTGCTAACTCCTGGTAAACAGTGTTAGGACTGAATTGAATTGCAGTACACCCTGCTGCTGTCAGAGAATTGGTTGGTGTGGGGAAAAGAACCCACATATTTGGTGACCAGAAGTATTGTGAGTGTTCAGAGAGTGGAGAGCAGAGGAAAATGGAGAGTTTTTCCTTTTATACATACACACACAATTTATATGCTATATATAATATCACATATGCTGTATACTTAAATACTCTATTTAAACACAATGATACATGGAATTTTAAATACAAAATTCTGAATCCAGACAGAAAAGCTTTTGAACCACTCTTGCTTGGGGGTTATCAGTGCTTTGGGATTAGCTGTGCCACCCTACGCAGGCAGGTGAAGATGATATAAGTTTATAGTTACAGCGATATAGGCTCAACTGTCACATTTGTGGGGCTCAGGAAAAGAGACACAGGAGGCACGTATGCCATATGTTTAAATATTTATAATTAGTAATCAAGCTAACAAACTGTTCAATATGATCTATCCTTGACAAATACACATCATGAGTCCTCAGAGCTGCGCAGTGGAACGTGGCCTTTCCCCGAGAATGAATCTCTAGCGCTGCCTGTGGTGCCCAGTCTATGCACCTTCTTCTCCATCTCCAGCTTCCCCCTGCATGGCAGGGAGCCTCCAGCTTTTGAGTGTGCACGATCTGGCCTCATCTCTAATTTCTGTCTCTCCCTCTTCAAAGCTCCCCATAGCTCCCTCTCAGGCCTGGGGGTATGCACACTCAAGATACCATTCACCCTCGGAAAAGCAGAGCCTGGGAAGCAGACCCAGGGCTTATTGATCGTGGGGTATCAGGGTCCTGGCTTGTGGAATGTGGTCCAGGGGAGAAACAGAGCTCTGCAGAGGTCCGTCCCCTTAGCCCCAGTGGTATTTTGGCTGGAGGAGGCCAGAGTGGGGACACTCTGAAGTACGTACGAGGCCCAGGGATGGGAGTAAGTGGTATTGCGTGTCTCTTTGCGTGGTTAAACTCATTATCTGGATATTTTAGCCTTTAGAGGTCCCCACAAAATAGGTGATATTAAAAATTGCAGATGAGTTTAACTTTTATCAAATTATCCAGTGGACAAGTTGTTTCTTCCCTTTTTCTTTTTTTTTTTTTTTGCGGTATGCGGGCCTCTCACTGTTGTGGCCTCTCCCGTTGTGGAGCACAGGCTCCGGACGCGCAGGCTCAGCGGCCATGGCTCACGGGCCCAGCCGCTCCGCGGCATGTGGGATCCTCCTGGACTGGGGCATGAACCCGTGTCCCCTGCATCGGCAGGCGGACTCTCAACCACTGTGCCACCAGGGAAGCCCGACAAGTTGTTTCTTTACTGTCATTTCTTCAAATAGACCCAACCAGTATAGTCCTGGTTCATTCCTTTTTGGATGGGAGGATATAAGAGTTCACTTTATTGGAAAGAATGGAAGATAAGAAGGAAGATATTTTAGTATAGCTTATGGAAAGAATAAAACAAGCTCCAAAGATGTAGGTACTGTACTATTGGCTAGAGGAAAATATTACAAAGGCTTTGGGACAGCTAGCTCGAATTTTAACCTTTATCAAAAAGATGCCTTGGGCTTTCCTGGTGGCGCAGTGGGTGGGAATCTGCCTGCCAATGCGGGGGACACGGGTTCGATCCCTGGCCTGGGAAGATTCCCACATGCCGCGGAGAAACTAAGCCCATGTGCCACAACTACTGAGCCTGTGTTCTAGAGCCCGTGCTCTGCAGCAAGAGAAGCCACGACAGTGAGCAGCCCGCGCACCACTTGCTGCTACTAGAGAAAGCCCGCGCACAGAACAAAGACCCAACACAGCCAAAAAAAATTAAAAAAACAAATAAATAAATGGGTTTATTTTAAAAAATGCCTTAATCCAGGGGCCATCATCATGTAAGTTGGTTGCATGTTCTTCATTTGATGGCATTTCTCTGCCTTCTCACTTAGTGAGGCTCAAGGAAGTCGCACAAGTGAAGATCGTTTGTGTCAGTGTCTAGTTTCTGCAAGTTCAGTAATGGTAGAGTTCCATTTATTTTCTCCACATATAATGAATACTGTATAAGCCTGTGCTCTCAGTCTTTGGCATCAGGGTTTTTGATGACCTGAAGGAAGATTTAGCCGTCTTATTCAGCATTTATTTTCTCAGCATGGTCTATCTCTGCATGGGAGTGGTGAAGAAAATGTTTGATAAATTTTTTCAAAGTCACATACATCCTCCTGAACCATTAGACTCTGTAGGCCTGGAATCCCTGGGTTGAACTGGGTGGCCATTGGCAACATGGCATGCGTTTGGGAGGACCTGCTGGGGCCACTGGGTCATCATGAGCGCTGAGGATGGAGCAGGGAACACAGCGGGACAGAATTGAGGCAGGACCTGGGAGCAATCTGAGGCCTCCCAGTCTATAGAGGCTCTGGGTGGTTGAGTATTAATTGTCTTGAAGCAGGAAAACTTCAGAAACACTCTTGAAAGAATATCTGGGCTGGATTCTCTCTGAAGGAGGCCTGAGCATAGGAGGAGATTACTCACCCTCCCTCCCCCCTGCTCTTCTGGTTTTGTGTGTCTGAATGAAACAGAAGGCTCAGGAAAATCTGTGCCGAAAACTTTAATCTTTACAGAAAAGGAGTCTATGGATATAGCAGGTCTATAGGACCCTACATGATGTAGGGCCGCCTTCCTCACCAATCTTGTCTTATAACCCTTCCCCCCTTGTTTCTTCTTTCTAGGCATGTGAGTCCCACAAGCTGTGTCAACTCCCACCCCAGCACCTTTGCACACGCTGTTTTTGTCTGGAATGATCTCTCTAGACACCACTGTCCTCCTTCCCTCATTTCACCGTTGCCATCTAACTCTCTTCCATCCCTCAGCTTTAGGGGTGGATCAGCTTCCTTAGGGACCTGTGCTTGTCCCTCATGTTATATGAGGTCCCCTGTAATGTGCAGCTGGCACAGGGTTCTTGAACATCAGCTTTGCGGTGCTGTGTACACTCGTAATCATTTGATAAATTCTTCCATTTCTTTAAGGTCTGTGTCACCTAGCAGCCTATAAGAACAATGTGGGACCACTGCCCACTGCCTGCCACAGTGTAGGTGCTCCATATACGTGTGTTGACTCAAGGGCCGACAGCCAAATGGAGGGACATCTCTCTGTCTTTGGGAAGAGGCAGCCAAGAATGATGGACAAGACTACTTTGGTTTGGAAGTCAAGAATCCTAGGCCCTAGTCTCTGTCCTGAAGTTAATTTCTTGGGTGACTTTGAAAAGGGTATAAGACGTAAAAGTGCCTCAAAGTTCCTAGTATCATGGCAAAGGAATATAAGAATAAAAATTACTAATATTTGACCTTTTAAAAAAAAAAAAACTTACTGAAGTGGCAGTGTTATATGGTTTCAACTAATTGAATAGAAGGTCTCCATAGAAGCCCCTTTCAGCTCTGTCACTGGGTCATGGGGTTTTATGTACAAGCCTGGGGTCCCATCCTAAGTGAATTTCCTCCCAAGATGGTTGCATCAGACGATCAACAAGGACACACAGAGCTGGCTCTAACTAGTCCTTTTGGCAAAGAAGGTGGGCTGTGGTGGCCACTGCGCCATAATCACATTTCTTCACTCTTAGTCATAAATCCCTAACTCTTCACTTTTAACTTGCTGTGAAAAGATTACCTTTTTCCATGTTCTCACGCCTGCCCCTCGGCCTTTGTGAAGCAATTTCCACAGAAACGATGGTCTGCCACCAAATAAGAGTTTACTAAGAACAAAAATTGAATTTCGTCTGCCTGTTGACAAGCTGATTGATCTGGAGGCTCTCGTGACTGAATCCTCTCCTAAGCACATTCTCATTTATCATGTGCAAGATTGTTTCAGAATCAATAGCAGCCCTGAGCAGACACGTCTCTGCTGGGGACCCATCAAGGGCCCACAGCCTTCCCTGTAATATTGCTAATTTTTTTGACAGAATTATTTCAACAGTTAAATCGTTCTAGGTCTGTTGTTCCCAGACTTTCACTAGAATCATTTGTTGAGGTCATGATTTTTAATATACTTCTTATAAATGCTGAACCTTGAGGAGTTTGCCCTTTTTTCTCATGAGGTTAATTTCTCACCCCTGCTATTCTTCCTCAAAAATCTGTGGTTGAGAGCGAGGTTAGATTTTAGGATGTCATTCAGGTGCAACTCTTTGTATACAACCTGCATCAAAGGACAGAGGCAGGAGTAAGGCGACTTGACTTCAGTCCTAGGGCTGCATGGACTAGCTGTGTGGCTTTGGCAATTGTCTTTCCCTCTCTGAGCCTCATTTTAAGAAGCTGGGTCAAATGAAGTCTTAAGTACAGTCTGTCTTGAACAGTCTGTTTGTCCAAATCAGGAGCTGTGAACTGGGGGTTCGTGGGTAGGATTTGGTCTGAAGAGGGGTTTCATTTGGGTTCTAAAGTATCTGGTTTTTGTTTGTTTAATTTGATTCACTTTTTTCCCTACTTTATTTTAAAAATTAATTTGTTAATATTTTAAATTTACATACAGCACAATTCACTCTTTCTATTATACACTGTTTTTGGTATGAGTTTTGACACATGCATAAATTCTTGTACCCACTGCACGTGGGATACAGAGCAAGCCTAACATCCCAAAGAATTCCTTCTTGTTTCTCCCTCATAATCAAGCCCTGCCCCCGCTTCTAACCCCTGACTGCCATTGATCTGTCCTATGTTCCTATAGTTTTGTCTATTCCAGGATGTCATATAAATGAAATTATATAGTTATATAACCTTTTGAGACCACACTCTTTTACTTAGCACAATACATTTGAGATTCATCCATGTTGTATGTGTCGGTGATTTGCTCTTTTATATTTCTGAATAGTATTCCATTGTATGTATGTAGCACCATTTGTTTATCCGTTCATCTACTGAAGGATATTTCGGCTTTTTCAAATTTTTGATGATTATGAATAATGGTCCCATGAACATCGGTGTGTAGTTTTTTGTATGAACATAAGTTTCCATTTCTCTAGTATAAATATCTACAAGTAAAATCACTGGGTCTTATGGTAAGTGTGTTTTTAACTTTTTAAAGAACCGCCAGAGTGTTTTCCAGAGTATTTATGCCATTTTGTATTCCTTCCAGCAAGGTATAAGAATTCCTGTCTCTCTGCATCCTCACTGACACTTGATATTATCAGTAATTTAAAAAATTTTAAGCCTTCTAATAGGTGTGTGGTAGTATCTCATTTTAATTTGCGTTTTCCTAATGACTAATGACTTGGAGCATCTTGTGTTTATTTGGCATGATAGATCTTCTTTGGTGAAGTATCTGTTCAAACATTTTGTCTGTTTTTTTTTTTTTAATTTGTTGTTCATTTACTATTGGGTTTTAAGAATATCTTTAAATATATGATTTACAAATAATTTCTGCCAGTCTATGGCTTCTCTTTTTATTCTCTTAATTGAGTCCTTCAAGGAAAAAAGTGTTTAATTTTGATGAAGACCCATCATTTTTTCCATTTACCATTTTTTCTTTTCTGTATTTTGCTTTTTGATGTCATATCTAAGAAGTCTTTGCCTTACCCTAGGTCATGAAGATTTTGTTTTGTATTTCCTCCTAAGAGTTTTATAGTATTATGTTTTATATTTGAAGGCCTGTGATACATTTCAAGTTAATTTTATCTTTCTTTTGCATATGGAGATCCAGTTTGCTTACAGTGCTGTTTTTTGAGACCACTACCTTTCTCCTTTTGAATTGCTGTCAAAAATTTAAAAGTCAGTTGATGATATTTATGTGCACTAGAAAATTTCTGGGTTTTTTTCTTCTATTCCATTGGTCTAAGAGTCTGTCATTTCACCAATGCCACACTGTCTTGAATACCATAGCTTATTGATACATCTTAAAATTTGGTTGTGTGCGTCCTCCAACTTTGTTCTTTTTCAAAATTGTTTTGGCTATTGTGGTTCCTTTATCTTTTCATATAAATTTTAGAATTAGCTAGCGTGTATCTACAGGGAATCCTGCTGGGATTTTGATTGGAATTGCATTAAATTTATTAATCAATTTGGGGAGAATTGACATGTTGACTATATTGACTCTTTCACTCCATGGGCATAGTATGTCTCTCTGCTTATTTAGGTCCTCTCTGATCTCAGGCATCAACGTTATGTAGTTTCAGTATACAGATCCTGCACATTTTTTTTTGTTAGATTTATATCTACAATTTCATTTCTGGGAGCTCTTTTAATGGTATTGTTTTAAAATATTTTATTTACAATAGTTTGTTCATTCCTAGTATATAGGAATACAGTTGATTTCTATATATTGATCTTTTATTCTGCCATCTTGTCCAACTCACTTATTAGTTCTAGGAACTTTTTTTTGCAGATTCCTATGAGTTTTCCATGTAAAATATCATAGAGATTTTTTACAGAGGGATTTTTTTCACGTATGAATGCATTTTATATCTTTTTTAGACTTACTGAGTTTGCTAGGACTTCTAGAACGATATTGAATAGGAGCGGACATTCTTGACTAGTTCCTGATTTCTTATGGAGAAAGCATTCAATATAATGTTGTCTGTACATTTCTTCGTAGGTAGTCTTTATTAAGTTTCCTTCTATTCTTAGTTCTCTGAGAGTTTTTATTATGAATGGGTGCTGAACTTTGTCAGGTGCTTTTTCTGCACTATTGATATAATCATAATGTGATAAATTGCAGTGATTGATTTTTGAGAATTGAATCAGCTTTGCAATCTGATAAACTCCACTTGGTCATCAGTGTATTTTTTTAATGTAGCAGATTTTAAATGAACACTTTGACTTTTCAGTTTCTCTTAAAAATTCAGAAAATCTGGCAACATTGAGTCAGAAATCCTGCCTGGTGACAAACTAGAGTTGAAGAGATGCCATCCGCTAGTAGACGGGTCAGTGCCCTCAGTAAACCACAGTAGAGGTCAGAGTGAAAACGTATTCATCATGGATTTGTACTCTTGGTTTTTTGTTCTTTGTGGTTTTTTGTTTTTTTTTTTTTTTTTTTTTTTTTTTGCGGTTCGCGGGCCTCTCACCGTTGTGCCCTCTCCCTTTGCGGAGCACAGGCTCTGGACGCGCAGGCTCAGCGGCCGTGGCTCATGGGCCCAGCCACTCCGCGGCATGTGGAATCTTCCCGGACCGGGGCACGAACCCGTGTCCCCTGCATCGGCAGGCGGACTCTCAACCACTGCGCCACCAGGGAAGCCCTACTTCTTTTATATCTGCCGATATCTACTAACTGACCCCAGCACTCTGAGCAACCCTCCTGACTCTCAAAGGAAGAGTTAATCAAGCTCTCCTCTGGGTCTTGCTACCCTGTTTTTCCTTCTTTTGAAGCTCATGGTACTGTCATAATCTGATAGCTTTAATCATGATTCTGAAACTAATATTATTTTAAAAATTTAATTAAAGTACGGTTGATTTGTAATATTGTATTTGTTTCAGGTACACAACATAGTGATTCGGTATTTTTGCAGATTGTATTTAATTTTAGGTTCTTCCAAGATAATGGGTATTATTCCTTGTGCTGTATAGTAAATCCTTGTTGCTTACCTATTTTATATATAGTAATTTGTATCTGTTACTCCCATACTCCTAATTTGTGCCTCCCCACCCTTCCCTCTCCCCTTTGGTAACCACAAGTTTATTTTCCATGTCTGTGAGTCTGGTTCTGTTTTGTATATAGATACATTTGGATTATTTTTTAGGTCCCACATGTAAGTGATACCATATAGCATTTCACTAAGCATAATATTCTCTAGGTCCATCCACATTGCTGCAAATGGCAGTATTTCATTCTTTTATTAAAATGCATACATAGTAAACAAAAAATCAGAGTTTCTGAAAGGATATGCAGTAAAACCTAAGTCTTCCTCCTACTCTTAACCCCACATCCCCTGGTACTTCTCCCCAGAGGAGACCACTTTTCCCAGTCTCTTGCATATCTTTTTAGAGGTCCTCTGTGAAGCATAAACATCAATAACACTAGTACACAAATTAGGATACTATACACAATTCCTCACTTTGCTTTGCTTGTTACTTGAAATTTTGAAAGATAATATCTTGGAAATATATCTTGAAGGTTACTCCACTTCAGCACATCCACTCATCCCAAAATTATTGAATGACAACAGTATGCCAGCACTGTTCTAGCTTCTAGGGATGAAGTATTGAACAAACAGATATATTTGTTACCCTCAGTGATTTATTCTACTTATTGCTTTGAATCAAAACAATATAAAACAAAACCATTAAATATGTATTAATGTATATATTTTTATATGTACACTTTATATATATTTAATATATTATCTTAGATAACATAATATACATTATGATAGATGGTACTAAGTGTTATGGTAGAAAATAAAGAGGGGTCAGGAGATAGGAAATGTTGGGAGATGGAGTTGCAGTGTGAAATTAAGTGGTCAGGGTAGGCCACACTGAGAAGATGACCTTTTTCATTGGAAGGGAGTCCTGAACCTGGTATATTACAGATGACCTCCTTTTTTTTTTTTTTTTTTCCCGGTACGCGGGCCTCTCACTGCTGTGGCCTCTCCCGTTGCGGAGCACAGGCTCCGGGCGCGCAGGCTTAGCGACCATGGCTCACGGGCCCAGCCGCTCCGCGGCATGTGGGATCTTCCCGGACCGGGGCATGAACCCGCGTACCCTGCATGGGCAGGCGGACTCTCAACCACTGCGCCACCAGGGAAGCCCAACCTCCTTCTCTTTAAGGCCAGCATAATATTCTAAGTGTATGGTATGTGGTACATTTGCCAGTCCATGATAAGGAACTTGTAGGTTGTTTCCACTTTACGGCCAATAAACAAAGGTACAAGGGTTATCTTTGCAACCACTCTGCATATATGTGCAAATTAGTGGGAAAAAAATCTTAAAAGTAGAAATGTTGTACCAGAAGAAAATATTATCTGTGCACGTTTCCATGTCACCCACTAGACTGAGTTTCTTGAGAATAGGGACCATATCTGAGATGTCTTTGAATTTCCTGAGCTAAGAGGATACTTCTGGTTTGAATACCTGAACAGTTCAGAACTGACAAGGAGCAGAATGGTTTGAGCATGGCTTTTCATTCTTCCAGGAAGCACGCGAGCTTCCTCAGCCCCCCAGACTGTATCCTCCAGTTTCAATACACAACCATCCCCTTGGACATGCTGACATGGCTGAGCTTATACTGGGAACTTACCTAGGATAGAACATAAAAAAATCTCTTCCATTAAGCAGTGAACAGAATGTTTTCTCATCTGTGTAGAACAGACACTGTACCCTCAGGGTGGTAAGCCTTGAAGGCTCAGCCCAAAGAACAAAAAGAATAATTCACTCCACATACTTAAGCACTTTCAAACATATAAGTGTCCCCTTCCCAAATCCCTTTGTTTGTGGTATCCAAAGGCGTCTACACATCCTCGAGGTCAAGGTAACTAAGAAAATTGGTACACTCCAAGGGCTGTTGAAGTTTAAATTTAAAATCAGTCTAGTTTAGGAAAAAAAACAAAGTACATATAACAAAAACTCTCCCCGAGAAGACATGATGGATATGTAGCAACTTAGAGCCCAGATAATATTTTCAGAGGATGTCAGAACATTTACAATTATTCAGTGCTTAGAACTCACTTGCTCCCTGGCATTATCTTTGTTGGTCATAAAGGGAAATATCCTTGAAACAGATAGGGAAAGGTCATCTCATAAATACGATAAGCAGGCTCTTTGCTCTTAGCTTCATTGAGGAGGTAAGAGGAAAATATACAAATAAGAAAGTCAACTATAGACAGCTGGAAGTTATGCCTGAATTTGTAGGGAAGGCGATTCTTGCTGGCTCTGGAAACTGGTCTTCCCGGTAGAGCAACAAGAAGTGATTTCTATTAAGCCCTCATATCTTATTATTTTTATAACATAAATTGCCGTTAGGCCTTCCCTTGGAATAGACGATGATGATAATTTACACATGCTGGACAGATAAATGATTCAATTCTTAGTTACAAGAGACTGTTGACAGTGATTACTGATGCTCATTTCTTTCACGCACATTATGTGGGGCAGGAAACTCCAGGTTTAGAGGCCTTTCATGTTTTTTCAAAGGAAATCAGTCACTCACATAATAATTATTTATTATTCCACATTGGCAGACAGTTGGATGCATTTATGACAGTTAAAATCTTTAGACAAAATGCTGCAAAGTGGTGCAACCGATAAAATATTTTACAGCACGGGAGATAGCAACAATAATTAGAAGGCCTTGGTACACAATGAAAGAAAAAAACTGGGAGGTTTCCCCAGTGACTCCTGGCTAGTTTTCATCGATACTTTGACTTGTTCCAGACTGAAATACTGGTGGTGTTCATCTAAGATTTGGATTCAGACCACTAAGGATCTTTGCAAAGAGCCATCTTCCCTAAATATCATCCACGCGCTCATCTGTCCATATATTCCAGTTTTTATTCATTCATTTAACTTTTATTAAGCATTTTCTTTGTGCCAAGTATCTTACTAAGTCCTACATATAATCGTATCTCACTGAAAGGACCCTTGACTGTGTGAATTCTAGTTTTAATCATAAATGGTATATGTCTTCCAATTCCTTGCCTAGCTGTATTCCAGAGTCAAGTTTCCTTGAAAATAGAAAGTTTCAAACCTGGATTCTTTTATTGCAGTATTTAGTTAATATTACTTTATTTCTCAAATCTATTTCTTTTGGAAAACACATTGCAAAAGAAAATCCAGTGAAAAGTAAGTTTCCCTCACATTGCTCGCTGACTTCCAATTGCCTCTCCGAGGTACAAGTTTCTTACATGCCTCTCAGAGGTATTATATGGACAGTAAATCCTGCTGTGATTCAACATATGTGTTCCTAAAAGCCACTACACTATGCAAAATCACACAATAAAAGCCATAGGCTTTATGGGGGAAATGGGGGTAAGGGTACAATGCTCTAAAACATCGAGAACATGTTTTTTAAAAAGTAAAAAACGTAGGACTCTAATAAAAATAGTAGCACAGTGTTACACATGTTAAATGGCTAAGAAATACATAAATGCTACAATAAGTACGGCACTGGGGAGTTCCCTGGTGGCCTAGCGGTCAGGATTTAGAACTTTCACTGTAGAGGCCCGGGTTTGATCCCCGGTCGGGGAACCATCCCACATGCCACGCAGCATGGCCAAAATAAGTACGGCACTTTGGCTTGAAAAAGACCTGGAGTTTGCTTATAGAAATGGATGTTGGAAGGGTTGTAGCTTGTGAGTTTCTGTGAATTAGTAGAAGGAAGGTCACCTGAAATCTGATGGAGAGTTCAAACACCTGATGTGGATGTTTGTGTCTCATAACACAAAATGAACTGAAGTAGCTGGTAGATGTCGGAGGTATGTGCAAGTGTGTGTTTTGTGTATTCCTACATGGCTCCCATCAGCAGGGTGCAGTTTTCTGTGTTCACCTAGTGTTTCTTGCAGAAGAAATTGTGCAAAAACATAATTCACATGATGTTCAAATTGTTGCCTAACAGATCAATCATATTAGAAAAAACTTATGTTTTCAAAACTAATGTAGCAGGACTGACTGCACACATGAGAATGTGTCTTTTACTTTCCACATAAACTTTAATGTAGAGTATCTCCTTTTCTTAAATGTTGAAAATATATAAACATAGAAAGGATATGTTATCTTTAACCCCAAAATAACCACAGTAATTTTTTGTATCTTTCTCTGTTTTTAAGATATTTTATTTACATATATAATTAACCTTGCCTGAGAGAGTCTACAAAAGGGATGTACCGGATTCAAGTAGAGTTGTTTCCATGATAAATGGTAACACTTCCTCAAGAATTCATTTCATGATTTCAAGTTTCACATTTAACTCTTTAATTCATTTTGAGTTTATTTCTTCTATGGCTTGAGAAAGTTACCCAGATTGATCCTTTTCTATGAAGCTGTCTAGTTTTCCCATCACCATTTATTGAAGAGGCTGACTTCCCCCATTGTATATTCTTGCCTCCTTTGTCATAGATTAATTGACCATATAGGCATGAGTTTATTTCTGGTCTCTGTATTCTGTTCCATTGATCTATGTGTCTGTTTTTGTGGCAGTACCATAGTGTTTTGGTTACTCTAGCTTTGTATTAATAGTATAGTTTGAAATCAGGGAGCCTGATACCTCCAGCTTTGTCCTTTCTCAAGATTTCTTTGGCTATCCAGGGTCTTTTGTGTTTCTGTATAAATTTTAGAATTCTTCGTTCTAGTTCTGTGAAGATAGGGATTACATTGAATCTTTTTTTTTTTTAATAGTAACTTTCTTTTTTTAAAATTTATTTATTTATGGCTGCGTTGGGTCTTTGTTGCTGTGCGCGGGTTCTCATTGTGGTGGCTTCTGTTGTTGTGGAGCACGGGCTCTAGGCACACAGGCTTCAGTAGCTGTGGTTCGAAAGCTCTAGGGCACAGGCTCAGTAGTTGTGGCACACGGGCTTAGTTGCTCCGCGGCATGTGGGATCTTCCTGGACCAGGGATCGAACCCGTGTCTCCTGCATTGGCAGGCGGATTCTTAACCACTGCGCCACCAGGGAAGCCCTACATTGAATCTTTAGATTGCCTTGGGTAGTATGGTCATTTTAACAATATTAATTCTTCCAATCCATGAGCACAGTATATCTTTCCATTTGTTTGTGTTGTCTTCAGTTTCTTTCATAAATGTCTTAGAGTTTTCAGAGTATAAATCTTTTACCTCTTAGTTTAGATTTAGTCCTAGGTATTTTACTCTTTTTGATGAAACTGTGAATGGGATTGCTTTCTTAATTTCCCTTTCTGATTCTTTGTTACTAGTGTATGGAAACACAACAGATTTCTACATATTTTAAGTATAAGTCCTGAAACCATGAAACTCCTAGAAGAAAATGTAGACAGTATGGTCTATGGCATCCATCTTAGCAATATTTTTTTTGGATCTGTCTCCTCAGGCAAGGGAAACGAAAGAAAAAATAAACAAATAGGACTACATCAAACTAAAAAGATTTTGCACAGTGAAGAAAACTGTCAACAAAACAAAAAGGCAACCTACTGAATGGGAGAATATATTTGTAAAAGATATATCTGATAAGGTGTTAGTATCCAAAATATATAAGGAACTCATACAATTCAACATCAAAAATACAAACAATCCAAATGAAAAATGGGCAGAGGACCTGAATAGACATTTTTCCAAAGACACACAAATGGCCAACAGACACATGAAAAGATGCTCAACATCACCATTCATCAGGGAAAATGCAAATTACAACCACAAAGATACCACCTGTCAGAATGGCTATCATCCAAAGACGACAAACAACAAGTGTTGGCAAGAATGTAGAGAAAAGGGAACCCTTGTACACTGTTGTGGGGAATGTAAATCGTGCAGCCACTATGGAAAACAGTATGGAGGTTACTCAAAAAATTAAAAATAGAACTGCCATATGACCCAGCAATTTCACTCTTGGGTATTTGCCTGAAGAAAACAAAAACACTAATTCAAAAAGGTAGCTGTACCCCCATGGAAGCAACCTAAATGTCCATCAATAGATGAGTGGATAAAGAAGATGAGGTATCTATCTATCTGCCTACCTATCTGTCTACACACACACACACACACAAAGAATGGAATATGACTCAGCCATAAAAAAGAGACCTTGCTGTTTGTGACGACATGGATGGATCTAGAGGGTATCATGCTAAGTTAAGTAAGTCAGACAGAGAAAGACAAATAGCATATGATCTCACATATATGTGGAATATACAAAACAAAACAAAATTAAACAAACCCATAGATACAGAAAACAAATGCGTGGTTGCCAGAGGAGAGAAGGGGAGAGGGAGAGGTTAAATAGGTAGAGAAGATTAAGCAGTACAAACCTCCAGTTATAAAATAAACAAGTTACAAGGATGTAATATACAGCATAAGGAGTATTGTCAGTAATATTGCAATAACTTTGTATGGGGATAGATGGTTACTTTCTTACAGTGGTAATCATTTCATAATGTGTGCAAATATCCAACCACTATGAAGTGTACCTGAAGCTAACATAATATTGTATGTCAACTACATTTCAATTAAAAGAAAGAATTTGTTTTATTCTAGGTGAAAACAACCCAAATACGCACCAACTGATGATGAGAGTGAATAAACAAATGTGGTGTATCCATACAATGGAATATTATTCAGCCACAAAAAGGAATGAAGTACTGATACACGCTACAGCATGATTGAACCTTAAAAACATTACGCTAAGCGAAAGAAGCCAGACACAAAAGGCCACATATTATACGATTCCATCCATACGGAAGTCCAGAATGGGGAAAGAAAGTAGATTAGTGGTTGTCTAGGGCTGGGGATAGAGATGGGAAACACGAGATTCATAGCTAACGGGTTAAGAGTTTCTTTTTAAGGAGATGAAAATATCCTAAAATTGACTGTAGGGATGGTTGCACGTAACTATGAATATACTAAAAACAATGAATTACACACTTTAGGTAGATTGTATGGTATGTGAATTATACCTCAATAAAGCTGTTAAAAAGAGAATTAATTTTATTTTAGGTTTTATCCCTGTAACATTGTGAGAGGAGGCACCAAGACCTCCATGTGCTTGGAAGCTCATTATTGTGATAAGTTCAACTGAGTCTGGTGTGTGGAGGTGATGATCTGCAGAAATCTAGATGTTTGCATGCTATTCATGTTGCTCTTCCACAGAGAAGTCTGCTGGTCCCTTTCTGCTATCATCTCTCTACAGGCATCTTGTCCATCTTCATTTTGGTATGTTCCATGGCTGCCAGTCATATATCACCAAACGGTCTTTTCAAGAAAAGCACACGAGAGGCTTGTTTTTTGAACTCTTCCATATCTGAGAATACCTTTTTGTCATCCTCCCCTAAGCAAGACAACTTCTGTGGGTAGAAAAATATTAGGTTATTATCACCTTTTCCTCTCTGAAGTCTGCAGATTTGGTAATGTTGTTTTTGAACTTTAGAAGTTTCAGAGAAGTTTAAGAGTAGCCTGATTTTGTTCCTCTGAAGAAATCGTAAGTTTCTGCTTGGACACTTGTAGTATTTTTCTTTGTACTTAGAATTTGGAAATGTCACTAGGGTGAGATTTATTATTGGCCTTTTTCATTGATTTTTGCTGGGCTGTGGTGAGCCATTCTAATATGCCTGTGTTTTATCGGCTCAGAGACTTGGATGTCTGTAGGTTTTGTTTTGATTTCTTCCTTTAGAAGACTTGGATTTTTAACACTTTAAAATTTGTATCTCTATACTTTATTTTCCACGTCTATTATCTTGAACATCGTTTTCATCCCTGTGTTGTTTTCTTTTGCATTTTTAGGAGAACTTCTCAATTTCATCCTCTCCCCCCTGACATATTTCATGCTGCCCCAGATCTGCCTTCACTACCCCTTGTGAGAACTTGTGGTGCTCTATTTTTAATTTTTCCTTTCATCCTAACCTGTTCTGGTCTTTATGACTTCATACTTCACCTTCAAAGTATGGCTTATGGCATTCTTCTAAATAGAAAATAATTTTAAAAGGTTATAAGGTTTTTATAGTAAATGCTTTTCAAAATTCTGTTTTTCCTTTAGGTCTTCAGAATAACAAAGCTTTATATTCTCTTCATTACTTCACAGGTTTTAATTTTCTCATGGAGTCAACCACAAATTAGGTATTAGAGCAGAGTTCTTAAAAATACAGACTCAGATATTTGACAGTCTGCATGCAAATCCTAGCTCTCCCAATTGCTCTCTATGTATCTTTGAGCTAGTTAATTATACCCTTCTAGTTTAAGTTTCATCATTTGTACAACAGGAATAGTTATACACATAATGGAGTTGTTTTCAGTATTAAATGAGATAATACATAGAAAGCACTTAGCACAGTGCCTGACACAGAGTGAATGCAAAAAAAAATGATTTTTCATATACAAAGAAATCTAACAAAGTGTATGGACTTTCTCCTTGATCCAGCTTTCTTCTCATATGAGTGTTTGTTGAGTTTTTTTATGGGTCTGGAGCTGGACAGTAGGTTGATGTGTGCTCCGCACCCTACCAAGCAGAGTTTTATCAGTTGTGACTCTGCCTCCCAGGGTTCTTTTCCTTCCTTCAGTGCCTTGCACTGTGATCTGAGCAGATGGGTCCACGGATGTTACCATCACAGATCGCCCTGTCTTCTCTTTACTTATGGCTACTGCCTGGGTTCATGTATTATTTCCAGTCTTCCATCCCTTTATATATTCAGGAATTCTCCAGAAGTTATAATCTATGAATGGAAATCAAAGGAGAGTCATTCACAAGAGCTGATGAAAAGTCCACAACCCTAGTTGTTTCAACTAGAAATACTTACGGAAGTAAAGAGACAGTAGTTTTCTGGTTAGTATAGCCCTTGTGGTTCTGAACCAGTGAAAGGCAGCAAAAGTGGGATGAGAAATCTTTCTGTCCTTGGGTTCTTCAATCCTGTTTTGTTGCCTCTGTGCTATGAATGTTTCTTCTAGATTCTGTCTACAGGTTGTTGTTGGTGGGATTCTTGCCTTCTCTCATGTTTTGTTCAAACTCAGCCCCAGCAAAAGGCCTGCGGAACCTGAACATGTGTGCTATTGGCTCCTTTGATATTTGTTGAGGCCTGGGAGTTGTTTTGAGTGGCCGATTGTCTAACTCTTGCAGCAGTCTCACAGGGACCACATTCAAAGGGAATCAGTTGTCCCCAGATCAGAGAATCTCAGAGTTATACAGAACAGTAGGAATTATAGAGCCTAAGCTATTGCCTGGTAGTCAAATTCTCTTCATAACACCCATTTCCTATGGCTTGTCCAATCTCTTCTTGAACTACCTTCTGTGATAGCAAGCTCACTAGCCAACAGTATGTCTATTTCATTGTTGGGCAGCTCCCTTAACCAAACTGAAATCTGTCCCCTATGCATGGTCTTAGAAGTGAAGGAGAAAATTATTGTACCCGTGAAAGATCTGTGCAGGAAACAGAAAGGACTCTAGCCATTATAATCAGAGAGATATTTAATAAAGGGACTTAGGCACTTCAAAATAATTTTTTAAATTGAGTGGTTCAGAACTCAGAGGGTTGTTACTGATTTTTTTTTTAAAAATTTTGACTTTGATTAAACTATAATGTACATACTGAAAATACCATTGATTTTTTTCTTTTTTACTTTAGTGGTATTTTGAAAGGAAGCAAAGGAAACTACTTCTGCCACCACTTCCCCTACAGTTGTCTCACACCCACAGATATGGTTCCCACACAATGGAACATAAAACTGGACAACTACAAACACACATGCCCATTGTATGTTGGTATGGAGGGTGTTATTATCAGGGTCCTGAGATTCAATAAGAAAAGTGGGGGAAGGGCTGGGAAAGGAGAATTAAATGGTAATGAATATAAATGAGGTTTTGTTCCTCAAGAAAGGATAGCTCCAGTGCTTTAGTTTAGGAATCTTCAGGAAAACAAAGGCAAAGGACTCCAAAGATGGGGCCATCACGTAGGCTCTCAAGAGCATTCCTCAGTAGCGGGTATATCCTCTGGTTTTGTATCAAAGGCAATGAGAGGCCACCATGAGCAACCCACCATGACCACACTTGACCACTGGAAAACAGAGTGAAATTTATGGGATGCCAAGGACCTTTGCCTGTTCCCTTTCCATCTCTCTGGAGAGTAGCAGTATGATCAGGAAGTTTATTCACTTGTAAACACACCTTATTTTTAACATCTTAGTCATATTCAGCTGAGTTATCATTGTTTATGTTATTCAAATGACTCATTTCCTCTTGCAGCTTGCAAATATTAGACATTATATCATATCCCATATCTGTCTTAATTTTTGTATCCCTGAGGACCATCATTTAGTTTATCCAAAAGAAGAGTTTTAGAGGAAGAATTTTACCAAAGGCCAACAAGATGCAAGAAAGGAAAAAGCAAATTGCACTTACAGGTTTTTATTTGAAGCCTCAGCACACTAGAAAGGTTCTGTTAGTGTTTGTTGTAGAATGTAGATGGATGGCAGCAATAAAATCAGATATAGGGAAAAAGCAATCAAATCACTGAGTAGGTCACATTCAAAATATATTATATCAGGATTGGGGGGGCGGGCTCTACCTTAGGGCATATGTTGCTTCCCACAAAATGCTTCTGAACAGTATTCATGTATCCTTCCCTTCCCTATATATGCCTGATTTGATACATTTCAAATCTTTTCCTGTACTCAGACTGTTTTCTTATTGTTCCATGAAAATCTTAGTTCACTTGTACATTTTTGTCTTTGCTATTCATAATAGATGCTGGGGGGTCCCACCGAGATCCCTTTATCTGGCCAGTGCATCCATCCTCTGCTGAGCTGCTTTGCCCATGAGGTTACCCCCCTCACTTCAAGGGACAGCCCATAATCAATGATTGACAGATGTGGGGTTCGAAAGGCCTGCTCCCTTACCTTGAAGGGGGGAAATACCATAATGCAATTTATGCATCAGAATCTGTATTTCATCCTCTCCTTTTGGGGAACCTGACCTAAGACACTGCTAAGCTTTCTTCTTTTTCTGCTTGAAAATGTGAGCCCAGGTCCTTTCTGCTTCTCCAAGGTAGTCAAGATCCACCTTAGTTTCCACTTTCTTCCAAACACCATCCCTGCTCTTTCCAGTTCTAGCCTTTTCTTCCCTCCTCTGAGCTGCTGAGTCATTCTCAGGCAGTGATACTCTGTTAAATGCTCTCATCAAGTATAGACGCTGTCTTATGGGGTTAGCTGCTAGCTTGTCATATATACAAATTGCAAGTCCCTCAGGGTGGACGCTGTTGAGGTGTGCTCTGTGTGGGCAATAAATGGTGTCCTGTTGCTTTGTCTACACTAGTTCCCCAGGGGCGCTCGAGCCTTTAAATGAACATCCATAAACTGAGACATTAGGCCAAAGAACCTGGGTCTGGGATTAAAAGCAGACTATGCTTGGGGGACCCTTCTCCAAGTATGTCGATTAGTCCTTTTAAAAGCAAATTAAGGCAATCACCTGTCAAAACGGAAGTGATTTTTTTCCCCCAGAGTTTCTCAAGCTGTTTTTTGAAACATAATTTTCTCTAGGTAAACTGAGAACGAAAGATTCAATCTTCAAATGAATTTGGAAATACACATACCATAACCAATGGAAATTCCCAACATACATCAAAGGCTCTGAAAAGTCCTATAGTTAAAAAAAAATCTGTCTAACTTTGTTTAATGTAGCATTTTCAGTATTATGTGACCATGTAACCACCGAATTCATGTCATTATAGCAAGAATTATCCTATGGAACTATTCTTCCATGGAAGTCCTTAGGGAAATGCTAGGAGTGGTAGTGGTGTGCTTGGGGGGAAGAGGGGTGGGAGCTAGTGAGGGTCCTCGTCACCTGAGAGTGTGTGAAATCTATATAACCCATTCCAGATTGGTGGGGGATTGAGTATGAGGCCAGTCATCTTCTTTTCTGTTTGATATTTGTCAGGAGGAAAATAATGTAGCTATAGGCAGCGTGGGATGTTTCAGCATTTCTTTCGTCCTGTAGATGAGACACCTAGCAAGAGTAGGTGTGTGGGGATTCAGAGCTTAGAAACCCTCACTCCACTCTTCCTCCCCAGTGCCAGAGATGCTGTGGCAACTTGGGATGGAGATCCTTCTTAGATGGGTAGAGTTGTTGCTTCCTGACTTATTGAAGGATGGTGTGGAACTGGCCATGGGAGACCACAGCCGAGTGGTAGTAGAAATGGAGTCTACTTCATTTCAAGGACCAGTGGTCCCTAAACCCATTTCTCAGAATGCCATTCCAGGAATCACATAATGTCTTCCTCACAAGAACCCCAGAGGATCTATAGAACAATTGTTAGCATTGTCCCCACTTCATAAGTGGGGAAAAGGAGCCCCAGAGAAAAGTCAGGTGTCTTGACTAGACGATACTTCATTCAGTTTTCCATCCATCCATCCATTCACTAACGAAATATTTATCAAGTACCCCCTCTCTACAGTGACACTGACCTTCAGATGGGTGGCTTCTGCCAAAGCCTGTGCCCCTTTCAGCCAGAGAGGAGAGGACAAGTGACCGAAAAGTCCTTACTGGTAAATGGAGGGGACCACGTGAGTCAGTCTGGCAGTGAGGAGCCTGTGATGCATGCTTCCTACTTTCATCTAGAATTGGGACTTGTTGTACGTGACGAGCCAAAGAGTTGTAATGTGGCTCCAGCAGGCCTGCCCCAGCCCATCACGGGTGTGGAGATAGTGGGTGTCATAGACGAGCAAAGTGCCCCTTTTCCAGACTCCAAATCAAAGATGGTCCAGTTGACTCTCTTGTGGGCAGCGGATTAAGTGTTTCTCCTTTCTTGCTCATTGTATCTGTGTACATCCTGCCTTGAGTTAAAAAAAAAAAAAACACAAAAAAACAAACAACATTGGCTGGGTAGGATTCGGGGCTAGTAAGGAGCCGTGAGGCCTAAGCCACTGTTTATGACACACGTCATATTTCATGGACCACGTCTGGACCCCACCTGCCTCCTTAATCTTCTTGGAACGCTCCCCTCTGTGAACTGTGTGTTCTGCTGATGACTTCAGTGGGTACTGCAGTTTCCAATTTCCTAACCTTTCTATTAAAATTAATATTTAGATTTTATAACTTTAAAACTGGAAGAATGATGGAAGCAGTATTTGATGTTTATGTCTCTCAGTCACGAAAACGCTCCCAATTTCACTAATGCCGGGCCACACACATGTAGTCACAATAAATAGCATTTAACGTGTTTACAGTATGGAGAGGATGAGGAAGACTTCTGTTTTTATATTGATGGGCTCAGCTGGGCTGGGGATACTATTGTTTACAATGAGCTACATTTTTTGTTGTTCTGATTTACCCTCAAATTAAATCTTTATTTCAGAGACCAACCCCAGGGAGTCCCTGTAAGGAGGGAATGTAATAAACAGCGTTAGGAGAGGGCCTGTAGCCGCCGCTCCTTGGTAATTAGTCCAAATGTCTCAACCTGAGTGGTTTTCAAAGTTTTATGGCTGCAGTTTGGTCACAGGTTTATTTGTAAAGAGCTGTTTTGGCATTTTGCTCAGAGCGGCCTTTGCCCTTTGGGATGAGGTGTTGGGGGTTAGGGAGATGTGGACCACAGGGAAGTCAGACTTTCAGGTCTGCTCTGAGGTGATGCCCATGTTTCTTCTTACCATCTGTTTTCAGATTAAAAAATTGTCCAAATTTAAAGAAACTGGAAAAGGGAAATAAATATCTGGCCTTGGTTTGGCGGATACGTAAGCGAAGGGAAGGGAAGGGGCCGAGGCTGGGGCCGCGCGTGTGGGAGCCTTCCCACCCCGGCAGGGTGACTGTCCTATGAACCCTGATAGGAGGGGAAGAGTCATTAGAAAGCCCTGGGTGCCTGGGTTGGGGCCGACCACCTGCGTGGCGCACCTCCCTGCCTTCCCCAGCTTGGTGGGAAGAAGAAAGCCAGGGCCTTAGCAAGGCCCGGCCCCCCTCCCCCAGGAGTTCCCTGGCAGCCTGTTAGCTGCTTAGACCTCTAGTCCTCCCAGAAGAGGGACCGGAAAGCTCCCAGGAACAGGGCCAGCTCTGGTCGGCCACCCGTTTCACCCTCCCCGAGGCAAAACCAAGCCAAAAATGCAGGCACCGCAGCCGGCACCTCCGCGTACGCCTCTCCTGCTGTCCTGACTGTGCCCACGAGTCCTGTTTATTCACTCAGTATCCACTGAGTACCATGATAAGCGTAGAGACACTTAGCCATCTTATTTTCTGAGCCAGACTGTGAGATGGGGTGTGGAGAGGTGGGAGGCTCCTTAGAGCATGAGGGAAGGGGTCAGGCAGAGGTACCTCTGAGTCTTGTGGAAGGAGAGTGTGGTTGGAGGGTGCAAAAGGGCACAGGGGGCAGGAGTTCAACTCCACTGCTTCCTTATCACAAGTGCTGCCGTGTTATTTATTTTTAAATAACATTTTATAAGGCTTATCTGTTAAGGAGCCTAAGGAATCATCAATTGCTGAGTCTAAGAGTCGGCAAACTTTTTCTGAAAGGCCAGATAGTAAAAATTTTATGTTTGGTGGACCACACAACTACTCACTCTGCTGTTAGGGGGAAAGCAGCCATAAACCATACCTAAAGGAATGGGCGTGGCTGTATTGCAATAAAACTTTATTTATAAAATCGGGTGGTCGGCAGGATTTGGCCTATAGTTAGCCCACCCAATTTAATCATGTATTCCCCCTTCTGGTGTTAACTTTTACTCTTTGTTTAATCTTCCTCCACTAACTTCCTTTCTTCCTTTTCTCCTTCCTCTCTTTTTCTTCCTTCTCTCCCTTCCTTCCTTTTTTTTTTTTTTTTTGTCCTTTCTTCTTTCTTTCATTTTTTTAAAATTTTATTTCATTTTTTTTGCGGTACGCGGGCCTCTCACTGTTGTGGCCTCTCCCGTTGCGGAGCACAGGCTCCGGACGCGCAGGCTCCGCGGCCATGGCTCACGGGCCCAGCCACTCCATGGCATGTGGGATCTTCCCGGACCGGGGCACAAACCCGTGTCCCCTGCATCGGCAGGCGGACTCTCAACCACTGCACCACCAGGGAAGCCCTCTTCTTTCTTTTAATATGAGCTATGCCATACGCTGTGAAGACACAGGGAAACCAATGATGAAAAAGACAGATGTGGTCCTATCCCTCATGGGGCTTCTAATAGGGAGTATTAATGAGTAAGCAGATCATTAAAATGAAATACTGTAGCTGATGCTAGTTACCAAAAATTTGTCTCCATTTCTTTCTCACTATTAGACTTGCAATTTCGTGTAGCGTGGCAGTGCCCCAGATTTTAAAAAAAAGACTTCTCTTGCTTCCCTTGTACCTAGAGATGGTCATGTGACAATGTTCTGGCCAAAGAGGCACAGGCAGAAGTTTCTGGAGATAGCATCCCTTCCCAAATGAAAAGGCAAGCCCTTTTGCCTCTTTGACTCTTGGCCCTTTCCTTTTCTTTCCACCTGGAATGCCGCTAAGATTCCTGGAAATGCAGCAGCTCTATTGTGAGCATGAGGATAAAAGGTATATGCCAAAAATGGAAGCAAGAAGGTGGAAAGAGCCTGGGTGGATCCCTGATGACATCACTGATTCTTGGTACCAGCTCTGGATTGCTTACCTCTGAGCTTCTTGTTACATAAACATAAACTTCGTATTGTTTAAGCTAATATAATAGGCCTTTCTGTTACATGCAACCCAAGGAAATTGTAATGGACTAAATTATAATTAGTATCAGATAACAGAGCCATGGGTTAAAATTTAGTGTTCAGTAAATGTTTTCAGAGTCTAAACAAGAAAATAAGCATAATCACTCTCAGATTACTGAGGTATCACCTCATTCTGTGTATCTCAACACTTATTAATACGTTCTCCACGATTAAGGGATGAAAAAGTGGCCCCTCACTGACAATCCAGCTCCAGCATTGTTTTAAAGCTGATTTATGATGACTGAGTTGTTTACTGAATCTGGGGCACCAGTGCAGTAAATTTAGATGGGAGGTAGGGGGCTAGTCCTGACTCAATTCTAGAAACTTCTTGTTGCAAAAAATTTCTTTCCTCATGGACTCAGTCTGAATTGTCAACAGGGCCACTGCATTGGCTGTGTCTTTTGACTATCGGGCACCTTAGGGACATTGGTAAATTAAAAGTGCTGTGTGTGTGAGGTATTGGTATACATATGCATGCTTCGGGGGGATAATGGTAGTCATGACCACAGCCAAAGTTCATCTTTCACCAGCTTCAGAAACACCATTTAATAATTCTCAATAGAGTCTTCACCAGTTGAAGCCTTGAGCTGAGGCCTCCATTCCAGGGTAGCAATAGGGGAAATCTACAAATCTCCTGGTTGCTAGTGGACGTCAGCTTGTTGATGAACTGTTGGCGTGATACTTAACTCTCAGAACTTAAGTGCACACCTCAAGTTCACGTATCATGGGGGAGGAGTGGGGTAACTTGATATAGGGGCTGGTGAAATGGAAAACTAGATAGAAGATTCCTTGAAGGACTTTAGTCCAAAGCAGAATTCATCAGGAAAGGAGAGTGTCACTCTGCCTACATTTGACTGACGCTAAGTTAATACTGTTAACATGCTAGAGACACACTCATTTGATTCCTTGACACTAAATTATGTCAGCTTTTAGAAATCAGACCCTCGGCTTAAATGCCCAAGTTTTATGTACTTTTATCATCCATGGGCCATACCTTTGGTAGCCAGTAGCCCTTAGGCTTTCTTTAGTCCGCTTCATCTCCTTCTCCTACCTCCTTTCTCAGTTTATTGACGTACAGAACACACCTTGGCTGCTAAGCATTGCCAGGATGCTTTTACTTTTTGCAGAGAATTGTTGCATGATGCCACACCCCGACTGCCTTCAGAAGCTTTCTAGGAAATCTCACTGAACTTTGCAGAAGCCCTGAGCTTTTGGGTCAGCATTTTGGAAGGGAAGACAATTGATTCTTTCAGCCCTGCTGATGCAATTCCTTTTGATGTGTATCAAGTGTGTTTTGACACAATCCCCCGAGTCATTGCGGTTTTCAATATGCCTGGGCCTATAATGAAAGTCAAAGAGAGGGGAATCTTTTCCCTTAATGTTGATTTCTGATATTGACTGTGTGTTACCCCATTTGTGTTTCAGAAGCTTCTCGGGATGGAATTAACCCCTTGGCTATCAGGATGGAATTAACCCCTTGGCTCTCAGGGTAAGCACATCTCTTGCGGGGCTGTGACTATCAAAAGCTGATACTGACGCTGGAGACAAGAGATTCCTGGAGAGCCATATCATCCTTATGCAGGTAACAGTTTTTTAAAATTATTATCCACTTTTTGGTAAATACAACAGCTGCAGAAGAATTTGCGGGCTTTTTTTTTTTTTTGGCTGTAAGGCATCTTAGCGAGTGTTTGCCAATTTTCTGTCTCAAAAAAAGGTGTCTTCGCATCTCGATTTAGCCCTGAATAATTCAGCAGAATCTCTAATAACAACAGACTTGCATGTTGCAGAGCACCAAAACATGTTGTAAGCTTAAAGAGGCAGCAAGAAATTTAGCATCACAAACAGAAGAATCGAAGCTAGGATGTATTTAAAGGGTAGGAGTCAGTGCTTCACACATGTGCTGGATGCTTATTTTTGCTTATAGTTTCCTTGTTTTTCATAGAGCAGTGGCTCCTAAAAAGGACAAAGAACATTCCTGGAGGTTGTCTGTTGCCCTCAATTCCCTTTTTATGAAAATTCCCATCTCATGGCCCCTTCCTCCCTCCCTCCTTCCTCCCTTCCTCCTTCCTTCCTTCCTGCCTGCGTGCCACATAGTTATTGAGTGACTACAACTTTCTAGCCACTGTGTTAGACCTTTAGGGTTCAATGATTAGTAAAGACAAACCTAGCCTCTCCTCTAAATTAGAGTTCTCTATCTTGTTCTCTCTCCCAAAGACCAGGTAGTTTTGGTGTTCCCTTGGATTCTGAGATACACCAATGTCTTTCCAGCAAATTCCATGTCATCCTACTGTCCCCCACCCCACCATTTTTCCTTTAATTTGCTTAAGTGGTTTTTATTATTTTATGATTTTCCACCAAAATCGTAATGTGTGTATTGGAAACCCTGATATACAGGGAATATGGAAAGGAACTGGGGGTGCTTGGCTTGGGGAGATTGTAACATTGGAAGATGTCTTACATATTCTCTTTATATATTTGAAGGGTGGTCATCTGAAGAGGAATTAAGCTTAATCTGTACCTTTCCAAGGGGCAGATCTAAGACTAAATAGCTTAAGGAAACCATCAATTTTCTGACAATCAGGGTAAAAGGAACTGCAACTGACACTGAGCTAACTGTGTGTGTCTGTGTTCACATGTTTTTCTATGTATGTATAGGTCATGGTTTCTCAACCTCAGCTCTGTTGACATATGGGGTCAAGTAATGGAGACTTTATTGGAGGCTGTCCTGGGCACTGTAGGATGTTTAGCGATATCCCTGACTTCTACTCACTAGATGCCCATAGCACACCCCAGTGTGACAGCCAAAAATATCTCTAGTCTTTGCCAAATGTTCCCTGGGAGGATATAGATGATAGATAGATGGATAGAGAGATAGATAGACAGATAGATAGATAGTAAGTATAGGAGATATATATATATATAGTATAAGATATATATGTGTGTGTATATGCATATGTACACATACATATATACATACACACACTGTTAGGATGGATAAATAGATAGATAGACAGTAGATAGGTTTAATAGATTTATCTGGGATAGAACTAGAACTCTGACTTAAAACCCACAGATTCCCTGGCAAAGCACAAAGCTTTCTTGGGTTGAAGGGACTTCTCAGCACTTGAGTAATTGAAGTGGGACAGCCACATGTCAGGGAACATTGCTTCAGGTAGGGGATCAGACTCTGCAATCTGTAAGACCCTCCACTTCCAACTAACGGATTTTATAATTCCATAAGGCCAGGTTTTCGTTAATAAAATTGGTGTCAGTTGCTAAGGGAATATACCAAACTAAAGTTGTGACTGTGGGCCCCACGGTGCTGTTTGAAATAGAATGCAAAGTTGTGGGGTGGGATGAGTGGGAATGGTTGAGCTTATTTGGGGTTTAATTGGCAATCAAAAATTTGCCTCCTAGATGCAGGCATGTCACTGTAAAAGCACATCCAGGACGTTACTTTCTCTGGCTGAAGTTATTAATACGTGTTGATTGATGTCAAAATGGGAATTAAATCATAAATGTGCTTCGGGGCCTCCGGCTGGTGGCTTGGCAGCTTCTTTAGCCTTGTCACTTTGGAGAGACAGCTCACATGGCCCTGCCTCATTTTTTTTGATGATTTCTTAAAGATTTCACTTTATCATCATTTGTCTCTGAGTGGGTTTTACTCTCCATCCCATTAGTATTACCTCCACCATGGCACAGCCTGGATAAAGTTATTACCTACAAAGGAACCCTGGATGGATTTTATACTTGAGTGAAACAATGGGGTTGTACACTCTATAAATAAAACAAAACAAAATAAAATGTTCCCAATTAGTGCTATTTACAGACGTGTAACACCATGGCTGCTGATTGGGAGTGTATGTTCCTTTCCCATGGGAGTCCCAAAGTTCCTAGCACCCGCTCACAGGCATAAAAAGGCATGGCCTTTCTCATTTCCAAGTTAATCCGATTTGAGTGTGGGTTGAGAGGGACCAGAGCTTCCCGAAGGGGCTGGCAGAACCGGGCAGCTCAGCATCATTACCAGACCACACACGTTATGTTTAATAGCCAGACTCTGCCCTGGACCAGAGAGGACAAAAATCAATGAATTAAAAATTCCTCGGGAACAGCCACCCTCTTCCAACACAACGTGGAGGCTTTTGTTCTGAGTTCATCATCTCTCACCTGAATTTCAACAGTCTCCTAAAGGGTGTCATGGAGCCTACTTGAAGCTTGTTCCAATCTACTTTCCACAATGCTGATGAAGGGATCTCCTTAAGCCCCAATATGGTCATGTCCTTTCCCTCACTTAAAAACTAGTTTGGTTCTTCTGTGCTTAAAGGATAAAATTCAAATTCCAAATGATTGGGGTAAATGACCAGTAAAACATCATGTCACCCTTCAGGCCCAGCCCCTGCCATCTGAGCCATCCTGTCGTCAAGTGACAGTAAGCTATGTGGCGATCTTTTGTGGTTCATCT
This sequence comes from Neophocaena asiaeorientalis asiaeorientalis, assembly GCF_003031525.2. Classification (NCBI taxonomy): domain Eukaryota; kingdom Metazoa; phylum Chordata; class Mammalia; order Artiodactyla; family Phocoenidae; genus Neophocaena; species Neophocaena asiaeorientalis. The sequence goes on along the minus strand of NW_020173491.1, from coordinate 3,424,543 downwards.
CAAATGTCTTCTTTGCTGTGAAGGCTTCTTCGTATCCCTGGTCAGAATACATTTTCCACTCTCCAGAGGTCCCTCCACACAGCACACCTAACTCATCATACACATTTCAGTTTTATCTATTTACATATTTGTTTATTTACCTATTTATAAACCTGTTTTTTTTTTTTTACCCTAGCCTTGATAAGTAGAGTATAGTCCCCTCAATACCTGGAACATAAGTAGTTGCTCATTAAAATGTTTTGGAAGGAACGCACAAATACACAACTGAAGGTAAATGTGAATAAACAATCAGGTTCTCCCCATTTCCAAATCATTCCTTAGAATAAGTTGAAACAACTCAATATTATAGCATATAGTAGTGTTACAGAGAACAGATTCTGGATTGAATTCTAGCTTCACTACTTACTTACTGTATGACTTTGGCAAGTTACTTTCCCGTTCTGAGCCCTCAACTATTTTACCTGTAAAATGGCATAATAATAGCATTTGTCTCTTCAGTCGTTATGAGTATGAAATACATCAGTATTTTTAAAGTACTTAGAACTTGGCTCATAATAAGTATTATGTTAGTACAAACTGTTTTTGGAGATACCAACTCTTTCTCTAACGCAGGGGTTCTCCACCTTACGCAATGGAATCATCAGGAATGATTTAAAAAAAAATACAGGTGCTGGGGCCTCACCCCAGGCCAACTGAATCAGAATCTCTGGGGCGAGGCCCAGGCATGAATTCACTATCATATAATTTAATGAAGACGCTTTAATGAAGTGGTTGCTTATAGAGGAGAGAGTTGGATTAAAGACAAGGATGGTGAAGCACCCAGAAGCTAGCCACAGCAAGAAGCCACTAGCATTGCTGAACTGAAGGAAGAAGGGGGATTAGTGTCACTGGAGCCAGTGAGAGCTGGGGCCCTGCAGGATGGGCTGCCCAAGGGGACCGTGGTCACTCACAAGGGACTCAGGCTTGAGGAGAGACACAGCACCAAGGCAGGGAAGACATGGCGAAGAAACACCTGACCTCTTTCCCCTCCTGCCTTTCTGTCTCCAGCTGGTGCCTCCCCCGTGCAAAATCCAGCCATAAACCAGCTGCCAAGGGAGCTGAGAGACCCAGTCATCAAAGTCAGCATCCTTAGACACAGACCAGAATGAGAAGGCAGGGAGTGGGTTTGAGGCCACAAAGGGGAGAAAGCCAACACATGGATTTTAGGAGAAAAAAAGATCCCCAGGCGCTTCTGGTGCACAGTGAGGAATGAGACCTGCATCCTGGATGAGGCATACTCATCAGCCCTCTCGCCAACTCCTCCAGCTGCCAGCAAAGAGAGCCACTCATGGCCAGAAAGCACACAGGTAGCTTTCCTGTACTACAGTCCTTGGGAGGTACTTCCCATCGCAGTCCCTCTCCAGGATAGCAGGGTCTGGGGAAACTGGTTTCTAGGAAGTACCCTGGCCACATAAACCAGATGCCTTTAGGTCCAAGGTAACAGCTGCCTTTCTTTCTGGGAGCTGCCTCAGTCGATAGGAGTTTGTAACGCACCCAATCCAGTTTGGGAAGGAGGCACACACAACTCTTGCCTTTTAGTTTTTATCCAGGCAAACGTGCCAGAAGAGACCCCCGAGATTTCCACCATATGTCATATCATATGACTCAATCTCATTTGCATAACCCCAAGGTGGAATTTGCAAGTGCAAGGGTGCACCAGCGCCCCAGACAAAGTGCTTCAGTTTGCATTGAACCCACCAGCTTGTTTTCCCATTGACTGTGTCGGCACGTTTCAGAAGACTTCATTTCTGCTGCTTCCTCTCCAAAAGGAGGAAGATATAAATCACAGGCGCAGAAGTAACTAGCAGTTGTGACATTTTGTTACAGAGTTTAATTACATGAATCATAAAATATCGCTACAATTTTCCAAACTGTTAAACCTTAATTAATATGAACCCACAGGGACCACCTTGATCGTTCTAAATATTCTGAATCACAACTCCTACAGTAGTGCTTCCATCCGCCTGAAGTGCTTTGTAATTTGCAAAAAGTGATTAATTATTAGAAATGAAACCAGACAAATTAATTTAATATAAATGAGGCTGTACATGATTTGATTAATTCTTTTTAATTACCTATATGTTATTTTTTCAATAGCCAAACAAAGGACTCCATTCTTCTCCTGCATGTTCGTATTCATTAATCTCATTAGCACAGAGTATTAATATAATTTTATCGCACATTCCAGAAGTACGGCACATTGACAAACCATAATGAATCGCGGCATTAGTGTCCTATTACTACATTAATTTCAAGACATGCCTGGCTCATCTGTAATTTACTTTGAGACTTACTTTAAAATGAGCTGAATAAGCGTGTAATTATGACATCTGCTTCTTTTCAGGTACCTCCTTTGTAAATCAGTGACAAAGGAATAGCAGGTTTAAATATGTGTTAACACTTGGATAGCATGTATAATTGCAATATGGCGATGTGTAATGAAGATTAAATTAGACCATACTATACCTGACATATGCAAGAACATAACTGAACTATTGTCATTGTTACAGTAGAAGCAGCTGCAAAATACTAATATTTGAATTAAGGAAAATGAAACCAAGCTGGAAAAGATGGTTGAAGAAGGCAGTCTAAGTGAGTCACCAAGAAAAGAACCATTATCCAGACAGGAGGCTGCAGACTCTAGGATTTCAGCCTCTTCCCACTTTGTGCCTGATGACAGTTGGTCATGAATTTCATGAAACTTTCCGAAAGGGTCCATTTCGGATGTCGCTGGGGCTTGACCTCACGCTGCATATCTTGTATGCTCAGCACTTCTGCTCTGGGCCATGGGCTGGGCACCCTGCCCAATGTTCCATCTTGAGCCTCAGGCAAGGAAGTGGAATTCTAGGATTGAAATCTAGACTCTCAGCATGGTTAACCCTGGATTTCCCTGAGCAAGACATCTAGGATGACAAAATGGTTTGAGATCGCCTGGGAAGCAAGGCAACCCTGGAAAGGATTTTAGGGATCTGAAGTCTTCGGAGGCCCCTGCAAAGTTGCGACAGAGAACAAAATCACATCTTCTATCTCAGATCCTCCCCCACCTTTCCTGAAAACAAACTTTTAGGAAAGCCTTTAGGATTTATTCAGGTTTGGGTAAGGAGTTATCCCATGCCACGTATACGGTGGACCTCATGTATTCCTGGGCAAGGTGGGAGCCCCCTTAACTGTATCTATGGTTTTTCTCTCTTGGAAGCCCAGCCCCTGAGTGCTTGAGCTTCGAGCTTGACAGGAGCCTAAAAATATTGCTCTTGAGTTTAGCAAATACTCCAAAGGAATTTGGGGCTGTGTCTCAAAACAATTTTAAGGAATTGGCTTTCTCAACAAAATCCCCATGCCAGCCTTTTTAAGTTGATGGTAAGGGAACATGAAGAGAAACTAAAATGAGACGAAAGGAAGACTGCTTCATCTGGAGATGCTCGCGATGAAAGGCTGACGCAACTTCCTGGCAGAGTTAAGAGGAAGTGGGGAGCATTACTTTTATGGACGAAGATGTTCAGCTACTCAAAGTAATTTCATATCAGCAGAGATCGACTTATTTGTTTAGCACTTAAAAATACCTTCTGGGGGGTCTTCCCTGGTGGCGCAGTGATTGAGAGTCTGCCTGCCGATGCAGGGGACACAGGTTCGAGCCCTGGTCTGGGAAGATCCCACATGCCGCGGAGCAGCTGGGCCCGTGAGCCACAACTACTGAGCCTGCGCGTCTGGAGCCTGTGCTCCGCAACAAGAGAGGCCACGACAGTGAGAGGCCCGGGCACCGCGATGAAGAGTGGCCCCCACTTGCCATAGCTAGAGAAAGCCCTCGCACAGAAACGAAGACCCAACACAGCCATAAATAAATAAATAAATAAATAAATAAGGATGTGTATGACTGGTCACACAAGGGATTTACTGTCTCTTAAAAAAAAAAAAAAACTTCTGGGGCAGGATGTAATATTTACGGAATTATTATGATAGAACCATTATAAAAACGCTGGACTTCGGAAGCAGCTTAAAGATCCTCTATTTCCAAGTGTGGTTTCAGAAATCGGCCATGGCTGGATCATCTGGGAGGTTTGTTAAGACATAGGTTCCTAGATCCCACCCCAGAGCTTAAGGATCAGACACTCTGAAGTGCCATTTGGGAATCTACATGTTTAAAAAGCTCCTGATGATTCTTCATACACAATTCCTGATCTAATCTAGCCACCTCATTTTACAGAGGAGGAGGCAAAGACCCTAAGAAAGGAGAGGTACAGCGACAGAGCCCAAGCAGCCTCTCTCCTGTGATGCTGAGTGTCGGGGGGAAGGAAAAGGCAGGACCTGGCTTTTGGCAGTCAGTGGGCACCTGCTCCAGCATCATTTGGTCCATTGAGTTTGTGCTTGTCCAAATTCGGCAAACAGATGTTAGGATGCTACCTGACTCCATCCCCTGAGGTAGGTAGGCCTGTCACAAACTCAGGACTTCAGAGCAACTCTGCTGTTCAGTGCTGATGAGTAGAGAGAATGGTCGTGGGAGAATGTTCTGCAAAGTTTTGGAATAAGAGAGAAACTATGACTTTCATCTTGCAGTGAGGACTATTTCAGTGTCAACATTTTCCCATGCTCATCCATTAATTCCTTAATGTATCCATTCATTTTACCACCCTTATCAAGCTCATCCTGTATGCCAGGTATTACATTAAGCACCTAGATTACAACAGTGAGCAAGATAGAAACTGTTTCCGTCCCCAGTAGGAATCAATTAGATCCGCCCTGTTTGGCTCTCAAAAGTGATGTGAAATGAAGCAAGCCTACTATATGGGTTGTTTCGCCTCTTTTCTGTGCTCTGTGTGTACCTAGACTTCCTGGTATATAAAGAATCATTGGGGGATACTCATTCTTTCCTCATCCTCTTCCCTCTTACTTTCCCCCTTAACGTGAGTGAGTGAGAAATCGTCTTGTAGGACGTCTGAATACGGATCCTGTACTTTCTAAATGCTCCCCACTTCCTCTTGTCAACTCTTGCCAGAAAGCCCGTGTCAGCATTTTCCTGCGAGCATCTTCAGATGAGCAGTGTTCCTTTCATCTCCTTTTAGTTCCTTCCTGCATTTCCTTACCTGTTAACTGACATGATTGCTTGTTTAACAAATGTATACTACTTATTGTTTAAATATTAAATAAATGATAGCAAACTAAGTACAACATTTAGAATGACATGATTTTCATGCCATATTAGAGCTTCTTGTTTGAAAGAAACCCCATTTTAGAATCTCTAGTTCCTTAGGGATTGAAAGAAGTAAGCGAGGACACATTTCAACAAGGGTGTAAATGAATGAGAAAGAGTGTCCACTAGCATAGACGAGGCTATGTTGCAGTGACAAATAATACAAAAGTCTCGGTGACCACCAACCACAAAGGCTCTGTTCCTCGTGGTTAGAGCAGCCTCCATTTTGCAAGCTGCTGTTACCATCCGAGGCTAAGAGTGAGCTCTGAAGGCTCTGAGACCACAAATTAAAGCTCCAGTATGAATGGGGGCTCATGTCACTTCTATTCATAACTCATTGGCCAGAGTTAGTCCTATGGCGCCACCCAAACATGAGAGACCAGAAAGTGCAATCCTCCCACATGCCTGGAGGGAGACAGATGGAGAGATTTGACAGACAGCACTAATGACTAGCACCGCGGGTAATCGAATGTTATTAATCCTTGTTCAAGTTTCAAGTCAGCTTGCTAGGAAGAGGCTCCAAATTGGCTAAAACGTGTAACCCCAACCTGAATTACTTTGCTGAAAATCGAGCACCTCACCTGCCCAAATAAAGTTACTTATGTATTCTCTGTCCTTGTGTGAAAGTGGAGTTTCTTGGAGAGAGGCAAGGAAAAGGCAGGTCCCTCATGTTCCTAACTATGAATTATAGTGAGGGCTGTGAGGCTGTGAGTTCCCAACTGGCTTTAAAGTCATCTCTTCTTACGTACGAAAAAGAGAGAGACCTGACTTTGATATGGGACACCTCTTACATGATGACTAGTCTTGTCTTGCAGATGTAGGTGACAGATCGGCAGGTCAAATAATATAAAAATGGTTCTCTGGAGCAGATGAGTAGTTTTTTTTTTCTCTTTGGAGCTTTAAGAGTTTTTTTTTGGAAACCACAGGGTTCTCTAAACAAGGCATCCCCCAACAGCTGGTGGTGTTTTGGCCCAGAAGAGGAAAGGTTAACGTTTTTCATAATAATAGGTTTCACCCTCATGACACAGATGAAGCCTGCAATTGTTTTACATCTCCTCTGGGCTCCCCTAGCTATCTGAAAGTCACAGTAGTGAGAGGGAGCCAGTGGGAAATCACCACTGAACTCGAAGCCAGATCTGCTGGCTTGGACTTGTGTGTGTTCAATTTGAAAGATCTGTGATGTCCCTCTAGCGGGTATCTCACCGTACGCTAGCTAGTCTTAATATTTAAATCCCCTGAAATGCTTATGTAATTAAGATGTGAAAGGAGACACTGGGGTCTCATATGCTGCTAGCCTGGACCGTAATTTTGTACAAGCACTGCAGCAATATGTACTACAGCCAAACATATGCTTTACCTTTGACTCAGCAATTCCACTTCTAGGTATATTCTCAATAGAATTGAGTGTGTGTGAGCACCAATAGATGCATATAAAACCATCCATAATGACAGTAGGTATAAAAGTCCCAAGCTAGAAATGACACAAATTCCATCAACAGTTGGATGAACAAAATGTGGTCTACTCGCATAATGGAATGTGACACAGTAATGTAAATATTGAGCTACTACTGACTGAATCTCCAGATACAATATAGAATGAAATAAGCCAAACAAAAAAAGACTTCCCATAGTATGATTCTACTCATATAAAATGTAAAAACAGGCAAAACTAGTAGAGGTCAGAATAGTCATCACCTTTGGGGAGAAGGAGGAGGCAGACGGGAGCCTGCTGGGGTGCTGAGACGGTCCCTGTCTTCATCTGGGTGGGATGCTGGGAATGTAAAATGCATGAGGGTACGAGCGCTCACTGTATGTACATTATACTTCAGTTAAAAATGAAAGAAAACTGAAAATAGGTATGCTGGGTTTTTTTGGTTTTGGTTTTGTTTTTTCTTTAAATTTTTATTGGAGTATAGTTGCTTTACAGTGTTGTGTTAGTTTCTGCTGTACAGCAAAGTGAATCAGCTGTATGTATACATATATCCCCTCTTTTTTGGATTTCCTTCTCATTTAGGTCACCACAGAGCACTGAGTAGAGTTCCCTGTGCTATATAGTAGATTCTCATTAGTTATCTGTTTTATACATAGTAGTGTATATATGTATACAATCCCAATCTCCCAATTCAGCCCACCCTCCCTTTCCACGCTTGGTGTCCATATGTTTGTTCTCTACATCTGTGTCTCTATTTCTGCTTTGCAAATAGGCTCACCTGTACCATTTTTCTAGATTCCACATGTATGCGTTAATATACAATATTTGTTTTTCTCTTTCTGACTTACTTCACTCTGTATGACAGTCTCTAGGTCCATTTACATCTCTTCAAATGGCACAGTTTCATTTCTTTTTATAGCTGAGTTATATTCCATTGTATATGTGTACCACATCTTCTTTATCCATTCCTCCGTTGACGGACATTTAGGTTGCTTCCGTGTCCTGGCTATTGTAAATAGTGCTGCAGTGAACACTGGGTTGCATGTATCTTTTGGAATTATGGTTTTCCTAAATAATCTTTTAGTTTAATCTGTGCCAAGAACATAGATACACAGCGATATGTGTGTGTGTGTGCGTGTGTACACATGCACGCATACCTTAATTAGCTACGTGACCTGAAGGTTTAGTAATGTAACCAGTTACTTGTTCAGTTTTCTTAACTGTAAAATGATGATAATAATAATAATATTTGCTCATAGGGTCATTGAGGTAGTCATAATGAGATACGTATATGTGGAAGCATAAGGTGCATACAGGTATATATATTTGTATCATATATATGTGTGTGTGCGTATTTATTTATGGGTGTGTGCACACATATATGCACACGTACGTTCACACATTTCTTATGTGAAAGGAGAAAAAGAACATATACTGGTTGCCCGTTTATTCCATTCACTCACTTATCCAGCAAATAAATATGGAGAGCCCACTCTGCTAAGTGTTGTTTTATAGGCTGGTTATAGAGAGGTGAACAAGACAGAAGGTTGGAGAGATGTGATAAAGCAAGTGGACGAATAGATAAGCGATATCTTTTCTGTATGTGAGGAACAGCTGATAGGAGCTAGAATAACTGCAGGTGAGAGTGGGCAGAGCTAATTTAAGTGATGGAGTCAGAGGATGGAGTCTCTGAGGAGGTGACATGGGGCTGAGTCTTGGAGGATGGAAGGAGCTGGCTGGAGAGGACCTGGCAAAGAGTAGTATAGGCAGAGGGAACAGGAAGTGCAGAGCCCTGAGATGGGGAGAGCACAGGATGCCTGAGGATCAGAATGGGGGCCAGAGGGGAAGAGAGTGGGATCCAGTGAGGTTGGAGAAGTAGAGTCATGCACAGCCCTGAAGGCCAAGGGAAGAAGGTTAATTTCATTCTAAGTCCACCTGAAAATAATTTGAGGGTCTTCAAGATCTTAGTGTTTTAAATATATCAACCTGCCACAATGAGTTGTTTTAAATATATTATCTCTATAACAAGTTAGACTTTTGTGCCCTTAACTTGGTAGAACTGGAACTCTTTGGGGGGAGAGAACTGAATTTATCTGCAAAAGAAAAAATTCTTGGTAACTGGAATAGGATAGAAAAGGTAATGGATGTGTTACCAGGAGTCAACGCTAACAGCAGGGCAGCCGGGTTTAAATTTGCACTTGGGGAGAGGGTCCTTCTTGTGCTCCTGAGGAGGGAGCAGAGAGATGTGGAAGCTGGTGAGATGATGTGAAGTGACCAGTGAAAATAATGTAGTGTGGAGGTGCTTAGAAGTTTCAAGAGTGAAAATATAATGCAAGATGTGGTTTATTATGATATAAATACATTTTCTTCCATCCTCCCACATTCCATAAAGTCTACTAGTCTCCTGAATGTTTGCAGGACTTGGAAGTTTGTGGAATTTAAAAAGAGGCTGATAGTCACGCTAAGGTCACATGGTCGAGGATAGAGTACAGTTCATAGACCAACAGTGGCTAGGAAACTTTAAGTCCCCAGTGCCTCCCAGGGAGTCTCAGCAGTTGTGATGAAGATACAGCAACTTAAAGGGTCAACAACCCATGTAACATTTGGATTCCATCTCATGTTAGTGAAACTAATGAAAAATATGTTTCTTTTAACCTACCAATTTTTTAGTGCGCAGCGGAGAATATCTTGTCCTAAGCACCGTAACAGTCAGAAGGCTTTTCCAGAGCTCTCTTCCCACTATCAGAATTCCTGGGAAGCACGACGAGCAGTTACTCTGGGCGGAGTGAGGAGATGTCACCCAAGCCCTGCTGAGCCCTTGTCATGGGGAAGCGAGAGCAGAGACTGTATGTTTGGGTTCTGAGTCAGCATCTCTCCCGAAGACAGCTAGAGACACCCAGGCAGCTTCCAGATTTCTGAACTTCCTTGTTTCTGCTTCCCAAGGTGCTACGTCCTTCTGTTGATCTAGGTTTCCCTCCAGGCAGGATACAGTGCATCAACTGGATTAGCGTTTACAGAATCATATTTTCCTGCCCAGAGATTAGCTTATGCTGATTAGGGTCCCTGTGTTCCCACTCTTTCCGTTTACCTTGAGAGGGATTTCAAGGCTCAGACCTAGGGACCAGACTGCCTGGCCCAGATGCCACTCTGCCTCTTACCAGCTGAGTGACCTTGGCAGGTTACCTTGCTCACAGCCTCAGTTTTCTCATCTGGAACATGGGGATAATGAAAAGAGCCACCTCATGGGGCTTTGGTAAAGATTACATCAAAATACATACATATATAGGGACTTCCCCGGTGGTCTGGCGATTAAGATTCTGTGCTTCCACTGCAGGGGGTGTGTGTTCGATCCCTGGTTGGGGAACCAAGATCCCACATGATGCACAGCATGGCCAAAAAAAAAAAAAAAAAACCCAACAAAAAGCAAACACAAAAAACCCCATATATATATATAAATATCTTCAAGGTTATTTTATATAATGTATGCACATATATTATAAAATATATATAATTATTTACTCTATATTTATAGAATTAAGAGCTACCTCATAAGGTTGTTTAAAAAGTAAATGAATATATAATATATATATTCACTTTTATATTTGTCTTCTAAGTGATTATATACAATGTATGGATATGCATTACAACATATACAATCAGTGTACATTATACATGTAATACATATATACCATACACATATATATAGACACACATATATACATACATATATGTGTGTGTGTGTGTGTGTATATATATACATTTGCATGCACTCATGTCCCTTAGAAGGTTGTTGCCTGGGTAATTATTTTGTAAGTTTATACAATAAGTGATTGTTACTTATAGACCATATAATAGGTGGCTACAACAGAATGCAAATTATATACAGTGTTTTGGTAGCTAGAATTCAGAGGACAATCCCATTTCCCTCACTTTTGCTTTTGGAGGGTCGGGGTGAGAGTGTGTGAAAGAGCTGAACCTCAGTCTTGCTTCTCTTGTACACTCAGCAAAGATACATTCCAGAGTCAGAAAAGGACCGGTATCAAAGGAAGGCTGCCTTTATCCACTGCCTAAAGCAAGATATAAAACACTTCAAGCCACTGAATAGGTAAAATAAAACAAAAAAGAAACCCAACCAACTCACCAGCATTCTAAAAGTAGAATAAAGGGGAGAAAGAAGTGAGGAAAGCAAACACGGGCTGCGAGCTGGAATAGAAGGCCTGTGTCAGAGTGAGTGGCGAACACTGCATCTTATTGAGCGAGTTTTAATAGGCTCTGGGGGCCCCTGAATTGGGGTTAGAACACAGTTTAAAAAGGGAGAGAAAATGCAACTCCGATAGACTGTGCAGAGGGGATTATTCTTTGCCTCAAATTTTATTTGAAAGAACTGAAAGACAGGGTCCAGAAACCCCGGGCTTTGGCTGATGAAAAAATAATCAAATGAAACATTTGTTTTCACTAATTTAAAGGGACTTCTGTGACTCTGAGGCTGAGGAATAGGCAGGCAACCGAGGCCCACGGCAGCCTTGCCTGGGCAGGCTGGGCATTGAGGTGCAGGGGAAGAGCAAAGAGCTTGCCGTAGAGAAAAGACACGCCGCCCCTCTGCTGAGGGCCTCTTGGAGGAATGTCAGCTGCTCCATGTAGGCAGAACGATGATTACTCGGCCACTGCCTGTTGGGTGAGGCCCCACTCCATGGGGAGGTGCGATTTCTCCAAAAAGGGATGGGCATTCCCACCGTCTCTCACCCAGGTGAAAGGAAGGTCATGACACTGAGAGTCAAAGCCCAACAACCGGGAAGTCAGAAGACCAGAGAACGCCTCTTGGTCTCCTGTGTCTGCACTGAAGAGCGTGTAGGGTCCCGAGGAGGCCTTAAGGACAAGTCTCTGCCACAAGTGCTGTGTTGGGGTCACCCTGTACACGACCCCAGTCAGAAGAGGAGGTGCATCTTGTAAGCCAATGAGCTAGTGTGAGGTTTCTCTCTGTGTTCACTTCCTTTCCACAACACCAACTGGACACTGTGATGTGCTCCCAGATCCTCCATCAAGGCCAGCTTCCTGGGCTCACAACCTGTGTAGGGTCCAGCGTGTAGAAGGGCCCCGAGTTCAGTTTAGTACGTGGTGTTGCCATCTTGAAATTCTCAATAATTTTGAACAAGGGCCTCCAGAAATTATGCAGACAGTCCTGTCTCCCATTTGGGGACCAAGGCACTCATTCTCCCAACTGCCAGGAGGGTTGCCCACGAGAGCTTGCAGCTGAGGCATTGCCCTTTTCTGAAGAGAACCACCTTGCCCAAGGTTAAACCCTCTTCCCAGGGTCACGAAATGCAGGGTAGACTTAATGGTTCAAGGAGGCAGCTCCTTTGCCGCAGCCAAGACAACTGACCAGAGCCAGGCTTGCTCTGGAGTTCACCGGAAGTTCGGCTGAACCCTCTGTTGCGGCTGCATCGCAGTTCAACATCTCCCTCTGCCCAGCTCTGCTTTCCTCACTCCCTTGCACGCGTTGCTCACGAGATGCCTCCCAACCTCCTACCTGCAAATCTCCATCTCAGACTCCAGCTCCAGGGAACGGGAGCTACGACACCAAGTCTTCTGGTAAAGGCTTGCCTGTGTGCTCCACTCTCCTGTCAGGTAAGCTACAGGGAATCAGGAAAAGAATCTTGGTCCATGTGTGAGCCAGGAAGCCAGCATGGTGGCAGCCGCACTAACCAGTGAAAAGTTCCCCAGGGTAAGGTAGACAAAATGGAGTCAGAGAGGTTAATGTATTGCCCCCCAAGGCCACACAGATGGTAAGAACCTTAGCCGAGATTCAAACTTAGGCTTCCTGACCCCTAATTAGATTCCTTTACCATAAGTTGTCGCTCTTCTTAACCCCACTGGGAGCCTGGCAATGCTGATTTAGTACTGTAGCAAAGCAGTTATGTGCATTCTCTCCTTCTTTGAGCTTCAAAAACACCTTGTTGGCGACTTGCTGGTGGCTCTTTGTATATTACTCCTTTATAACCTAGAAATCATCCTGCCCTTTGAGATTCAGACAAAACTGGCTCATTTCCTCAGCCACAATGAGTAAGGACCTCAGGATCCCTCCAAATCTCTCTAGGTTCTTCCAGGGTGAGCACACAGCATCGGCTCACCTGAGGGCATTGGAAAAGCACACTCTCAGGTCCCACCCCAGACCAGCTGAGTCAGACCCTGGCCGTGGAGTCCAGCAGTGTCTCAACAAGCCTTCCGAGGGATTCTGTCCCGCTGGTTTCACTGCTCCAGGGAGCTGCCTTGGGAACTTACCTGGTCAGACCTGACTCTTGAGTTTCTGCATCTGCTTGATGTCCATCTCTCTCACGTCTCCTCTCTGATAGCTATTCCCTAGGTCTTCATTTTGTGCAAACTCAACCTAGAGACTCAGCCCCATTTTCTTGATTTCCCCAGAATGTCACTTACACAACGCCATTGAAAATAGCACATTTTACCAAGAAAGAAAAATATTTGGGGAAAAATGGGGGAGAAGATCATCTCCATAACACCACCCAATAAAAACCTAAAGGTCATTAGTAGGTGTTTCAGCCTCTCAGAGTTCCTCAGCCATGGACGATTTTCTCTGGTTGGCTCCCGCATTCGCATCTTCCTGCCAGGTTCCTCTCTCCTCACTCGTGGGCCTTCTCTCTTCTCTTTATTCTGCTAGTCTCCTCTCCCTCCACTCCATTCATCTTCACTTATTTTCCTCTTTGTTTCTTTCCAGGCCCATCTTCATTCCACCCAAGGGTTATCTCTTCACCAGGGTGGCCCATCCAGAGGAGTTTGATGTTAGTGCTTCCAGTAGCCATGATCCCTGGAGCCTTCTGTTCCTACTTGTCTTCTAGCACCAACCAGACTGTGTCTTTATGCCACCCGTGTACTCAGGGCCGGTGCTGCCACTTAGGTGACCGGGAAATACCCATCAGCTTGGGCAGACCTGGACCGAATGCTTCTGGGGTTGGCTTTTGGCTTCGAAATTCTCTGACGCCAAGGCTTTAACCAAATGACCCCTGGGGGTCTCTGGCACCTGCTGGACTGTAGAACTTGAGAATATCCAAGTCAAGGAGATGCCAGTAACCTCCTCTGAGCAGGAAGAGTTGAGAACAAACCTTTTGAATCAGCAGGGTCAGCCTTCGTCAAATTGGCGGTGGAGACACATTAAGACTTTTTAGTCGTTTCTTGCCCTTCTTCTCTACCTTATTTCTCTCTAATTCCACTCCAACTGCCTTTGTCTTGGTTCTCTGAGCTCTCATCCACTCTTGAGAATCGTAGGGATCCCCCTCTTCAGAGAAAAATGTTAAACCTCTTCCCACCCACCATCCTAACTCCCCTTTGTTTGGTAAGGAGTTGATCTGAAGAAACTAGTCTGTGCTCTGCAGCTAAGACTGCTAAGAGTTTAAATAGGGCCCCTCTGGGAGGCTTCTTTGTTGGAAACCAGGCCTTCAGAGTCTTCCACGTAAGACCTCAGCGGGCTCATGGGGCCCTTTGGGGAATCACGTTGACCCTGTGCTCACTCTTTAAGTCAGCGCAGCATGGAGATTAAGTCTCCAGGCTCAGAACTCCCACTGCCAGGATCTGAACTCTGGTTCTACCTCTTGCTGGCTGTGCAAACTTGGGATAAACACCTTCATCTCTCTGTGTCTCAGTTTTCTCACCTATGAAATGGACATAATAATGAAATATGATTAAAGCATTAATACACACAAGAAACTTAGGACTCAGTGAAGATAGGCTTTCGTTACTGTTAGGTGCACATATGGCCCTGTTTACCAAGGGCAGTGCCATAGGATCCTAGGGTTTGGAACATAGCCCCATCCAAGATTATGCAATGACGTCAAAGCACCTTCATGCTGTTCTGGAAAGCAAAGAGGGAATCTTGGTTTTGTGTATTACGTGCCTAGCTTCAACAGGACTGGCTTTACTCCACCTCCCAAGCCCTGCAGCTGAGCCCAGCCGCGCCGCCATCTTCATTCCCCTAGTGCAGCCTGTCTTCCTGCCTCCTAATGCTCTACAGGAGTCTTTCCCACAGCCCTGCTGGGATGTGCAGAGTGACACAAGGCGTCAGTTGAGAAATGAGTGGTTAGTTGTGATGACAACCCAAACCACAATGCTGTCCCCTGGGGGGACCCATGGGAGCCAGAGAGAAGCCTCACAGGCTCCCTCTAATTTGTACCACACCAGGGAAGGGCAGAGTGGCTTCCGCATGCGTAAGATCCCTTCTGCTCACACAGCCACAGCCCACTGATAGCATTCACTCGGGAGACCGACTCCGGAAATGTTTCCAAGGGAAATGATTAATAGTTTGGAATGCTTAAGAACCTAGCTCCACACCCTGCAGATCAAAATCCAGTACCTGAAGCAGCAAATGAATTATATTCCACGGCAGTAGCATACCATCTGCCTCGTCCTGGCCAAAATAACTGAGGCCGAGAAGTTGTTATTCAGAGTAATATAGCTATCATTTCTTTAGCTGGAATTATGAGCCAGGTGCTATGCTCTAATCTGCCTGGGCAACTTCTCCTGGAATTCTAACACCTGTCTTGTGAGGCATATAATGTTATCTCATTTTACAGCTGAGGGAATCACTCTGTTAAATAACTTGCCCAATGTCACACACTTCCTGGTGGGGCTGGGACGTGAGCCTGCTTTAACCACTGCTCTATCTTGCCTCTTAGCAGTCAGCACCCAGGAACCCAGTTATTCAAGGGTCATATTGGTTTTGAAGGCAAATCTACTGTCTCAAGATGAACCAAAAATTTCTTCCTTCATACTCCATAATATTCTTTTTTATCACCATTCTTAAAACACTGTACTATAATTACTTGATTATGTCCTATAAAGTCCCCCATAGCTTGAGCTGCCTGAGGGCAAGGGGCCAGGTTGCTTTAATAAGTTTACATTCCAAAATCTGTTTGCACATAACAGACATGAATGAATGATTGAATGGATGAACAAATGAATGAATACAAGACCTCCTGACTCCCCGTCCAGAGCTCCATTCACTATTTACTATAGACCAACCTCTTTTTGTGGCCCTTAAATGGTTTTTCTCTTGGGATTTTCAACAAATTGAACGAGAATTAACATGTCCTTGTGATGCTTAGGACTAATAATCATTTTCCCTGAGATCTCACAGGACACCGACCAAGTTTACAAAACAAACAAAAGACATCCCATTTTCCTTCTCACCTCTTGAGATACAGGCAGCTCTTTCCTGCAGTGTACTTGGTAGAAAGAAAAAAAAAAAGATGGTGATGGTCTCAGGCTATTTGAAAATATTGGACAAAATATCATCCTCTTAAATGATTTTAAGCAAGACATATAACTCTAGGACTGATATCCCCCAGTGATTTTCCCAGAGAGACTACTTAATATTTCTGTAATAACCTGACTGTATGAGCTTTCGGGGGCAGCTTCTACGTATCACCGTAAGCCACGTTAGTCTGTGGGGCGTGTCTATACCTTGTCTTTTTCTGATCCTTTTCATAGAAATGTACTCATAGAATTTAGTTTTGTTTACTGTGCTTTTCAATTAGCATTGTAATATAAGCATTTTCCAGGGAACTATAAAGTGCTTGACGCCTCAATTTTAGCGGTTCCTAATATTTCCAAGTGAGCGTATCATCATTTATTTAGCTCTTCCCCTATTGTAGGGCACTTATGTTGTATCTAATAATATGGTCCTGTAATATAACAATGTGATAAATAACCCAAAGGAGAGAGCTTTCTGTGAGCTCTCTCCTTGGACCCGTTTCCTTAGGGTCACTTCCCAGCAGCCTGCCATTTATTCTTGATAACTGGATTTGTGAACAAGAGATGAGCTCATCAGGAGACATAGATCAAGGAAAGAAACTTAACTCACTGTTCCCTGAACACTCTGAGGATTATTATCCAGCTGAGATATATGCCCTGTTCCGAGGAAAACACTGCATTTTATTTTAATCTTTATTTTCTAATACATTTTTATCCAGAAGCAATATTCTCATTATAAAGAGGGAAGCAGAATAAATATGTATAAAGGAAAAGACAGTGACTCCCTTTTACCATAACCCCTCCTTTCTCACCCCACTACGATGACAGATTTTTACAGTTTGGTGTGTATCCTTCCACATATTTCTCCATGCCCACACAAACACATTTTTGAAAATACAAACAGGCTCCTATATAACACACTGTATTCTAGATGACTTTTTTTTTTTTTTTTTTTTTTTTT
>NW_020173491.1:3343453-3407633 GCF_003031525.2 Neophocaena asiaeorientalis asiaeorientalis | reverse complement strand
TTTTTTTTTTTTTTTTTTTTTTTTTTTTGGCATTTAACAATATACCATAGAAATCCTTTTAGGTCAATAAGTAAAGAGCTCATTCTCTATAAGAAATGAATAATATTCCATAGTAGGGATATGCCACAGTTTATCCAGTTATTTTTGAATTAATGGAAATTCAGATTGTTTCCAAACAAAAAAAAATTGCTACCAAGCTGTTAGGAAAAACGTTGAGGTAAACTGTCTTTAAATATCACTAGAATCATTTCCTCCTCATCTTCAAATCTTATCAATCCCCAGTTATTTTCATGGGGTGTATGTGTCTTGTTAACTGGGCACAGTGCTGTCCATGTCTGAAGACTGTCATAGAATGCAGAACTCAGTACACCCCTTCTCAAATTCACAAGCTTTTTTTACAATTTGTGTGCAGGCCAGGCCTCATATTGGTTACAAGAAACATTTGTTGAGTGTCCACTATGGCCCTACAGCACATACAGGTGAAGAACAGAGAATTATGAAGAAACACAGGAAAGAGATGTTGGGACAATAGGAAAACTGGTCTCTCTAGATCAAAATGATGATAGAGTAAACTAAGTTTACTATACAAAGACTGTTTCATACTAAGTAGATACAAAGCCCTGTGCTACGTGGTGATGCTGTCAAAGAAAGCTATAGTCTATTAGGAAAGATAGACCTTTATACAAATGACACAAGGGAGGAAATAAAAACGGGGCATGCACACCAAGTGTAAGGACTGAATATGGAAGTAGCTAGCCCCCAGCTCCCCTCCAGAATGCCAATTACAATGTTTAAAGTTATTTTAAATCTGAAAACAGAGTCCGTGTGTGTCTGCACTTCCATTTGCACACCCAGATTACTGGTTGCGGCTTATATAAAATACGCTGGGGGTTATGTATGATTCCCCATAAGTCCTAGTTATAACTTCATCTCTTTCTTTTCTTCCCTACAAAGTGTATTTCAAAAAAAGTATAATTTACTGTAAAACTGTGTCTGTTTCAGGACATATTTCTTTTTCTCCCAGCAACATTGATAAGCATGGGAAAAACAAACAGTGGATAGGTAAATACAAAGGAAATTTTCTCTAAATAAGTAGTATATTGTCCAAAATTTCTTCTTATCCTATACATTAAAAAAAAAAAAAAGGAAAGAAAAGAAAAAAGAAAGCATGTTGAGATGAAAGTACAGGTCAGAGTGAGAAAGCAGTCTCTGAAGCCAGTAGTGGTTCCAGCTCCTGTACCAGGCATCACTGTCTAGCTTAACAGTCATTGCTGCTACAGAAGGAAGACCAGCTTTGGAGCACAGTCTCCAGGGTTCAGTTCTGTGAGTCGTTGGTTCATCTGTTCAGTAATCAGCAGCCTTAGGCAGGTACTGTGCAGGCCTCGTGGACACAGCGGAGGACAAGACAAAGTTCCCACCCCAGTGGCATGTGTAATCTAGTGGAGAATGAACAATAAGCATGGCTCTCAGACAGCGATGAGAACTACAGAGACAATGAAGAGGGTGATGTGACGGAGAGGGTATAAAGGATCTTCCAGACTGGATGGTGAGGAAGGCCTGGCTGCGGCGATGCTGCAGTCACTACGTCCGTGAAGAGAAGGAGCCGTTGACATACACACATCTTGGGGTAGAGCCTTTCAAGCAGAGGGAACAGGCGTGGTGTACACAGCCACAGAGAGCAAGCCTGCGTGGCCGGAACGTGGGGAGAGAAGAGGAAAGCGGTCTGGAGGAGGTCAGAGGCAAAATCAGGTAGAAGAGTCTGGATTGCATTTTAACTGCGGTGAGAATCCATGGGAGGGTTCTCAGCAGGGAGTCATGTCATCCAATTTAAACCTTCAAAATCACACTCTGAGCGCTACTGGGCAGGCAAAAGTGTGGAAGCAGAGCAAGCAGTTGGGAACGTAATGCTGGTGGCCTCAGCCCACATAGTGGCAGGAGAGGATGACTCCTGGACCTTCCTCTTAGAAGCCATGAGCTTCCCACAAGCAAGCGACTTCACCTCTCAAAGCCCGAGTGTGTTCACCTGTGAAATGGGGATAGTGATACAGGCTTTCTGAGGTTGGGGGGATCATCTGCAGGTTGTACGCTGACACCTAGCCCGGTGCCCGGCACAGGGTCCGTGCTCTCCAAATGCCGGCCTTCCAGACTCACTCTGCTTTACCTGCCTTTGTCTGGACTGGAAACATCAAGCAGTCCAGGGTGATTGTGATAGACGGAAAGGGTGCTCAACACTCTGAAGGACTAACATGCGATAAAAAACACAGGAGGAAATGAAAAGAAAAACATATAAGGGAATTCACATGGATGTGTTGAAGAAGCTAGCATGAGGCCAACATAAATGAAGGTTTTGATTCCTGTCTGTGCAATCCTCACACATCTCAAGGGGATGTGCACACAGTCACTGTATTTAGAGAATCCTATTACAAGGGCGGAGAGATAGCTGATAGAATGGGGCTTTTGTTTTTATTCCCCCAAATGGTCTGCGAGCCAGCCAGGAGAGGCCCTTTATGTCCCTGGTAAACATGAGCCCTACTGCAGGTGTTTGAGTTTATCACAGAGAGGAAATGACTTTTTTTACACCTAATTTAATCTGAAGCTATTCACAGTTTAAAATGTTTAGTAACGGTGACCTTTTTAATGACTAACACATTGCAGGTGGTCCTGTTGTAGCCAGCAGTTAATGTTTGCCGTCAAAAAGAGAGGGAGAGAGAATTAAATGACCACTCCGTGGCAATTGTCTCTGCCATGCAGGGTTCAAAGGACAGCTGGTTCTGAATGGAGCCATAGTTAAGGATCTGTGAAAAAAAGGATGGGGTCCCTTCTCCTCAATGGGAGAGCTGCTTTCCTTTTCTTGGTCTTCCTTGGAAAGGAGGTGTAGGCAGAACATCTCAGAAGGAATTGTAAACCACAGACCACTAGTTGCCTGGCCCATCTCCGGGTGTATTTTCCTTTCTGGAGGGCGGATGGGTCTGTGATATTTCAGTGGCTCCGAATGGACGGGGGATTGATGTGGTAGCTGACCTTTGGCTGGATTCCTGGGGTTTTCATATCATTTTGCACTGAGACCTGTGGGGCCGTAGAACGTCCAGGTGAAATCTACCATTTCAGATGAGTGAAGGAGGCTCAGAGAGAAAAAGTCATTGACCCAGTGGGAAATAGCCAATCTCATATCCCAGGCCAGCTCTCGACAATGCCGCCCCCGCTACCTTCCGTGCACCCACAGGGGGCTTCTATTCTGATCATTCACAAGCGAGGAAGATGTGCTGGGCTGCTTGACGATCTGAGTGGCCTGGATAAGGGTCCACACCTTGTCTCTAATCACCTTTTAGGGCTTTTAAGTCTGTGCCACACCCTGAAGATTATGGAGATAGAGCAGTTTATACATTGGAGCAAAATTACCCTGAGTGTGTACTTGGCTTTCAGGGCAGTGCAGCAGCACACCATGTCAGCAAATGCAGCTGGGGAAGGAGATACATAATCCAGGGTCCTGACTCTCCCAGCAAGCCCTCTCCAGGGAGGGGCTGAGTGAACATGCCTTTGTACCCCGGCTTTTCTTATAGCTCAAAAAAAGCTCTTTTAAAAGCAGTGCTTTTCATTGTTTCTGCTTTCCCTCACCCCTCTGCATTGCCCCTTCCCCGAATTGCTCCTGGAGGCTGCACATTCCCCCACTCCCCACTTTGGTGGGAAGAAGCAGCAAGAGAACCCAGGAAAGGAGGTACTTGAAGAAGCACCGCTCCTCAGGGGCAGCTGCTTCTCTGCTATGCAGACTGGCACCCTGCTGCTCCGAACGAGCAGGGCTTTCCAAGTCCCGGCTGATTCAGATGGCACCTGCTTCATTCAGACTGTCCGGCCCTGCTCATTTCATTCTGAAGCCATGGACCTCCCTGCAATCATTCGTGTCGGGAAGCGGACTCCTGAGATCTGTGCTCTCCAAACTTATTCTACCTTTACTGTCTTCCAAGGTTTCCAGGATCACAGGAGCGCTTACAGGGGAGGCCTTCTTATTACTTATCCCTAAGGGAAAGTGTAGAGAATGTGAAGACAGAGGTCTGCTGCTACAGGCCAGGATTCCAGGGCTTCTAATGAGATATCAGCCCGTTCTAAGGAACCCGTTTGGTCCTCAATTCTTCCACGCAAGTGCCAAGGACTGAAGCAAGCTCGCGCTGTTTCAGGCATGTTCTTGCATTTCTTGTCCTTTCCGCCTCTTAATAGCGCGTATCATTAGATTCTAAAACTACATTGAATGATGATTGCGCAACTCAAAAAATCCACTAGAAAACATTAACTTCTCTATTTAAACTGTGTGAGGAAAAGTTAGTTAACCTCCAAAAATTCATCAAGCATAGATAATTACAATTTATGCCTTTTTCTCTTTATGTTTGTGATGTTTAAGTAATAGAATCCTTTTCCAAGGACTAATACAAATATCCTATGTCCCCCCTCCCCCCCCAAAAAATCCAAACAAACAAAAACCACAATCTTTTATTACTAAAAAGACATTTTAATTTTATTACTTCAAATACAATTTTGTAACAATCCCTCTGAATCATTTGAGCTTGTCTCTTGTTATAAAATGGGATTATATGCATCTTTTTACTTCACCCTCAAAAATCTTATAGTTTAGGAAAATTACTAATTGTGGAAGAAATAGAACCAGATATATGAATAGAACCACACATACTAGAAATGTTTAAATATATTAACAATGTTAACATTGATAGGAAATCCTTGTAGATCTTAAATAAGTAAACTTGTAAAATGAGAATGTTATCCTAAAAACAAAAAGCATTGGAAAACTCAGATCTCTATTTTATATCTTATTAAAATTGCACCTTACTGACATAATTGCAGAGAAAGAAAAGATGGTTAATTTATAGAGCATCTTTTCTATATCTTGCTAGCTATACCAGGATCTTTAAGCTATTAGGAGAATCCATTCATTCAATAAGCTATACCCGTAAATTTAAAATAACGTGATAAAATAAAACCGTATATTTCAGAATATAAGGAGTTAACTGTTTTCACCCCGTGACACGTACAAGGGCTTCTAGAGACTATATTAGGGATCTATGTGTCGTTTATTCATATTTAAAATGGTGTATGGAAAGAAATCTCAAAATATTTTAGTTCTCTCTCCTTCATCCTAGAGCATTTAAACCCTGAAACTTTTTTCTGAGCTCAAGATCAGTTAAAGCTGGTACCTATATTAATGTGAGTACTTTATTGTCCTGAAATTACGGCTTTTGAAGTTTCTTCCTTTCTGAAACAAAAAAGAAAAACCCCCTTTGACATCAAAGAGGAGGCATTCTCCTCACTAGCAATTATGGTCCCTTAATGTTACTCAATATCCACCCAGTTGCAAACTGCCTTTGCTTTTTGTAACGTGTACTTATTTTGATCAACACCTTGAGAAAAAGTACCTAAAAGTACCCAACTACCTATAAAATTCTCGCTGGCGGTGGATTCTTCCTGGCGGTGGTTGCTGTGAGTCAAAATACTCCTTTAATAGTGCATTCTGCCATATATGATTGTGGGTGTTTTTTTCTTTTAAAGAAAACATTTAATTACTATTGGAGAGTTGTAACTGTTAGCCGTGAGTTACCAGATGTGAAACCAGACACAAGGGTGAGATTTTACAATTTCAGCACAGCTGCTTACGACCAAATCTGGTTTAGGACACCATCGATGGATTTAAAAACATTACATTTATATTAAAAATAGCAGGGCCTCATATGCAGCCCAGCTGAAGGTCTTCTTGGCAAACTTGTTAAAGTCAGAACGAGTCCCCCCAATCAAAGCCCCAAAGCAGCCTGTGCACACTGGCTAATGACACGTGCTGTCACTCCCTGCCCTCCCCACCCTAACCCAAACATTCTCATAGAGACACATGTGTCTGGGCCTTTTGTCCGAATTCTAAATTAAACCTCCAGTTCTTTTCATTTGTATATTACGTGCGCTCAGCGCCAGAATGTAAAGGCTCAAAAGGCATCAACAGTTTGTGCAGGCTTGAAAACCTTAACTTACTGCACTGAAGATTTAAGACAAAGTACTGTTTTGTGTCCCTGCCTGCCCTCAGCCCCCTGGCATTTGAGTTTTTACAGTGTAGGAAGAAAATGGCTCTCCAAAGCTTACTTTTTCTTCCTCCCCCCACGCGTCCTTGAATCTGCAGCTATTATTCCCGGCCAAATTGTCGCCATGCTTAGTGGAGCGTGTGGAACCAGGCAGGACAGCTGAAATAACGGGGGCAGTGGCCCCCCTACCCTGGCCTCGGCCTCGCCTACATTTCTGCCATTATTTTAACAAGAGTTTTGAGAGTTTCCAAAAATGTATCCAGTGAAAGAGCTTTCCTTAAGCCAGGGGGGTTGGCAGAAGTGGAAGACTCCTGTCTAAGTCGTAAGTCTGGGGCACGTTTGAAGTACTACTGGTGTTGAGAGCTTGGCCTCTCTAGTAAGTAATATACGGACCTGGTTAAAATGCGTTCGAACTGTACAGCAGGGCATCCAATCACAGGCTGGCTTATATCCTTCTCTCCCCAGGCCCTTTATCTACCACACCGCTTCTCGGTACCATATCATGGGTTCTTTCGCAGCCTTCCACATTTTTTCCTATACATATACAAGCAAATGTGTGTGTGTGTGTGTGTGTGTGTGTACATAAATTGAGGCAAACTGTACATGTTGTTCTCTGTCACTTTATAATAGATCTTGGTGATGTTCCCATATCAGAACAAGCAATCCTGCATCGGCAGGCGGACTCTCAACCACTGCGCCACCAGGGAAGCCCTAGACTGCTTTTTAAACTATTGTCATTATAAATGGTCACAAGGCATCTCCTTTTATGAGAGATGCAGTATAGCAGGTCATCTCACTTGCTTGCAATATTCCCCAATTCCAGTGTGGCCAGCGTTCTTCCCGGCACTGTCTCTACTTCTCTTCTACTCTGGGCTGTGTTCGATGGCTTCTGAAGGAGGGTAGGCATTGGGAGGAAGGATCCCTTAGCCTCTCCTTGTATTTCTTCAGTCTTATTTCCTTACCATGGCACTCTCTTTTCCCTTCACCAGTTCACCCTCTTCTTCTACAGCTCTCTTCTTCCTGATCACTTTTAGGTTCTTCTTTCTTGTTCTCCTCCCTTTCTAATTTTTTTCCTCTCTCTCCTTCTCTGATTCTTTTCTTTCTTCGTCTTTCTGCACCTTCCTCCACCTCTTGGTCCTCCCCCTTATTCTCGCTTTCTTTCTCCTTCCCTTTCCTCCCGTCCATTTTCACTCTTCCATGTTTTCACTTTAGCCCAACAGCCCACGTGGGCGATGCCTTTGCTCACTGGTGGTATCAAGGCTCAAGTGGTAAAAAAACAAAAAATGAGTTAGTCATTGAGTAAGGATTTGCCATTGCAAAATCCCCCCCAATGAAGTCTAGAGGTTCAGAGACTTAATCACCTCTGCATATGACCAAATCACATTCTTCCCGTGACATTGTTGCCAGAGAAAAAGCATGATTGATGGGTGAGGAAGTCGATATGAAGTAGAACGGAGTCTCCATTTTACAAAACAAACATTTTGGAACTCTCAGCTCACTCAGGATATGCCAAACCCCACTCAGGCCTTGCTTGAGTAATTGGGCAGGGGCTCCTGAAAAAGCAGTAATTCTGGAAGAACCGGCAGATGGAGAGGGAGGGTGTCAGAAATTCAAGCGTGATTAAGAAGATGAAGGCATGAAGTGTGCAAGCCTGACCTCATGGCTACTGGGATTTTTTAACCACATAGAGTAGCAGGGTCCTGCGGAGGGAAGGGGAGACTCCTATGCAAATCCCACCTCTGCTGCTGGGCCTCAACTCTAAAGCAAATCTTCAGCTCTAAAGCAGGGATTTGGGATTAGATTATCTCTGAGATCTTTCTCAGTGTTCTGCAATTGTACGGGGATTAATCTACATGGTCAGTTCCTACCTAAAATCATGAATAGGTGTGTGGAGCTGATCTTCTACTGTTTACAACGCCCAGCATTGTCCTTGGTTCTCTCCAGTTCACCATCATTCTCACTCTTAGAAGGCTTGTCTAGTTTGGAAAATAAATAAATAAAAAGTAGGTGGGAGGCTTGAAAGATTTTTTTTAAATGAGTTTTAACCAGCATCAAAAGAGAAAGAAATTGGGAAGAGAGGAAAAGGCAGCAGTAGTCACCTTCCAACTGAATGGATGAGAGCATAGGTAACGGCTTCCCAGTAAAGAAGAGACATGAGATAGGATGAGAGGGTCTCTTTGGCTGGTTAGGGAGAGGGCTGGGAGCCTTCCTGAGTAATGAAGTTGTCAGGAACAAAAAGTAAAAACAAAAACTACAACATTAAAAAAAATTACAGGGCTTGGGGATGCCTAGGAACCTTAGGAACTTGGAGGAATTTTGCTAAATGGTCCCAGGAGTTACAGGAGGTGAGGTGGATATGCCCAGAAACCTTCGGTGGATATGCAAGTCTTGAGATGGGTGGCTGAAACCACAGCTCTGAGTACCATTTATAGCTGTGCCCTGTCTTTAAGGTGAGAGTTTCTCCATGAAAGTGTCCCGTGAAGATAGGTGGCCAGCAATGACTCGAGAAATTTCACTAGAGCTGCTGTAGGTCTCTCATGTAAGAACCAAAAGAAGATGAACATTGCCAATAGCTCCAGGCAGAACCAGTAAGTTGTTTTCACGTTAAATGCAATCAACAGTCCAGAGGAAACGTCATGATTTAGTCTATTGAAAATCGTAATTATTTATTGAATTATTTTAACTACTGAGTTTTGTGAGGGATTAGATAATAAGGAAGAGACTGCAACTTTCTCCAGCAATGTGGAATAAAATTGGCAGGCTTTGGGGTTAAGTCCAAGCCTGACTTAGCTGTGAGATCTTGAACAAGCTGCTTAATCTAAGCATTAATTTTCTATAGTACTTACCTTAGAGAGTTTTTGTGAGGAGTGCATGAGGCAAACTGTGATAAGCATTTAGAACAGTGCCTATCTCACAGTATATCAGTTTCCTTCTTTTGCTGTAACAAATGACCACAAGTTTAGTGGCTTAAAACAACATAAAATTATTATCTTACCATTCTGTAGGTAAGAAGTCTGAGACTGGGCTAAAGTGAAGGTGTTGGCAGAGCTGCATTCCTTTCTGTCAGCTCAAAGGGAGAATGCATTTCCTGGTCTTTTCCAGCTTCTAGAGGCTGCCCACATTCCTTAGCTAATGGCCCCTCCCTCCATCTTCAAAGCAGCAACATTGCATCTCTGATTATTCTGCCACGATCGTGTCTCCCTCTGACCAAAGCTGGGAAGAGATACCTGATTCTAAAGACCAATATGACTGAATTGGGTCCACCTGGATAATCTAGGCTATTCCCCCCATGTCAAGGTCTTTAATTTGATCACATCTGTAAAGTCCCTTTTGCCATTAAGGGACATCTTCACAGATTGCATGGGTTAGGAAGTATTGATAGATATCTTTGGGGTTTCATTAATCTGCCTACCACACGTAGGACACGTTTAATCCATTTATTATAATTATGAAGTGACTTTCCAGATATCAAAACAGATGAAATATTCTTCAGGGCTACAAAATAACTTGAAGAGGTAACCTTTCTGAAGGGAGGGGTAAGAGTATGTGTTCTTATAGCATCTAAATTAAGAAAACAAAGGGTACTGACGTTGACTACAAAACTCTCTTGACTACGAATATACTTTCTGAGTTTAATTAATTAAATAGAAGCTAACGTTTATGGGGTCTCTATCACATGCCAGGCATCATTTTTGGGTATTTTTTCATATACACTATCATATTTAATACAGCAGCCTCTGACATACATAAAATTATCATCTTAAGGACAATGACAGAACAAGCTCAAATAAGTGAAGTAACACTCCCAGCCTTCCACAGAGAGGAGGTGGCACAGCTGGGATGTTTCTAGGCATTGAGGTTCATCCTCAAGCTTCAGTCCAGTCCAGTGGCAGAACGAATGTCTTTTCGAGTTAACTGGCCCATCTTTGAAGTGGGACTTGGGCCTGTAGAAGCATATTTTCTCTCCAAAGGCCAATGTGTGGACTGGATTCTAAGGAGCCTCCCAGAAGCACATTCTTGTCATTGCTTCAGGATCAGAAAGGAGGCCTGTGTCCAAAGGCCAGTGACCCTCAGCATAGGTAAGGCACTGGAGCACTCATCAGCGTAGCCCCCGTCCCTGACGTGCACTGCTCCCCTTAGCTGTAACAGCGTGGGCCCCGTCCCTGACGTGCACTGCTCCCCTTAGCTGTAACAGCGTAGCCCCCATCCCTGACGTGCACTGCTCCCCTTAGCTGTAACAGCGTGGGCCCCGTCCCTGACGTGCACTGCTCCCCTTAGCTGTAACAGCGTAGCCCCCATCCCTGACGTGCACTGCTCCCCTTAGCTGTAACAGCGTGGGCCCCATCCCTGACGTGCCCTGCTCCCCTTAGCTGTAACAGTGTGGGCCCCGTCCCCCAGAAGCATGGTCACCCAAATCAGCATTCCGTCTATATTCCAATCTTCCTCTGTGAGCAGAAGCCAGAATTACTTGTGACTTGCTGCTTTTCTGCAAGACCATATAAAATTTCACACTTATGATGAATGCCTTTGGACTGGGGTTTCATAAAACCATTTAGTGTATTAGAGTATATTAACCAGCCTGAAATCACGACCCTCGTTTAGCAGTTATAGACTGTGGCAGCATTTAATCCATACTGGTTGATTTGTATAACATTTATGATCTGAACCAGATCCCTTAATGCCTAAACTCATAACTATTGGCTTGAAATATGAGCAGCTGGAAAGCACCACTGGCAGAGTCCTGTGTGATGTTGGTAGGAGACAGTTGTACAGACACATTTCCTAAAGAACAGATCGATTTGAATGCAGAGGTACAGAGAGAATGGGAAGCTCAGACACAACTGTTCTAGAGGAGACTCTTGGTTGCCAACGTTTATTACTCCTTCTTCCTTCCTAATGGAATCCAGATTTTCTTCAGTCTCTACAGACCCCAGGTGACTCAGGAGAAGCTGACTTCGCCAATGATTGGCTCAGGAGCCCAGGCTGAAGCAGTGAGCGCTCGGATTTCTCCCAGTAACTGTTTTGTTCCAGGGACAGGCTTATGACCTATATTGACCCAATCAGGATGAAGGCTAGGGCTAATATTCTATAATTAAGGGAGAGATTTCCTCTCTCTTCTATGGACCTTACACAAGAAAGTCTGCTGCCCCAGCGCTAATAGCAGTCATATTATGCCCATGTCAAAATCCACCTGGAAAAAAATGCGGTTACATGTGTATTGTGAAGGGTCTGATATTTTACCACATTTGCAAGCTAAAAAATTAGACCGCCACGGCGTCACGGATACTGGGAGAAAACGCATGTCTCCTGGCTCGGAGACCAAGGGCTTTATGCTCGTGGCACAGCAAATAGCACGAGTACCAGCATATTTAGACCTGGTCCCTGAGCTGGATTCCTTCAGGGTGCTGCAGAAGGGGCCATGTGTGCACACCAGGAATTTTGAGTTTAGGGTACTTACGTTTTTTATAATGGACAGTTCACGTGCCTGTCCTCCTCTCCAGAGGGAGACACTATTTCTGTCTCCCAAGGCCAACATACAGACATCCTTGTAAACATAGTCCAGAATAGAGACAGTGCCTCTGCTCGCAAGATGTGCAGGAATGCCAAAGACTCTTGCTGAATTAACTCCCGATTAAAAGCTGGCACAGAAAAGGGGGTGCCAAGAAAACAGCTGAACGACAGAGCTGGAACCCTAATTGTGCTCTGATTAGAGCTCACTATACCTCCTGACTTTCTATTAAATGAAATGACAAATTTCCTTTTTGCTTAAGGTAGTTTGAGAAAAAGATTTCTTTGACTCACACCTGAAATATAGTAACTGATAAAACACCCAGTAGTCTGAATTCTCTAGGGGTCTCCAGGATTCTTAACTCTTTAAAGAGAACTGATCTCAGCCACTAAAGAGGGTATTTATTAAGTTGTATGTGTCTTTGAGAGGGAAAATTGTCTCTGATCTCTACTTGGATTATTTGATGCCTCAGTCAACAATATTGTGATTAAATCCAAAGGGTGTTTTTATCAGAAGGTGAAAGTTGAGGTCACCACTATGATTTCTCAACTTACAATCCTATGATCAAGTCATATAAGATGTTATCCAAAGGCTAAGGTATCAGAATCCCTCTGAAAATGACTTTCAGCTTTAGACATTGAGTCTTTCCACTGCTCATGGCTGTCACGCCATCAGAGAGCTTATTAAGCCATTCATATCAGATTGCTCCTTGAGAGAATATTTCTCCCTGTCTAAGCATGAGGTTGTATACTTAAGAATATTAGACCATGAGAGTGTCCCTGAAACAGGATCCATGAAGTTTAGTAGAGCAGGGAGTTCCTCCTGGTACCACTGAAGGATGGCTATCTTGGAACTGGTCTATCACAGTGGGAAAAAGAGACCATTGGGTGGTACGTGACCTCACATTCTAGAAGATTCTCAAATTTATACCCACAGTCACAGAGATAGGCTAACAAGTTGGAAAGAAAAAGCCAGTGAGCTTATGACTGTAAATGTGTGCCCCATTACTGAACCATACTGCCTATAAAGCCTTATAAGTGATTATTTTTATTATTTCTGTATTTATCTTCTCATCAGCACAATCAGAAATGATTACACTGGTGGTGGTGGTGGTGGTTGTGGTGTGTGTGTGTGTGTGTGTGTGTGTTAAAGGCCCTAATTTATTAAGGGTAACTAGTAAAGATATGTTATAATTATATGCCTATTTTAGAATTTATACATTTTAAAATACAGTTGGAGCCTCAAAAATCAGAGGGGGACGGCCTGTCTGTTGGAGAGGCCTTGCTTGTAATGACTATGTAAAAGCACTTTGTAAACTGTAAAAACTCCTACACGTGTTCCCTATTATCTAGCTCCTCTGTCATTCAGGCCTCTGGAGGGGCGTAGGGACCAACACTCCCGGGCGGGCCTGCAGGGTCCCTCGAGAGCAAGGTCAGCTCATGGTATGAGAAACGCTCACTTGGGCTCGCCTGTGGCCCTGAACATCAGAAGATATTTCAGGGGTTCGTCTTCTCTCCCACCACCCCCAGGGCACCTGTTTCACTGAAGACTCCAAGTCCAAGCACTTCGCTGGGGAAGGAGGGCATTGCTCAGGAGTGGACATTTATTCTTTGCAAAGTGCCAGGGTGAATCAGGGGCACCTCAGTCTCTTCCCTCCGCTGTTCATGCCATAATATGCTACATTCTTCAAATGGTATTAATAGTGCATAGCAACTGGAGGGGGAGGCACAGGAAGAATGTCTTTCCCCACAGTAAATGAGAAGCGCTGGCAGAAAAGCTCTGTTTAAGGGTATTCTTCCTACACACTGCTCATTGGGTAATTTTTTAAATCAGCTTTTAAGAATCGATGTGGCGAAGTCAGACCACTCTGACTTGATGTATGATGATATTGTCGCTATTAGAACTGAGATGCCTCTCAAAGAATCTGTCTCTACTTTTCTCTTCTAACCTAAAACCCCTTTCTCTCTGCCAAGCTTTTCCAGAGAGGACATTTTACTCTGGCATTATATAAACTTCTAAAAGAGTAGGTGAATGTGAAATGTCGATAGGATCTAACTCAGCAGCAGAGTTGCTTAGTAGAGGTGCCATCACAGTGGTGGAATTACCTCATTTAGAAAAAATGCTTTATTCTGTGAAGCTCCTTTGTCATCTAAGAAAGGAGGAAAAAGGAAGGACGGCCAAGGCTCAGAACAAATTTAAGTAGCAGCCAGGATTTTGCAAGATATTTTCAATTGGATTTGGAAAGAGAAAAAAGTATTTTAAATGATTCTTACGTAGGGCTTCATGTTAATAAGGATTCTAAGCTATGGTTATGGGGAGGGTTTGGTCTGGGAGGAATGTGATACTGAACTGAAATTAACGTGACAGGCAGTTAGTGTGATTAAGATGTAGAGTGGAAAGAAGAATGCCTTAAGGACCTTATCAAGCCCTAGTTCCTGTCACACTTGGCTATGTGAACTCAGGCCAGACACATAACCTCTCTGGACGGTCGTTTTCTCATCTAGATCATAATATCCTCTTATAGGATTATTAGAAGAGATTTAAATGAAATAAATGTACATTACCTTACAAAGAGGTATGAGCCACACAAACGTTAGCTCTCATTTGCTCTTTATTTTCAGGGAATTTCTTCTTTCTTTTTTTTTTTTGCAGTATGCGGGCCTCACACCGCTGTGGCCTCTCCCGTTGCGGAGCACAGGCTCCGGACGCACAGGCTCAGCGGCCATGGCTCACGGGCCCAGCCGCTCCGCGGCATGTGGGATCTTCCCGGACCGGGTCACGAACCCGTGTCCCCTGCATCGGCAGGCAGACTCTCAACCACTGCGCCACCCGGGAAGCCCTCATTTTCTCTTTATAATGCATGAGAGAGTCACAAGATGAGTAGGTCTCTCTTCCCATGTAGGCTATCCCATAAGCAGGCGGCCTGCTGAAAGACAGGTCAGCCAGTGCCTGCAAAGAGGCCTCTGAAAATTGTGCTATTAACTGTAGATACCAAAGGGTCACGTTGCTAAACTTCCACCTCCTTCCAGGGAGGGAAAGATGAGAAGTTGGGTGCTTACCCCAGTGAAAACTCCAACTTGTCAATACAAACATGAGCTTGGGGTGAATTGTTGCCTTTAAGACCCCAAGCTTCAAGCTTTCTTCTTTTTGATTCCTGCTAACAGATGTCCTTGTATCTCTTTAAAAATAATGGAGTGGCAAGGGGAGGCTTGTGGCTATGGTGAACTGGGAGCCCTAAGCCATGTCCCCAGAGGGGTTTTTTCCCAGTATTGGGAAAGGAACAACCTTGGAGTGGCTGCCCACCACCTCTGTGCTGACCCTGGGTAAGTGAAGAGGTGCCAGTGATTAGAACGTGATTAGAATTCACCTGCCGAGGCTAGCTGTAAGCATAGTGAAGTCAAAACCATTAAGACTGTCACTTCCACTCTTATTGGGCTCCAGTACTTGAACAAAGTCATATTTTAGGAGATTGACATTTCCATTAAAGTAGGTATGAGGCTGTTATTGGAATCATGGTATATAGGGGATCCAAGACAAAAAAATGTAAGAATGTATTATAAGAAGAGTAGGACATTTCCATAATGTTATTATTAATAATAAAACATTTGTATGACATTTTACAGGTTCTAAAATTCCTTCACATATTATTCCATTTCATTTACAGCATTTCCCTGCAAATTGAGGAATTTTTGTCATTTAAAGGGATATGGGGGCTCAGAGATTATACTATGGCCAGATCACACAACAGATGGTGAAGCAGAAATTTACAGACAGGTCTTGAAATGCCACATTTAAACCTCTTCTTTTCACCATATCATAAACGAAAATTTCACAGGAGAGCAAGGCCTAGAATATGCATGTGCTTCATAGAAACATTTTCAGGTATTTTAACTTTAGAATCACTTATGTGGTGCCAGGAAGCTTTTTAAAAAACTTATTAATAAATGCAAACATTAAAAGAAAGCTTTCTTAGAACCAGTATTACGAGAAAACCTAAACCTGTTAGGAATTAGTTATGATATGGAATGTGGATATTAAAATGCCATAAACCTCATTAAAACTCTAAACACGTAACTAGAATTTTTACTGAGTTCATAAAAATTAATATTGGATTCAGCATCTTTTGTAAATCCTTTTGTGGTTCATGTGTCAATTACCTGGTTACTTAGTAACCAAGTAATCCAGTAATCAAGGAGTCAAGCCATAGATTAAATAGTCCCCAGCCAGGCAATAAAAAAGTCCCTGAGTACAGATTTGCAGAATTATGGCTTATTGTGTTAATAATCTCCCCATGTCTGTGGCTAGCCTTCCAAGGATGGTGCTGGCGAGTGTGTGGTATTCTGTAGCCTAGCCATGGCTCTTGCTATTTTGTTATAGTACCTGCTTTTAAAAGAGGAAATTAAACCACAGAGCCACTGTGGCTTAAACTCACCGAAGGAAATGAGAGAGGCTGAGCACACACCAAGCTGGGTTTGGGGATTCTGGGGGAAATCCAGACTTGGGGTGTGAATTTGCACAAGTTCTGGTGAATTAGTGTTTCTCTGGTTAGGTTTTAGGACTGGATTCACAGCTGATTCTTGAAGAATCACATAATTTATGTGATGTCGTGTGAGGGACATATGTCATTTATGTCCCTCACACAAATGACAACACTCTGCAATGGTTCAAAGTTTCATTCAGCGGATATTTGTTGGGCCCTACTGTGTGCCAGGCACTGTGCTAGACATGGGCAAAGCAGTGTTAAGCAAGACATACTCAGTCCATGCCCTCAAAGAGCTCACCCTATAGGAAGAAGAGAGCCATTAATCAAATAATCACTTAAGTAAATACATAACAATAAATATATAAATGTGATCACTGCTCTGCAGTAAGAGTAGAGGATGCTGCAAGAGTGGCCAACCCGGAGATTGAATCTAATTGGTGGGGAACAGTTATGGCAAGATTTCCCCCAACAAATGATATGACATGTGAACAGAGTGGGAAATCTGATAGATGAGGAAGAATTGACCAGGGAAATGCAGGTTGGGAAAGGGAACAAGCTAAGAAGAGCATTTCAAGAAGAGAAAGAAGCACAAGCACAGGCAGGGGGGGAAGCGTGGTATTTTCAAGCAATAGAAAGAAAGCTAGCGTGACTGAGTGCCATCAAGCCTGGCAGGAAGGCATAGGAATCACTGTTCTTCAAACCAATGCGTGTGTTTTGCAAGAAACAGAGAGGATTGGGAAAATGGAGTGTGGATTGTGGGAAGGCTGACTTCCCACACAGAAACAAACTCATTCTTTTTTTAAACATTTTTATTGGAGTGTAGTTGGTTTACAATGTTGTGTTAGTTTCAGGTGTGCAGCAAAGTGGATCAGTTATAATACACATATATCCACTCTTTTTCAGATTCTTTTCCCATATAGGCCATTACAGAGTATTGAGTAGAGCTCCCTGTGCTGTATAGTAGGTCCTTATTAGTTATCTGTTTTATATATAGTAGGGTGTATATATCAATCCCAATCTCCCAATTTATCCCTCCCCCACCCTTCCCCCCTGGTAACCATAAGTTTGCTTTCTACATTTGTGACTCTATTTCTGTATTGTAAATAAGGTCATTTGTACCCTTTTTTTAAGATTCTACATATAAGTGATATCACGTAATATTTGTCTTTCTCCGAAACTCATTATTTTTTGTTTGAGTTTTACTCTCTGAAGCTCACTGATCTTGGTTATAAGATCAGTCTTTATAATTCCATCCTGCCCAGCCTTGGTGTTCCCAGAATCTCTCACTGAATTGAGAGTGAATGGTGTGTGCGTGGAGTGACCAAATTATCAAAATTTCCATAGAAATAAGCATTAACTAACTCCTAGATATTTTGTTGGCTCTTAAGAGAAGATAGCCTATAAACAAAAGCAGATTTCCTTTCCTGTCAGGATTTGTACCTACCCTGGATGTCTTTATCTTGGTTCGGAATCTTGGCCTGTTTCATTTAGTTGAATAGTGACTGCAGTACAACCTGCAGTTGGGTTCTGCTGCTTTGAATTGCAGAAGCCTAGTTTTGGCAGCAAGACTGCCACAGACCTCATGGTGGATACAGAAAAAGTGAGGTCATAGTCTTTGTACTGAAAATGCTGACCTAGAAGTCTCAGTGACAGACTGACATCCAACAATAGTAGATGGAGTGAAGAAGAGACTGGTCAGATGCTAAGCTCACCCTGAGTAACCAGGGAATTTCAAAGAATTTTTCCCACAATCCATTTTTAAGTTCACATGTTAGGGTTTGCTTATCCTTTTGATAGCTTACTTTTGCAATAGTATAATGCCTGGACTAGTGATTCCAGCGACTAGAATTAAATATCTTCCAAAAAACATCCTTTCGCTTTCCCATAATCTGTCATGAATTTTTCCAAATCTGCTCGCAAGAGTTGGGAAGATCTAGCCACAGTCTCCTCAGTCAACAGGCAGGCAGCTGCATTACGTTCATAGATGCAGCTTCTATTATGTGCACAGGACTGTGGCCAATCCAGAGGTGAACCACAAGTCCTGATCCTCCAGGTGATCACAGCTGTTAGAGAGATTTGGATATGTAACCCCAATATAAGGCAGACATGTGATAACGGAATTTCAAATCAAGTAGAGGCAGAATCCAAGTGAGGAAATGAGTCACTCCCACTGGATCAACTGAGGACAGCCTTCATGGTGTAGTGCACTTGGGCCAGAGCTTGGAAGAGGTACTAGAAGATGAAAAAGGAAGGCATCCCTCCAGGTGGAGATAGAATGAGCAAATACAGAGATAAAAGCATCGACCATGAACCATCTAGTGAGAAATGGATGTGAGTGAGAAGAGACAGTTGTGTGACAGCTTCCTGCCCCTCCTCCATCACTTGCCATTACTGTTCCTTTTCTGAGAGCAACAGGCAGTAACACACACACACACATACACACACTTTCATTGTGGTTCTGAGCAGACTAGCTGATCACCAAGTAGAATGGTAAAACGTAAGAACCAAGAGACTTGGTTCTAGTTTTACCCCTGCTATGAAGGAGCTGGGTGAACTTTGGAAAGACACCTTCACCTCTGAGCCAGGAAACTGAACATATGGATAAGATCTCTTCCAGCTCAGAATGTTCTGATTTTTGAGAGATGGAGCCAACAGTAGAACAATGTTTGTTTTCCAATGGAATGAGGATAAGAAAAGGTAAGTCTCTTGGATACTGCCTAGAAAAACATGAAAGAAACAAGTAGAGGAAAAAAATATATAATTAAGGAGAGATTTGGCTGGAGCCAGATTATATCCTAGGAGAAGGCAGGACAATTTCTTGAGGCACTGCAATATAGTTGAAGAAACTTTTAGACATACTTGTTTCTAGTTCTATCTCTGACATTTAGCAGCTGAATATTTCTTAGGTGATTTAACTTTGCTGAGACACAGTTTCTTCATCCATAAAGTGGGAATGCTTATCATACCCACTCTTTTCAATTAATAAGTATTAAGCATCTATCAAGTAATCAGGGTTGGGCATAACATAGGCATTGGAGGCAAAGTATTTTTTATAAATAATTATTTAGTAATACAGATATGGTGTCAGATCTCACAGAGCCTACAGCCGAATGGCCTTTAAAGACAGGTGGACATGCAAGTGATGTGAGTGTTGGGACAGGGAAGTATTTCAATAGGGAACTCAGGAGCAGTTATGGAAAAATAGGAAGGATCTATCCCAGCCTGAGGTCAAGGAAGGCTTCCTGAGTGAGCCCTGAAGAATGGGGCATTGAGGGAAACAGCTGGGATGCAAAAAATGTTCCCAGTAGAGGAAATAGACTTGTTTAAGGAAAAAATATAGATTCTGTGTGTCAAGTGCCTAGCAGAGTGCCAAACAGATAAAAAGACTCAGTAAACAATAGCTACCAAGATGTTGTTACTTTCCTGATTTGGGGGGCAATTCACTTCACCTTGATGGCAGCCTTTTACAGCCAGTTTGTACCCGTGATACATGTCAGCCTGCGTGGATTGTCTATGGTATTAAGTAGAGGAGGAAGGCTTCCTGTATTTGTGCTGGTGGCGTGGAACAAACCAGAAGTTTGCCCGAGTCTGACAGAGATGAATGTGTGAGGCTCTGTCCTCCTGCTCTGCAGAACTGCGGGTGATCTCAGGTCTCCTTCGTTGTCACAGAGCTCACAATGTTAGGAAAATGCTCTCCGTTTAACTGGAATATGTAAAAATTCAAATCTTGGCCTCATAAATGTGAGTAAACAGTTTAATGACTTGCTTTAACTAGAAAGTAATCAAATATAAATGCAGGTATGTTACTCATTTGCATCTTTTTCCATATGGGTGAATAAAAATAAAAATGCCCTAGGCGTGATACTGGCTAGATGAACTTGTCTTTGGGATTTTTGTTATAAAATACAAAGCCGTGGTGATTTTCCATGCTGTTCTCATCAGCTCTCATTTCCAACAAGGCAGAGGGAGCCTTTCATAGATTTTGCTGTCACAGGACCTGCCTTTGACTTTACCACTAACTAGAACCTTGTGGGAGTGATTTAACTTATGTAAGCCTGTTTCCTCATCTGTTAAAAAGGGATACTAATACCTACCTGATATTTTAAACATAATTATTCAGTTGAACTCTCTAGTATAATCACAAGACTAGTTAGTACAGTGTCTGGTGTACAGTAAAAGCTAAACAAGTGTTAGTTCCTCTTCCCTCACTAGGGGTTACCTTCCTGTTTCCATCTTCTTCTAGAAACACGAATTGGTTCAGCGAACCTTGATTATGGTCTGAAATGACATACACACATATATTTAAGAATTTGTATGTTAGTACATATACATATTCATCTAAGGATATGTATATCAATATGCATATGAATACATATATTCATCTCAGCATATGCATATCAATATCTGTATGAGTACATATACATATTCTTAGATGCAAAATTGGATTATGTACATAGATCAAGGCTTCCATTTCTCAAACATAAATTGAAAACGATGGCCTGGGTGGTCTGCAAGGCTTCCAATAATTCCAAAATTCGTGGTTCAAATATCAGATGGCCTGAACTAGTTGTGTCATCGATAGTCTCAACGGGGAGAGAACCGCCTTTTGCTTAGAAGTCATCTTGGAGGTAAAGGCATTCCAGAAACCACTTTTTTGGACCACATTGAGACCCATTTCTGCAGGATCAAATTTAGAAGTTGACAACATTCAATACTCTGAACTTCGTCTTTCACTTGGGGGTTCTGCACACTGTCAGCTCTCCACCCTCCTGGCAGTTCTAAGATGACATTTCTTATGTGCCACTATCTTCCAAAATCACAGTCTTCATAAAGGTCAGTGTTTATTGTCACTGGATGTCCACCTAATTTTTTCCTTCAGCTAAACTTTTCACCGGGACTATTGCTATATTCTCTTAACTGGCTTTTGGTCTTACCTTTCTCTAATTCATTCTGTCATCCACTGCCCATACAGCCTGTATTCTCTATTGCTCAAAATTCGTCCACAATGGCATACTTAGGAATAAATCTAATGAAAGGTGTCCAAGACCTCTACACTAAAAACTAAAATGCTGCTGAGAGGAAGTAAAGACTTAACTAAATAGAGAAATAGATTATGTTCATAGGTAACTTCATAGATTATTATTCATTGATAATTATTATTATAGAGAGCCTTCATAGATAGTTCATAGGTTTTTACATCTATTACTAAGATGACAAGTCTCTATTGATCTGTAAATTCAACACAACCTCAATCAAAATTCCAGTAGACCTCTTAAAAATAGAAATTGACATGGGATTTCCATGGCGGTCCAGTGGTTATGACTCCATGCTTCCAATGCAGGGGGCCCAGGTTTGATCCCTGGTCAGGGAATTAAGATCCCACATGCCATGGGGAGTGGCCAAAATAAGTAAATAATTTTTTTTAAAAAAAGAAATTGACAGACAAACTGATTCTAAAATTTATATGAAAATGCAAAGAACCTAGAACAACTAAAGACAGTTGGGAGGACTTTGTCTGATTTCAAGAGTTACTCCAAATCTACTGTAATCAAGATAGTTTGATATTGACAAATATATAGACATAGAGATCAATGAAACAGAACAGAGACTTCAGATCTAGAACCACACGTATATGACCAATTGACTTTCATCAAAGTTTCCAAAGCAATTCAATGCAAAAAGGAAAGTCTTTTCAACAAATCATGCTGGAGCCATTGAATATCTCTTTGGGGGAAAAAACTCAACCTTTATTTCACGCCATATGTAAAAATTAACATAAAGCAGATCACAGACCTAAATGCAAAATGTAAAACTGTCAAACTTCCAGGAGAAAAATCTTTGAGACCTTGGGGGTAGACATGAGTTTCTTAGAATACAAGAAACACAAACCATAAAAGAAAAAGTTAATAAAATGGACTTCATAAAAGTTAAAAACTTTCACTCTTCAACAGATATTAAAAGAATAAAAAGACAAGCCACCAACTGGCAGAAAATATTTGCAACACATATCAAACAATGGACTTGTATCCAGAATATATCAAGAATTCATCCAACTCAATGATAAAAAGACAAACAAGCTACTTTTTAAAAATGGGCAAAAAGTTCAGATACTTCATAAAAGAAAATAGAAGAATGGCCAATGAGCACATGAAAAGATGCTCCGCATCATTAGTTACTAGGGCATTTCCAATTAAAACCACAATAAGAAAGCACTACACACCCATGAAGGTATATGTCTACTCAAAGACTTGCACATGAACGTTCACAGAAATTTATTTGTAATAGAAACTGGAATCAACCCAAATGTCCAGTAAGAGAGGTGAATGGATAAACAGTAATACCCTGTGATAAACATGAACAAACTACTGATTCATGCAGTATGGAGGACTCTCAAAAACTCTAGTAGATGCAAGCTCACCTATATGACAGAAAGCTGTGCAAAGTGATCGCTGGGAGGCAGGGGTGGAAGGAGAGATGGATTAGGAAGGAGAATGAGGAAAGTTTAGGGATAATGGAAATATTCATTATCTTGATTGTGATGATGATTTCGTGGGTATATTCATATGTAAACACTCAGCAAATTGTACATTTTAAATAGGTCGGTGGGTTGTACATCAATTTTATCTCAATAAAGTTGTAAAAAAAAAATAACAAACAACTGTCAGTGCACTCTTGTTACCTTTGGATTAAAATCTAGCTTGCAAGCAGGTAATCAAGGCAAGGTTGTCTGTGATTTCTTCCCAATATACCTTTCCAGTCTCAGTTCCCATTTAATGGTTCCACACACTCTATACTCTGGCTAAACTAGACTTCTAGCTTTTGTCTACACACAGCTGCCCTTCTACCACATTTTATTTCTGCCTGAAATACACTTCCTCCTTTGTCTGCTTCGTCCTGCACCTATTTTGCCTTTGTGGCACGTGGCCAGGATTGCTCATTGCCTATCCCATATTCTTTCTCCCTTCTTCCTTGTCAACGGAACTTCAACTTTGTTCAGTATATCCAGCTAAAAATGCAGAGACAACTGAAACCCTCAGACACTGTGGGTGGAGATTTAAAATGGTCCATCAACTTGCAGTTTTCTTATTTCTTTCCTCTACATCCTTGGGCTTGGCCAAATGACGCAGTTTGGGCCAAAGAAATATGAGTTGGTAAAATGGATGCTTTCGTGGTACAGGTGCTGCCTCTTCTTGTTTCCAGCTTCATCCCTCTCCCTGAATGACATGTGACGGTGATGGTCTAGAGGTGCGGCAGCCCTCCTGCAACCATGAATACAAAAGCTACATGCCAAGGAAAGCAGAGAAGAGAGGTCAGAGAAGCCTGTGTGGCTGGGGTACTTTTTTTTTTTTTTTGCGGTACGCGGGCCTCTCACTGTTGTGGCCTCTCCCGTTGCGGAGCACAGGCTCCGGACGCGCAGGCTCAATGGCCATGGCTCACGGGCCCAGCCGCTCCGCGGCACGTGGGATCTTCCCGGACCAGGGCACGAACCCGTGTCCCCTGCATCGGCAGGCAGACTCCCAACCACTGTGCCACCAGGGAAGCCCACTGGGGTACTTCTGAGTTGCAGTAGCACCCCCAGACTCTTGTGCATGAGGCAAATAGCAGGCACTATCGGTTTGATTGCCTATGATTATTATCCAAGCACCTTCTTGATACACAGCTCCGTAAATCCATATCCTCTATGTCTCTTTCACCTCCCACAATCTGGACATATTCTCTTTTGTATCAGCAGCACTTGACCTGCCCCGCCTCATGATCTATCACCCATCCTGTCCTGTGCCTACTTGGGCACATATTTTCCGTTCCCCACTAGGCTGTGGCTTCCTGAGGCCAGCACTCCCTGCTGCTCCTTGTGAGAGCTCTTGGGCCCCACGAAAGCTCCACCCGCTACGGCTACGCTCAGAAGAGTATCAAAGACTGTACCACGTGGTGGTAAGAATGTGGGCTTGCAGTCAGCCTGCCAGCCTCAGCCTCTTATCAGCTTTGTAGCCAGTAGCAGCCACTCAGCTCTGTCCCTCAGTTTCATCATCGGTTATATGGGTTAGATATTAATCCTTACCTCCGAAGGCTGGTGTATGGGAGGAATAGTGGATGATGAAGGATGGGCCTCCTCTCCTGTTCATGGTGCCCCAGTTGGGGAGGCTAGTTGGAGAGTTCCTTAGCAGACTAGCATTTACATTTCTCAAGTACATATGAATTTCCCAGTCATTTCAGGACCAATGACCCGGCAATAATTTGAAGAACTCATCTTTGTGCATGAGACAGGGGTAATCCTTAAGCATTTTGTGCTCATGGTCTTCCCAGTTATGATTTTTTTTTCCAAATTGTTGTCTCACTTGACAGATTTCAAAAGCTGAAACATAGTACTCTTACCATTTAGCTGCATAATTTTAGAAAATCTATATCTTGTCCTGGTGCCTCAGTTTCTTCATCTGTAAAATGAGAATAAATATAATTCTACCCACGCTGTCTCTCTGGCTTCAAGTCTCAGAAGTTCACTTTCTTTGACACCCCCCCCCCGCCCCCTTTTGGAGGCAGCATTTCTGTGACATGGTATTTCGTGCTGCTAGGCTGTGAGCTCCATGTCACCTGGGCACTGGGGGGACATGCCTTTCCTGTCCCCGCCAGTGCCCAGAAACTGCCTGGTCCATAGGGGATGCTTGGTAAATATTTATTGTATCACTAAATGAACCTTGTTGAATAATCTGATTTGGAAGGAGAGAGAAAAACTAGAATGAAAGACACCTGGTTCAGTTACCACTCAATTATTTATTCATTTGATCAATATTTATTGAGCAACTACTGTATTCCAGACACTGCTTAACCACTTGGTTTGTATTAGAAAATATGATTTCTGATCCACTCCAG
Organism: Neophocaena asiaeorientalis asiaeorientalis; assembly: GCF_003031525.2. NCBI lineage: Eukaryota > Metazoa > Chordata > Mammalia > Artiodactyla > Phocoenidae > Neophocaena > Neophocaena asiaeorientalis. The sequence continues at coordinate 3,382,702 of NW_020173491.1, read as the reverse complement.
CCTTAACCCTGCATATACCTTAAGGAAGTAAATCTGCGATTTTTCTAGAGCTGGGCAGGTAAAAGCAATGATTCAGTTTTATAGCATCATGAAGAAGCCTTTTCAACCAGGTTTGGCCCAGATTTGCTTACACATGTTCCCCACTCAACCAAACGTGTAAAGCATGTTCTCTGAGCTTTTCTATGTGATCCAACCCTATATATTATATTACACTTATAAAATACCATGAAGCCCTTATGAATTAAAAGATAATTAGTGGTTCAACAAGCACAAGACATTAGGCTGAAAGTGTCAAAAATGTCATGAAAGACCATAAATCATGGTCTGCTTGCATTGATCCCTCATAGAGTTAGTTTTTAAATCATCTCTTTAACACCTTGTAAATGTACAAACAACTATAGACCCAAGGGAAACTTTAATATGTTTTTCGTACATATTTTAATTTCATCTCAAAGTGCTGGCTGCATAAAAATTAAGTCAGACTCACAAAAACTCATTGATTTCCTCGGGATAAAACCCATCTGTCCAAACTAATTTAGAGCCTTTTTGAAGCCATAAAGTTAGTCGTGCAACACTGAGGTCATTATGGGCATCCTGGGCTAGAGGAACTCTTGTGTAATTTTAAGAAGGCAATTTTGTTATATTTACTGTATTTAAATACGGTGCCACTTTTCAGGAACAAAAGGCTCACTGTGTCACTGTATTGAAAGTAAACCAGAAGCTGTGAAAAGCGAGATCTGTTCTTTTCCTTGTGATTAATGCACCTTTCTGCCAAAATTGAGACTTCTTAACTGAGCTCATTTAATACAAAGTAAACGAATTCTGCTCTTTGGATTTGATCCTCTGGCTAAACCCTATAGATAAGGCTCTAACAGTGAATAGCTTTTCATTCTAAACAAAGGATGTTTTGATAGAAAGGTCAACGCTAAGGTCCTTTATATTGTGATAACAGGAAAGGGAAATGACATATTAATGGCAACCCATGCCATGGTGGTCTGGGCTGGGGGGACACACAGGAGTAAAGACCATTCGGAAGTCAGAGAGGAGGTGATGGAGACAAACGGGCTCCCAGACTTCTTTTTCAAACACCCTAATTCTGAGGACATTTTCTTTTATTACACACCAAGCACGGTGGATTGAAGAGGATCACAACAGGATTTCTAGGAAACTGGAGCGTTGCGCTTGCCTTGTTCTCCATCCTGCCCTTTGGCACGAAGCCAGGCAGAATGTCACCTCCGAGACCAATGGTGGTAGCGGGTTTTTATGACAATGCACGCTAAGTGTGCACTAAAGCAGTGGCATGGGATGAATAAACTGATGTCCCTTCCGCATGGGGATGAGAAGGAGCTCCTTGCAAGCTCGGAGGCCTTCTCTTTGACCTAGCGAAGCCTCCTGGCCAGCTTGGAGGCACTCTGTCCACTGCCCAGCCCTTGCCCAACCCTTGCCCAGCAGCCCAGGAGGCCAGCTTGAGGCACCTGTTTATGTTTCGTTTCTTATTACTTGCTACTTTTTTTTTCTCCACTTCACTAGGAAGGTTTCATAATAATCTGACTCGGGAGCTGGAAGTTTCTTGTACCTCATGGGGAAACACTGGCTTTATTTTAGCGAGAACATCTCCATTCCCTTCAAAAGCTCCTGCTGATTAGGGGGAAGAGCAGAGTTGAAAGGGGTGACGTGAGTTCTTGGACAAATTGGATGGTTTACTTAACTCACTTTTTCCATTCATTTCTTCCACAAGTATTTATTATGCAGCCATAAGTTCTAAGTGCTAAGCTAGGTGTGAGAGATCCAGATATGAAAAAGTCAGTCAGTCCCTGCTCACGGTGCCAGAGAGAGAGATAGTCATGTAAACAGAGAAATCAGGTTGCATTTGGGCTGAGGGCAAAGCTTTCAGCATCCCTGCCTGGGTTGGTGGCTTCAAGCCACGGCATTTCCCCTTCAGGACACTGGCCCACTGACCCACACGGATAAGGGAGGAGTCGTTTTGCATTTTTCATCCCAAGATTTGTGCAGAATGCTTTCTCTGTCTTATAGAAGGGAAAGGAGAAACTAGAGTAGGTTAAATATTTCCAACAATCGGCTTAAAAAAAAATCAAAATTCAGTGTTTCCTGGAAGGACTGGCTGGTTCCACAGCGCCCCCTTCTGGCGGGTTGCCCTGGAGCAACAACCAATAAAACAGAAGGCAGGCGCTACTCTTTACTGGGTGTACATTATATGCATCGTTGAATCCTCTCTTCTGCTTCCTCTTCCTCTTTGGGGAAGCTTTGGTATCATCCCTGTTTTACAGATGAGGTTCAGTGACTTAAACAAGGTCATGCATCCCATATACACCAGGAGTCAGGAAACAGACCCAGGCCATCTGCTTCTCGGGTATGCTTAGCTACTCTGTTTTTCTCCTTTTACAGTTTATTAGTCAGTCAGTTAACATGTGTGTGCTCCCTGTCATCACCATGTAGACAGTGGGGATTAAGTCTTCCCTTTCTGCAGCATCTCGAGTGTTTTCACAGACTGTAGAATGCTAGCGGAAACATGAGCAAGCTCGAGCTAGAGGGATCTAGTTCAGCCAAGGACTCGTTGGCGTAAAGCATATAAACCAACAGGAACTCTTAAAACATAGCGGGGTTTGGTACAGATGGAGGAACCGAAAGATTTTATTTTGCCCCAAATATTCTGCTTGCCAAAGACAGTCACATTACCCCCACTTACGTGAACACCAGCATTTAGGTGCACACGCTTCTAAACATGGCTGTCATCCTTTGCTGTTTCCCTGTGGAAATGTTAAATATTATATCGAGGTAGAAAAGAGAATCCTTTATTTTCCTCTATTGTAGAAGGCAAGACAATAAAGTGTTTGCCTTTATCTCTATTGTCTAATCTTATTAGACAATGCTAATAATAGACATTGCAGAAAAGAAGTTTGCTTGAATGTACAGGCAGAAGCTTCCTGATTCTCCTGCAAGGAGAGAAGAGGCTGCAGTGGGCGCTCTGAAGCCCACCACATTCCTCCCCGCTCATCAACTCCTCCCTAAGCCTGGCAGCTTCGAAGGCCAGCCAAAGCCCTTCCCTCCCTGCATTATTAATCCCCAGGTTGTTATAAACAGCATCTTACATTCAATGCAGTAAGTGCTTGAGGACTGTCTGTTCCTGTCAATGGTTCCTCTGCAGAGTTTCAAAGCCCAGCGGGGCCTCATGCCTTTTGAGGATGGCATGTGGGATGAGGGTCTGCCTAGTGTCAGACAGACCTGGGATTGAACCCAGTGCACAGACAGACCTGGGACTGAACGCCAGTCAGACCGCATGTTTCTGGTGTGGTTTGGGACAGATTCTTTTCCTCTCTGATCCTTTCAGTTTCCTCTTCTGCACAATAGGGACAATGATACCTACTTCAGGGCATTGTTGGGAGGATTAAATGAGGTAATGTATGCAGAGTACCTCTTACAGGACAAGTAGTATGTGACCTATAAATAGCTTTAAAATTCTCATCTCTTACAGAGATGATGACTTCGTGAAAATACACCAGGAACCTTTTAAATCAAGTCTGGCGATAGTTGGAAGAAAACCCACAAATAGCAGCGTCTTCAGTTATAGAAGCTTTTTCTCTCTAAAGCAGGAATTTGTGTAGGCTATTTAGGGCTGGGGTGGTGGCTTCTTTGGCCTCTCTTTGGAGATGAAAACTTTCTGGAAGTTTCTTCCACACTTCTACTTACAGCTCATTGGCCAGAACTTAACCAGATGGCCACACTTAGCTACAAGTAAAGCCAGGAAAATTGTGTTTTGAGGTAAGCGAAAAATCAAGTTTGGTTAATAAGGGAAAGGGAAAGAATGGTTATTTGTTAGGCAGCTAGCTGTTTCTGCCTTTAGTCCTCTTCCAAGGCCAAAGTCAACAGGGAAATTATGAGAAATCAAAATTTGAAAATATCAGAATCTTTTGATACTAAAATGCTATTTTAGGTTTGTTAAAATGGAATTAAACTAACACGTGTTATTTCAAACAGCTGAATCGAATTTGGATATTTGAATTTAGGGAAGAACAGAAAAACTGGAAACTTTTAATACATTCAGAGGTTATATACTTATAATACGTGTGCTCTTCTGTATGTGTATTTACCTCAATAAAAAGCTTTTAAAATTTGGAATAAATAAAAGTCTTTTCTGAAAAAGATAACAATAAAATTAGGAAACGGCATTATTTAGGTCTTGGCAAATCTTAGAGTGGTTATGTCACGCAAGAATTATTAAAATCAATATTATCGGTAAAGGAACAGTTTACTTTTTGCATGCAACTCATACTGTCTCCATTTTCCCAGACATAGATTGTTTTTTCTGTCCTTTTGGATCATATTTGTCATATATATAACAATTTATCTGTGATCAGAAAACAAAAATGCAGATGTTGATATTATTTCATTTTGCATATAATAATAGTAATAGCACATATTATTCTTAAGTAACATGATAGTTTTCTCTGGGAAATGGTCTCTCCCTCTAGTTCCTTAAACTCCCAGATTTTAATATTATCCTAGGATATAATTTCAAAAGATTTTTTATTTTTAGTAATATCTTCCATTTTCTTCAAAGAGAATTTCCTGTTTTGGAGGAGAAAGAAAAGCCTGGAGAATGAGATAAAATGTAAACAGTCAGATCAGATAAGCTTCATGTACATTATAGGTCTTTATTTTGTTTTATGAACACTTTCTGTGAAAGAAGCAGGCCCTGAAATACGACCTGGTTATGAGTTGTGGTTAGAAGCAGGTTGCCAGGAGACTTCTGATTGACTTTGGGTGATGTCATGGCCACAGCCAGGATGCCCATAATGCCTAGTTAATACATTGCATCTAACGGTTCTCCTAATTTTTAGGTATACGTTTCATTTTGTAACTGCAATAAAACACCCCAAGCAACACATTTCTGGGTAATTACTGCACTTTTCAAGCCCCTTGGGATCAGAGTATGAATTAGGAAAGCACTTCAACTCATAAAGAATTTCTCCTGTTGATAAATCTCTGTTGAGACCAGTGATTTGGGTAAATAAGATATAGGTTTAATCTGAAATTATTTGCGCTTCTTTTAGAGACACACTAGGATAAGAGGGAAAGGGGACAATTTTGAGGATGCGCCAGAACTTCCCCTGGGCCAAAGTAGTGCAGAAAAAGGAGTGTATATTTGAAAGCATAGAACTGATTCAGGTGTCCATTTCATTCCTTTGTGGGGTAAAAGTCAAAGATGGATCTTAAAGTGAGGTGAGCAGAGTCCTCTGTGGACTGTAGGAGCTCATCTCCCTCCAACCCATTAAAAAATGGCTGCATTCTAAAATAAGCTGAATCAAAATTCCTTTGGTATTCACTAAGCCTTTCCAACCCAATCCAGAGAAAGTCAAACTCTGCATTACTTTTTTTCTAAGAAATAAAATGTTCCTTACTGTTAACTTTTTGGGCTCACCAAGACAATCTCCTAAACTCTTAAGTTCTCAACTCTCATGATGGCTGTCACCCCCCTTACCCCCCATTCCTTTCCTTTCACTTATTTGTTTGACCTATCTATGTGTTAAGTTGTTCAGGAAGAAGCATTTAACATCTAAAGTCCATTTCACTTTCTTTCTCTTCAAAAAAAATCTTGAAACAGCATTTGTTTTTTCTTCATTAGAAAGAGGAAATGGTGTTTTATCAAGGTAAATAGGCTTGAACGCTGATGGGTTGGAGTTCTGTTCACCACTCAGAGACCGTGAAGTTTGATTAGGTACTAAACTTGGCACAGAGAATCCTTCATTCGTCCCGTCAGCCAAGTCACACCACTGGTCTCAACTTTTAGAAAGTTAATTACTTCCATGTTGCTCATGAAGCCTGCGGGCAGCTGCTTTATTTGATCACTGCTTGAGCAAATAATAATCAACTCTTCATCAAATTCAGTCAAAAGTAACAGACTCAGAACCTACCAACTGCCATTTTAAAACTGGATTTGAAGAAGAATGTCTTAAATAGCTGTGAGATGGAGTTTTACGGTTAGAAAATTAGAAGAACATTTTTTGTATTAGACACATATATTTGTATCAATTCAATCCATAAGTCCCTGAACTCTGGTTTTTTGGGAACTAACCTAAAGTGAAGAGTTCAAATATAATTCACCTATATAGATTTACCAACTAATACTATTTCAATGTGTAGGTCACCATAACAGAGATTGTATAGACAACACATCATTCAGATTATAAGCACCTAACTTACAAAGGCACCAATGTACTCATTTCTGGCTACACTGTACATTCATAAATTGTTCACACCTGAAAGCAGAACCGCAGCGACACTGTCCTGGGTCAATCCTGCCACCTGGTGACTGGGGCAAGGAACCGTCTTTTACACTGCCTTCCATTCTAGCTCCTTTTTATTACCCCTCCTCACCCTCCCAATCAGGAATATCGCACTCATGTTCTCATGCTACTTTTCCTCTGCCTTTCCAACATCACAGCATCTATTTTTGACACATGCACACTTAACTTTCCGTCTTCTCACTCCATTTCTTCATCCCTGCTGCGTTCCAGTGTTTGCCTGCGATCAATCCACCATCTTCCTTTTTCCATCACTCTTTTCTATTTTTGAGTCGAACGGTGACTTTCCTTATGGCTTATATGGCAAGCAGAGTGCATTCATTTATTCAACCAGTGTTCAGTGTAGCAATGAACAAGATCGACACAGTCCTTTTACTCATAGAGCTTATGTTCTGTGGGGGAAACCAACAAAAATTATATAAATATAATTGCAATGTAATTCTAGGTGGTGACAAATGCTGTGAAGAAAACTAGGGCAGAGTAAGGGCGTGGAGAAGGATGAGAAACCACAGTAAAATACCATTTCACACCCACCGGGTTGCTAAAAATGTCCTACGACAGTTGTGTGTCAGCTACGATGTGGAGCAGTAATTCTTTTTTTTTTCTTTGCGGTATGCGGGCCTCTCACTGTTGTGGCCTGTCCCGTTGCGGAGCACAGGCTCCGGACGCGCAGGCTCAGCGGCCATGGCTCACGGGCCTAGCCGCTCCGCGGCATGTGGGATCTTCCCGGACCGGGGCACGAACCCGTGTGCCCTGCATCGGCAGGCGGACTCTCAACCACTGCGCCACCAGGGAAGCCCTCATCCTTTCTTTTATCCAGGGTTTGAAAATTCTATCACTGCAATATTAAATAATATTCTTAAATTTCTATTTCTTGTTTCAGCTACTTCAGACACTTTCTCTCAAATCTCTGAGTTACAGTATTAGGATATTTTGTTAATCATAGTTGAGTCTTTCAAGATTTGGCTACGGCTTGACTCTCAAGCCAGAAACATGATGTTCAGTAATATAACTATGTAAAAATTGTTTCCCAGGGGCTTCCCTGGTGGCGCAGTGGTTGAGAGTCCGCCTGCCGATGCAGGGGACACGGGTTCGTGCCCCGGTCCGGGAAGATCCCACATGCCGCAGAGCGGCTGGGCCCGTGAGCCATGGCCATTGAGCCTGCGCGTCAGGAGCCTGTGCTCCGCAACAGGAGAGGCCCGCGCAAAAAAAAAAATTGTTTCCTACAGAACAAGGAAGGAGATCTGAATTACATCTTCTTTTCTAGGGATTTAGTGTTGTGACTCCTTTGCCACACAAAGGAGAATGGTCTTAGCATCAAAGGCAAGTGGACTTTTGCTGTTGTTGTTATCGTTATTATCAATGGCACAGTGTCATGCCACATTTGCAGTTCCACATACCTGCTTTCTGGTTGATTTAGTTGTTATTGTTGCTGCTGCTGCTGTTATTTGTTTCTTTGTTATTTGAATATTGAGTTACTTTTATTTGGGGTAGTAGCCTTAAGAAGCATTTCCCCCACAATTCAATGTTAGATCTCATGTTTAAGTTCACACATTGAACCTGAGAGACGTTTTTAAACAAAATATTTTACAACTGGGAAAGAATATTTGCCATGTGAGGAGTCTAAGGCACAGAGAGGATTTTTTAGTAACTTGCCTGACGTCAGACAACTGATAACTACTGTGTCTGTTTTGTACTAAGCGAAAGATCACTTGGTAAGCATGGAATCTTAGCAGACAGAAGTAAAACTCCCTGAGGCCATTTTACTTGGATCATGATCTATTCACTCATTCTTTTTTCAAACACTTTTTAAGCACCTACTGTTTTCTGGGCACTGCCTAGACACTAGGCTTTACGACATGAATATAACACAGTTAATTGCCCTGCTGAGACTCAGTCTAGTGGAAAAGACAAAAAAAAAAAAATTGCCATGAACCATAGTAGAAAATAATATTTTAAAAATCTTTGAAATAAAATAAAACATTCAAACAATGTGTCACCCAAAAATTGGCTCTCCAATCCAGGCCTTAAATTTCCTATCTGAAAAATGTGGAATAAGCGATGTCTTAGGTTCCTTTCAGCCTGAACAAATGTAAGCAATATGTTCAGTATATGTTTAACTCACTGTATCATAATTTGTCTTAGTTTCTTTCTATTACGTGGGATCTACTCCATTCTTTTTCTTACTGACTTTCTTTTTGGAGCCTAATGACTTGATTTAAATCAAATAACTTGTAGGCCTGCACAGCTAATATCCTGGGATTTATTTCCATGGAACACCTTACTCAGAATGGATGCATTTATGATAAACTTTCAGAATGTTCCCTAAACATTTGGAAATATCATTTTGCCACTTAGGTTGAGATGATAGTTTGGCTAGATATAAAATTCTTGGTTAAAAAATAATTTATCTCTGAACTTTGAAAATATTGCTCCCCTGTCTTCTCCTTTTCACGGTCAGTAACAAAAAGTTAGATGTCATCAAATTTGGGTTCTTTGCAGGTGATCTAGTTTTTTTTTTTTCTCTCTGTGTATGTAAGCTTTTAGGGTCTTTTATTTATCCATGTTGATCGAAAATTTCACAGTGATGTTTTGAGTGTGAGTCTTTTTTCACTGGATGGGCCTGTGTTGAAGACATATCTCCCTCTTCAGCTCTGTGTAAATTTTTAGATGATTTTTTTCCCCCACCTGGCTCCCTATAGCATTTCTGTCCTCTCTCAAATCCCTGTTTGTGTGATGCTAAATTTAGTTGATGGAAATCCCATCTCTGTTTTTCTCTTTCTCTCATGTTTTCTGTGTTATAATCTCTCAGCTACTGATGGCCTTTTTTCTAGTGTCTTTATTGTAATATTAACGTAGCTGTCATTTTATGAACTATTGAGAAATATAGGAAATAAACACGTACATTATGTTCTCTTGAGTTTTAAGTTAAGATCTTACAAATAATCTTAGATTTAGTCAAGCTGAAAAGGACCTATGACATTGCTTAATCCACATTTTTTCAGATGGGAAAATTGAGCCCAAATGGGAGAGCCATGTTTTGGGTGACACACTGCTTTAATGTTAAGTTTGATTTGGAAAAATTCTAAAAGTATTATTTTCTACTATGGTTCGTGGAAGATAATCTTTTCCAGCTGTGAAATAGTTTAGTCAAAGAGGTCTTTGACCAAATTTGGTCCTTCAGGTCTGATGTGTAAACTTACATACCATTTCTAAGACTGATTTGTGGGGCAAATGCTTTCTAAGGGCATCCCTAAATTAACTTACACATGAAACTTTGACATATAACCTGCTTTTTAAAATTGAGATTACCTGTAGAGGAGAAGGCAATTTGAAATAGATAATGTAGTTTAAAAAAATAAAACAGTATAGTTGTTTCTGGAGATAGAAGGATAAAGTTTGGTTCTATTCAAAAGCAGATGTTATATGATGCCAATTTTATATCCATGGTTTACAGTTTTATTCCTTGTGAGACAAGACTGCATCCCTTACCCTCAATGTACTGATTAGTAGATTACAACAGCCTGGCTGCTGATATGGGTTTTTCTTTATATTCAGCTTCTTTTCTCTTATACACACACACACACACACACACACACACACACACACACACAGCCAATTAAGGGAAGCTTCCCAGAGTGCCAATCAATAAAAGCAGATAAAACATCACTGAAAATGTCAGGAGGAGGAAAAAATTGTGTTTACTTAGACTCTCATGTAGAAAATTGCATATGGTCAAAAGAAAAATGTTGGAAAGCCCCTTGCAAGGAATGAGGTGGGATACGGACCTCTGTGGGGGCAGTCCAGAGCAACTAGTGCGTGCCAAAGAGACAGGATCCTGTTAAGTGAATGGCTTTTGTGTTCCTGGGTGCGTGTTCTGATTACCTCGTATTCGCACCATCAGTGAAGGAGAGATCCTTTGCCCTAACAACAGCCAGTACTGGAAAGATAAGATCGACAATATTTTGTTAGTTGTGTATACTCACAGCCTGGGGAAGGGGGCCATCACATGCTATATAAGGCCTCATGAGGGTTGCACTGGGAGTAGAATGAAGCAGCTGGGGGCTGTGGGAGACAAGATTTGTAGTAATAAGAGGTTGGGGTGTCCCTTGGTTCCTGCAGGAAGATGTGCTTGGCTTGTTTGAATAATTTCACAGGCTAGCCAGGAAGTGAAGCCCATTAGGTTGGGGACCAGGTGGAATGTAGCTAGACTGATGAGAGAACTAGCCTGGTTAGGGTCTTTTCTCATTGGGTGGGACGCACGTCTGGTAAGAGCAGGGAACTCACAGATAAACCTTTGGGGCCCTGTGAGACTTAAAGATATCAAGGCAGAAATTAAACTTTAGGTCTCACAATATAGTGGGGATAACGAGCTAGGGCCAGAGCTTGGGACTATAGGAGAGACTGATCAGAATCACAAAGGTCCTGATTTTCCAACTTCTTCACTCATTCCTGAGCCCCGCCTCAAAATATGTTGAACATGTGATTATGGACTGAACTGTGTCCCCTCGAATTCATATATTAAAGTGCTAACCACAGTGTGACTATATTTGGAGATAGAGCCTTTATATAGACGTAAAGTTAAATGAGGTCATAAGGGTGGGGCCCTGATCTAATGGAATTGGTATCCTGGTAAGAAGAGGAAGAGGCATCAGGTGAAAGGCCATGTGAGAGCACAATAAGAAGGCAGCTTTCTACAAGCCAGGGAGTGAGGTCTCACAAGAAACCAATGCTGATAGCACCTCGATCTTGGACTTCCACCCTCCAGAACTATGTGAAAATAGATTTCTGTTGTTTAAGCTATCCAGTCTGTGGTATTTAGTGATAGCAGCCTGAGCAGACTGATACACATATAAAATAAAAATTGATTCAACAAGTAAAAAATTCTTAGCCACTGAGTCCTCATGTCTGAGTCTGGTCTATTCACAGACTCTTAATATTGACCCTTTAATCCTCATTTCTCTCTCCAGCATTAAGTAGTAAAGAGCAGATTAAATTTAAACTTCAAAGTGTTTTTTAAAAAACTGGAAGATAACGACCAACAGCAATGAAAATGCGCACCTTCGGGTCCCACTCTGCAGTGTGCTAAAACAGATCCTTCTTACTAATAAGATAACCTTGGATGACTCAGGCTCCCTCACTCAGCCTCAGTTTCCCCAATTGCAAAGTAAGAGGGTCGTATTGATAGATTTTTCATAAATTTCCTTTCAGCTGTAATATTCCATGGCTCCAAGACAATAATTGTTTTGCTCCTGTAGGTCTTACATAATTCCATTTGCTAATAGTCTAATTTATAATTTTGAATAATATAGCAATAGCAATTAGCACATATTTAAGTTCATGGAGGCAGCTTCTCTACGAAGCACCCCTCTGGCTATAATTTCCATATGCACATTTGCCTCAATTGCTTCTCTCTGTAATACTGATTTTAACAACCTTATTCAGCAGATCATGCTTTCGAAATGCCAGGAGAGAACTAAATAAAGTCAAGGGTCAAAAGCATTACATGCTTCTGTATAAAATTAAAAGTTAATTACTAGCTGCATCCAGGGGCCAGGACTATTTTAATTTTGGAGTCACTTGCCTGACTATTTAGAATCTATGTTTTAACTCTAGCATTAGAGAGTCAGCTGACTTACATTTGCTGCAGAGGGGGAGTCAGTCATCGCCAAGCAGAAACTATATGCCATGGCTTAGCTGACCTTTCTCCTTAACTGCCTGCTGTGTATACTGAAATCATGATCACTGACTTGTTTGTTAAAGTCATCATAAATTTTTATGTGTTTTTTTAAATGCCCTTTAGCAAAATGCATTTAGGAAGAAGCGTATAGGGACAAGGTTTCCTTCATTACATTAAAAGGCCTGACATTTGGTAACATTTATTTTCGGCAACAATTTACGATAACGTTAGAAAACCCAGTGGTCCAGGTGGTACAAGGGGCAGTGGTAAGGTACCCCATGAAACTCCTGGAAATAAGCAAATGAGATTACTCTCTAGGAGGCCATGTTAAAAAAAAAAACAAAAAACATTTGAATGTGATGAGAAAGAAGGAGAATCACCTTAAAGAGACAGGGTGCTTCGCAGACAACATTTGGCTACATAAGACCCAAGGAAATGTTTCTTGAAGTATGTTCTATAGATCACTAATTCTGTGACTAGTGTAGTCGTTAGCCAGGAGAAAAGAAAAAAAAAAAAAGATTTCTGCAGTCAAGTAGATTAGAGATAGTACATTAAAATAATTTTTAAAAATTATAAAACGTTTCAGCCAAGGAGGACTTTTCAGGACATACGATAACACTCACTGAGGACCTCCAAGAGGGATCACTGGTAGCCACATTTCCCACACTAAATTTGGCTGTGGATCACTCTTTTGAGAGGTCCTAGCAGGACTAATTTAACAACAAAAAGAGAACAAAACAAAACTTTGGGTAATCCTCTATTAACATGACTAAAGAAAGACTGTCAATCAAAACTATGGAAATTTCAAAAGGAGCATGGGAATCCGTATTCCTTTGCTCTTTCAACCGCTGGACAGTGGGCAGGGTGGCCTGGCTCAGATGTCTTGAGTGACCAGCTTCTCCCTTCTCCCTCCTACAATGGTGAGATGTAGACGATACGTCCTGCCTGCCCACGCTGCCACCCCATCCCACCCCCACCCCCTCGCTGAATGGGGACAAGTTACCATGATGCCAGGTCCCCACCTGCACTGTTTATCACAAAGTCCAACCTTATCCTGGGTTCCCTCCATAAATATTCCTAAGAATCACTGCAGGGTGAATTCTTTCGTCTCACCCTCACCCTCACCAACTGTTTTTTGGAGTCATAGTGACTTGGTATTGACTCGGAGGCCTTTCTGCTTACTGTTCACACATGGGCTTGGTGGAATCTCACAAATCATAGAACCCCTTAAACAAACTCCTCTGTAAAGGACGAGGTCATTGCACCTGCAGTTGAGATGGAAGGATCTCTTTTGAGGCTGAATGTCACCCGAGGAAGACCAGGAACACTAAAAATAGGTTACTCTTTCAGGGGAGGTGCTCGTGTTAATCAAATTTGCACAGATTAATGAATGCCAGACTGATGTTTATTACTTCAAAGTGATAAAGGTTACTCCTGAGCAACAGGACACCCGTGAGGGTGCTTCTTAGCGCATCCCCCCTGCAGAAGATCTGCACTGGAAACAAAATCAAATGAACCTTCGTTAGATGTCATTGAAGACCAGGTCATCTGAGTTAGATGCCTTCATCTTCAAACGGTATATGGATAAGGCTGAAAACCACAAATACTTTGCCCTAGGGTAAAGAATGAGGAACTTCTGGACATTGACAGATGAGTATTCTTCTAGAGAAAGGAAGGCTCTCTAGGAAGAGGTAACCACCTCTTGGACAAAGTCAGAGAGGCATGAAAATATTGTGACAAGAGAAAAGCCTCAGTGGGGCTTGGAGCAAGATGGAGAGGGCTGCCATCTTCCTATTCTGCCATTCTCAGTCTTGCCCACAGACACCCAGTCAGACCCTATTCAGGGAAGTATCTAGCCTTCTCTGCCCCATAATATGTTGTTCTTTGAAGACTGTGGAGTTTGCCAAGGTTTGAAGCCAGATCTTAAAACCCCTAAGTTCCAGGCTTTTCGACTAAGAAAACCTTTTGGTTCTTAGACCTACTATGTGCCCAACCTCACCCACACTTCTGAGGAAACAAATAGAAATGCATCATGGGAATTGTTGAAGACAACACAGACTCTGAAATGATCCGTTATGACACACTATGGTATATCATGATTCTATCATAGCTCAGAAGGGAGCCCAATCTCAAGGTATACATGAGTTAAAAGCAGGATGTCGGGTACTCACAGACTTTCTCCTACTGAAGAATAGTTACCAAAAATCATTCAGTGAGAACGCTCATTACTTTTATTCTGAAACTTGTCCCTAAGAGGCTTTTATCGTGTTAATTGAATTCTTTACCTCCATTTTCTTCCCTCAACACTGTCTAATGTTTGTGCAGCCACATGGTCAAAATCACATCCAGTAAGAGGAGCTGTCCAGAGATCGTATCATGGGGATGGGTTTCTAGAATCCATCTGAATACCTACTCCCTCTCCTAAGAACAGCAAACCAAGAGGGACACTGATTCATGAACTGTTATGAGTAGCACTGTTTGAATGAGTGAATGAATGCATGAACAGACAGACAAACGGAAACATCTCTTCCAGACGTGAATTTTCAAAGAATATAGGTGAAACTATCATGGAGATGTCAAAGATCTAACCAGTGTATTCTAGACATAGACTACATATTCGGCAAATTTCAGTTCATACCTTAAGAAGTTTACGTTTCCAAAAATGTGCCCTAATTGTGCAACACTCATTGTGGACACAGACTTAAAGCCTAGTTAATTCTCACCCACTAAGAAGGTGGGTACTGTGATTGTCTCCTAGTTCAGCCTCCGGGAGGAGACAGCTCTTTCTTATACCATAGAGATAAGTAGGGGTTATACAGTCTTCCACCTGTTACCACCAACAGCTCCAATAGCCCATCCCCGGCAGTGGGAATTGCTTGTGAGGTATGCTGAGGACCTGTATAATCAGAAATCAATGATCCAAACGGAGGTCTGTTGTTCTACAGCTGAGCTGGTGTATTATTACAATACCAATCCTAATGGAGTTACATAGAATCCATCAAAATATCAGGATGCAGGGGTCAATGAGGACCGCAATGCCTCACTTCCTGGCAATTACCACTTATTACTGGGGCAGGCTTTCCCTCTGCTATTCAACTTACTTCAATAAATGATATTAGGTGACCCTGCAGGAGCAGTCAATACAGCATTGTTTTATTGTCACAGCTTCATAGTCAGATCAATACCTCAGTCTTCTGAGGTATAGGTGAGAACCTCTGAATATGGCACTAATGAAATCATGTGTTTTTATGATTTTGAAATTATATATTTCATTTCCACTTCATTTTTAATGTCAACAAGGTTGTTAGTGGGGGTCTGTCATGTAAACTTTTGTGATATTTATACTCAATGGGAACAGAAATGTATTCCCAGAAGGAAAAATAAATGTTTCATGAAACAATTTTTAAAATTTATTTCTTTAACATCTTTATTGGAGTATAATTGCTTTACAATGTTGTGTTTGTTTCTGCTGTATAACAGAGTGAATCAGCTATATGCATACATATATCCCCATATCTCCTCCCTCTTGTGTCTCCCCCCCACCCTTCCTATCCCACCCCTCTAGGTGGTCACAAAGCACCCAGCTGATCTCCCTGTGCTATTCAGCTGCTTCCCACTAGCTATCTATTTTACATTTGGTAGGGTATATATGTCAGTGCCACTCTCTCACTTCATCCCGGCTTACCCTTCCCCGTCCCAATGTCCTCACGTTAGCCAGGAGAAAAGGGGTCTTTATTCCTGTCCTGCGCCTAGGTTCATCAGAACCTTTTTTTTTTTTTAGATTCCATATATATGTGTTAGAATACAGTATTTGTTTTTCTCTTTCTGACTTACTTCACTCTGTATGACAGACTCTAGGTCCATCCACCTCACTACAAATAACTCAATTTTGTTTCTTTTTATGGCTGAGTAATATTCCATTGTATATATGTGCCACATCTTCTTTATCCACTCATCTGTTGATGGACACTTAGGTTGCTTCCATGTCTTGACTATTGTAAATGATGCTGCAATAAACATTGTGGTACATAACTCTTTTTGAATTATGGTTTTCTCAGGGTATATGCCCAGTAGTGGGATTGCTGGGTCATATGCCAGTACCATACTGTCTTGATTATCTTTGTAGTATAGTCTGAAGTCAGGGAGTCTGATTCCTTCAGCTCCATTTTTCTTTCTCAAGACTGCTTTGGGTATTTAGGGTCTTTTGTGTTTCCATACAAGTTGTGAAATTTTTTGTTCTAGTTCTGTAAAAAATGGCATAGGTAGTCTGATAGAGATTGCATTGAAACTGTAGATTGCTTTGGATAGTATAGTCATTTTCACAATGTTGATTCTTCCAATCCAAGAACATGGTATATCTCTCCATCTGTTTGTATCATCTTTAATTTCCCTCATCAGTGTCTTATAGTTTTCTGCATACAGGTCTTTTGTCTCCTTGGGTAGGCTTATTCCTAGGTATTTTATTCTTTTTGTTATAATGGTAAATGGGAGTGTTTCCTTATTTTCTCTTTCAGATTTTTTGCTGTTACTGTATAGGAATGCAAGAGATTTTTGTGCATCAATTTTGTATCCTGTTACTTTACCAAATTCATTGATTAGCTCTTGTAGTTTCCTGGTAGCCTCTTTAGGATTCTCTATGTATGGTATCATGTCATCTGCGAACAGTGACAGTTTTACTTCTTTTTTTCTGATTTGGCTTCCTTTTATTTTTTTTCTTCTCTGATTTCTGTGGCTTAAACTTCCAACACTATTTTGAATAATAGTGGTAGGAGTGGGCAACCTTGTCTTGTTCCAGATCTTAGAGGAAATCGTTTCATATTTTCACCATGGAGAACGATGTTGGCTGTGGGTTTGTCATATATGGCCTTTATTATATTGAGGTAAGTTCCCTCTCTGCCTACTTTCTGGAGGGTTTTTATCATAAATCGGTGTTGAATTTTGTTGAAAGCTTTTTCTGCATTTATTGAGATTATCATAGGGTTTTTATCCTTCAATTTGTTAATATGGTGTATTGCATTGATTGTTATGCATATTTTGAAGAATCCTTGCACTCCTGGGATAAACTCCACTTGAGTGTGGTGTATGATCCTTTTAATATGCTGTTGGATTCTGTTTGCTAGTATTTTATTGAGGATTTTTGCATCTATGTTCATCAGTGATATTGGCCTGTATTTTTCATTTTTTGTGACATCTTTGGTTTTGGAATCAGGGTGATGGTGGCCTTGTAGAATGAGTTTGGGAGTGTTCCTTCCTCTGCTATATTTTGGAAGAGTTTGAGAAGGATAGGTGTTAGCTCTTCTCTAGAATCCGCCTGTGAAGCCATCTGCTCCTGGGCTTTGGTCTGTTGGAAGTTATCAATTTTGTTTATCTTCTCAAAGAACCAGCTTTTAATTTTATTGATCTTTGCTACTGTTTCCTTCGTTTCTTTTTCACTTATTTCTAATCTGATCTTTATGATTTCTTTCCTTCTGCTAACTTTTGGGGTTTTTCTGTTCTTCTTTCTCTAATTGCTTTAAGTGTAAGGTTAGGTTGTTTATTTGAGATGTTTCTTGTTTCTTGAGGTAGGATTGTATTGCTATAAACTTCCCTCTTAGAACTGCTTTTGCTGCATCCCATAGGTTTTGGGTCATCGTATTTTCATTGTCAGTTGTTTCTAGGTATTTTTTGATTTTCTCTTTGATTTCTTCAGTGATCTCTTGGTTATTTAGTAGTGTATTGTTTAGCCTCCGTGTGTTTGTAATTTTTGCAGTTTTTTCCCTATAATTGGTATCTAATCTCACCTTTGTGGTCAGAAAAGATACTTGATATGACTTAAATTTTCTTAAATTTACCAAGGCTTGATCTGTGACCCAAGATATGATCTATCCTGGAGAATGTTCCATGAGCACTTGAGAAAAAAGTGTATTCTGTTGTTTTTGGATGGAATGTCCTATAAATATCAATTAAGTCCATCTTGTTTAATGTGTTACTTAAAGCTTGTATTTCCTTAATGATTTTCATTTTGGATGATCTGTCCATTGGTAAAAGTAGGGTGTTAAAGTCCCCTACAATTATTGTGTTACTGTTAATTTCCCCTTTTATGGCTGGTAGCATTTGCCTTATGTATTGAGGTGCTCCTGTGTTGGGTGCATAAATATTTACAATTGTTATTTCTTCTTCTTGAACTGATCCCTTGATCGTTATGTAGTGTCCTTCTTTGTCTTTTGTAATAGTCTTTATTTTAAAGTCTATTTTGTCTGATACGAGTATTGCTACTCCAGCTTTCTTTTGATTTCCATTTGCATGGACTATCTTTTTCCATCCCCTCACTTTCAGTCTGTATGTGTCCCTAGGTCTGAAGTGGGTCTCTTGTAGACAGCATATATACGGGTCTTGTTTTTTGTATCCATTCAGCCAGTCTTTTTTTTTGGTTGGAGCATTTAATCCATGTACATTTAAGGTAATTATCGATATGTATGTTCCTATTACCATTTTCTTAATTGTTTTGGGTTTGTTTTTGTAGGTCTTTTCCTTCTCTTGTGTTTCCTGCCTAGAGAAGTGCCTTTAGTATTTGTTGTAAAGCTGGTTTGTTGATCCTGAATTCTCTTAGCTTTCGCTTCTCTGTAAAGATTTTAATTTCTCCATCAAATATGAATGAGATCCTTGCTGGGTAGAGTGTTCTTGGTTGTAGGTTTTTCCCTTTCATCTCTTTAAATATGTCCTGCCACTCCCTTCTGGCTTGCAGCATTTCTGCTTAAAGGTTAGCTGTTAACCTTACAGGGATTCCCTTGTATGTTATTTGTTGCTTTTCCCTTGCTGCTTTTAATATTTTTTGTTTGTATTTAATTTTTGAAAGCTTGATTAATGTGTGTCTTGTCGTGTTTCTGCTTGGATTCATCCTGTATGGGACTCTCTGCACTTCCTGTGCTTGATTGACTATTTCCTTTCCCATGTTAGGGAAGTTTTCAACTATAATCTCTTCAGATATTTTCTCAGATCCTTTCATTTTCTCTTCTTCTTCTGGGACCCCTAAAATTCGAATGTTGGTGCGTTTAATGTTGTCCTAGAAATCTCTGAGACTGTCCTCAATTCTTTTCATTCATTTTTCTTTATTCTGCTCTGTAATAGTGATTTCCGCTATTTTCTCTTCCAGGTCATGTATCTGTTCTTCTGTCTCAGTTATTCTGCTGTTGATTCCTTCTAGAGAATTTTTAATTTCACATATTGTGTTGTTCATCATTGTTTGTTTGCTCTTTAGTTCTTCTAGGTCCTTGTTAAACATTTCTTGAATTTTCTCCATTCTATTTCCAAGATTTTGGATCATCTTTACTATCATTACTCTGAATTCTTTTTCAGGTAGACTGCCTGTTTCCTCTTCATTTGTTTGGTCTGGTGGGTTTTTGCCTTGCTCCTTCATCTGCTGCATATTTCTCTGTCTTCTCATTTTGCTTAACTTACTGTGTTTGGGGTCTCCTTTTTGCAGGCTGCAGGTTCATATTTCCCATTGTTTTTGGTGTCTGCACCAGTGGGTGAGGTTGGTTCAGTGGCTTGTGTAGGCTGCCTGGTGGAGGGGACTGGTGCCTGTGTTCTGGTGGGTGGGGCTGATTGATATTTTGCCTTTCTGGTGGGAAGTGCCGTGTCTGGTGGTGTTTTGGGGTGTCTGTGAGCTTAGTATAATTTTAGGCAGCCTCTCTGCTAATGGGTGGGGTTGTGTGTTCCTGTCTTGCAAGTTGTTTGGCATGGGGCATCTAGCACTGGAGCTTGCTTGTCATTGAGTGGAGCTGGGTCTTAGCGTTGAGACAGAGATCTCTGGGAGAGCTCTCGCCGATTGATATTACATGGGACCCAGAGGTTTCTGGTGGTCCAATGTCTTGAAATCGGCTCTCCCACCTCAGAGGCTCAGGCCTGACACCAGACCAGAGCACCAAGACCCTATCAGCCACATGGCTTGACCTCGGAGGTTGTAAATGGAGGAGAGGAGAAGGATACACAGTCCAAACCTGAGCCCGGAGAGGGAACAGCAGCAGCAGCAGACTACCTTGACGCGGCCAGGCCCAGCCCCTTGGACAAGAACCATGAGGGCGACAGTGGTCATCTTGAGACCCCGCAGTAGCAGGAGAAGCTGGCCCCCCTGGCCGCTGAAGGGCCACAGATCGTAGCAAGAAAGCAGTGCCACTACCGTACTGCGTTCTCCCAGTTGCAGCTGCAGGAGCTGGAGAACGTTTTCCACCACACTCCGATACTTAATTTTTTATGATTCTTCCTCTTCCCACCCACTCTGCCTTTTTCTCTGGGTTAATTATATGGATTTCCCCTGCTTTGGTTTTAAAGAAGAAAAATTTATGAGAGGGCACCAGAAGGATGTGATGAAGTGGTAGGGATGATTCCACCATAATTCTCTTCCTTCCATCGGACCTTTCTTTTCTCATAATTACAGCAGGGATTGTATTTGAATATCAGTTACAAACTGATGGCTCGTGGACCACACAACCTGCAGATGCATTGTGTGCGCCTAGAAACCTTTATTATTGGTGTTGTTATTATTACTACTTTAATTCTTTCAGACAGGGCATGCACTTTCTGTTTCCCCCAGGCCTCACATTTATGTTTCCTACCTAGTTCCTGTGGTTTATTTTAGTATTCAGCCTCTAGACAAAATGTTTATGGTGAAAAATGTATAATAATAATTTATAATAATAAAAATACCATAACTGTCATTTAATGAAATCTTGCTCTTAACTAGGCATAGTACAAACAATTTTGCATACATCGCCATCACCTAATTTCATACTTGCAACAGTCTTGTGGAGTGATATTATTATTTTTGTTTAATTTGCATCTGAAGAGACAAAGACCCAGGGGGTTGACATGACTTGCAGTGTGGTAACTCTTCCTCATAGCTAGAAGGCAGTGGGGGCAGAGTTTAAATCCATGTCCAGCGAACTTCAGGATCCATATTCCCGATCATGGGTCATATTTTCTTTCAGTTCTAATTTTCTTTATCTCTAAATCTGATGCCATAGAACTGGAAACAGTGGCCCAGTTACTTTTGATGGATTGAATTAAGAAATATCTACACAACGGAGGGATGGGAGAGCTATAGGGGAAAGTCCAATTAATTTCGGGTCAGAGACCTTGCATCCTGGCTCCTTTCTGTCCCTGCCTGTGGCTGAGAACCATTCTCTTAAGCTACCTTTATCTCCATTTCTTCATCTGTAAAATGAGAGTCATCCCCCCTATGCTCTAGGGCCGTTGGGTGGATTTACACTAGTACATGTTCAGTCTATAACCAATGCTATGGCCAACTTCAGATTACTTTGAATTTTGATCTTGTTCAACTTTTAGATATTGCTGGTCCTCTTGCTATACTTTTTATTTTTGTTTAAATTTGTCCTGGTATCACCCTGAGGATGACCTAGTGTTCATATCTGTGTAGCTGATACTAGTTCAAAGAATGTTATAGGGACTTCCCTGGTGGTGCAGGGGATAACCTTCCCAATGCAGGGTGCCTGGGTTCAATCCCTGGTCAGGGAACCAGATCCCACATGCATGCCACAACTGAGAGTTCGCATGCCACAACTAAGGAGGCTGCCTGCCTCAACTAAGAAGTCCATGTGCTGTAACTAAGGAAGCCTGGAGCCGCAACTAAGGATCCCACTTGCCCCAACTAAGACCCAATGCAACCAAATAAATAATTTTTTTTTTTTAATTAGAAAAACTGGGTTTCCCTGGTGGCGCAGTGGTTGAGAGTCTGCCTGCCGGTGCAGGGGACACGGGTTTGTGCCCCGGTCCGGGAAGATCCCACATGCCGCAGAGCGGCTGGGCCCGTGAGCCATGGCCGCTGAGCCTGCGTGTCCGGAGCCTGTGCTCCGCAGCGGGAGAGGCCACAACAGTGAGAGGCCCGCGTACCGAAAAAAAAAAAAAGAGGTAAAATTAGAAAAACTTTAAAGAAATGTAAAAAAAGAATGTTATAAAAAATTCATTCTTAGATGGACACCTAAATTCCAGTGATTTAACGGGAGAGGCTTTATGAGACTTAAGGAATGGGTGGAGAGTTAGCTCTCTGCAGCATCTGGGTAAGTTTCTCTTTGGTCTGGGAGAAGCTTCTTGTGGTTGCAACAGCTTCTTACTCTCCTCTTTATCGAGGCACTTAATGCCTGTGAATGTAATAGCCCAGTCTGTGTAGCAGGTACCTATGCATAAGCAAAAATACAGAGCCTTCACCCTGCTTGTTCTGGTTCTACACAAAGAAGTTGTATTTCTAGGAAGGCAGTATAAGACAGTCGTTAAGAACCTGGGCTTTCCTACTGACAAACCTGGTTTCGAACTAGCATTTAGAATCCATGTGATTTTGACCTGTCACTGCAATCTCCCTGTCTCAGGTTCCTCATCTGTAAAATGGAACCATAAATAACATTTAGGTGAGGACTCAGTGTGAAGGGCTCACCACTCGGTACATGTTAGTGCTCAATACATGTTAGCTGCTGTTTTATTTATATTATAATAAATAAGATATATCAATTAGGTGAACAAACCATATACCAAAACATAAATATACTTTTTTTTTAAGTCCTGACAAAATACTAATCTTCATGTTCAATTCTTCATGACATTCGGGTCATTGCATTCTGGTCTCTGTTCCCTCTGCCCCAGAAAAATGGTCTTCAGAGCTCACCAGTGCTTTTCTAAGCAGGACATGCAGGGACCATCTCTCAGCAAGTCATCCCAAACTCCCCATGACGTATCTCTGCCCTGATGTCCCATAGTCCTTGTTGTGTTGCATCTCCCTTCTGACAGGTATGGTCCCTAGCACTATATTAAAATGTTATGAATTCTTTGGAAGTATTGTTCATTTGGCCAGCTTTGGCTCCAGTAGAATCCAAATGCCTTCAGTGCAGGGTTTCTTAACCTCAGCACTTTCAAAGTTTGGACCAGATAATTCTTTTTCAGGGCGGTGACTGTTCTGTGCATTGTAGGATGTTTAACAACATCCTTAACCTATACTCACTAGATGCCACCAGCACTCCCCCAGTAGTAACCGTCAGCAATGTCTCCAGACACTGCCAAATATTTCCCAGGTTACCAAAGTCAGGCCCTGTTGAGAACCATTGCTTTAGTGAAACTCTTTGCTTAGACAGAATGAAAACTTCCCCTTAGCTAACAGCACTTGAGGAAAAAATTTCCCAATTTCTTTAGGTGGAACTTGGTTCTTAGGTGTTTTCTAAAATTTTATTTTATTTTATTTTTTAGTAAATGAAGCGGGCATCGAGACTTGGAGGCTGCTTTTTAAATTTGGAATGCAGAGGGGTTTGCTTATGCAACAGACTGTTTTAATCGCTGAGTCAGTGAATATGCTCCATACAGTTTATTGACTATGGATCCTGGAGGGAATCGTAGACACAGCCGTAAATGACAAAAAGCACGCCAGCCTCATAAACCCCAGGACCCTAGGAAGTCTGTTTGGGGTGACTTCATAGTGGGAACCTCAGAACGAGCCCCTGTCCCTCACCTCCAATATCTTTTCACACCAAAAGAGAATGTGCTGAGGATGGGAAAGAGTAAGGCACAGAGTGAGAAATCACAGGCCTCCCCACCCCTGTGCACACACATCCCACATCAAACAGCCTCCTCTAGAGCAAAAGGAATTTTCTTCTGGGGCGGAGGCGCCCAGAAAGAAGACGTGTGTGAAAACCATTCTGCTTTCCCCTGTACATCTCATCTCCTGCCTGGGAGAAGCTTACAGATGTAAATACGAACTCATTATCTAATTCTAGACTGAATAAACGGCCAGATACACAGATATAAATTACCCCTTTTACCTTCTCTGAGGGTGTTGAGAGGCAAACAGATTGCCCTCTTCTGTTCTCATTTTAAATGGGTCAGAGCATCGGTGGAACTAGATAATTCACTGCAACCCACTAGATGTAAGCACCTCGTAAATTTCATAATCAGCACTACCATTTTCCTTTTCATAAGCAGTATGTCTTCAGCAGCGTTAATTACATGACTGGTAATGGTCTCCCATTTTGAATCCCTGTTTTGGATGAAATATGGTCCAGCCCAGAGCAGTCCCCCTAAGCAGAGCCCTTTGCAAACACACATCAAAGGGTTTGGAAAGGCTATGTGTGAAATGTTATTTTGACTTTTAAAACTAATCCAGGAAAGAAAATATACATATGGAGGGGCCTGTAGAACCCTTTTATTAGATCGGAAGGAGCACAATCCTTTAAGTCTTACCTTAAATAGCACTTCCTCTGGTTGGCCTCTCCTGACCTTGACAGTGCCCTTTCCTGTACATACCTTTGACAATGTTCTTTGCTCCTATAGTGTCTCATCATTTTCCATCACCAATTAGCATGACGCATCTTAATTATTTACTTACTGTCTTTCCCACATCTGTCTTGTTTCTATCTATGTGACCCACAGAAGACACTGCAAAACTATTTGTTGAATGTTGAATGCATGGCCAGCTAAGGCAAAATTATAAAGTAAGCAGACTTTGTCATGTCAACCCGTCTACCTCCCCAGCAATGACAAAGTAGACAGAATGAATTTTGTTGTCTAGAAAGACCAGGGTATAAATCCTGATGTCAAGGACCTGGGCAGTTCACTTTCCCTGCTTCCATGGCCACACCTGTAAAACAGAGAGGATGATGTCTAACACATGAGGTTGTCAGAAGGGATGTAAAGGAAGGGGGAGGCAGGGATACCCAGAAAGTAGGGGCCAGGTCGACCAGTTAGTGGAATAGGTCAGTCAGGGCTGAGAAGCAAAGAGTGGGGCTCCAGAATCAGTTTCACCACCTATCAGTGATGTGCCTTTTGGAGACTTGCTGCCTTTCTCTGTGTCTGTAAAATAGCAATAAGATGACCTCTTTCACAGGGTTATGAAATTTAGGTACAAAAGGGTTTTGGAAAAAAATGAAAGTAGATATTAGTTGGTGTCATGTTTCCCATAGCCAAGACAACAGAGCCCAGAAAGACTAACAGATTCAGTCATGATCAGTGTCTGAGCTAGAAACAGAATCAAGAAAAAGGTAAGGAGAAGGGAGCTGGAAATGGACCCCAAGCTATCTGCTGTGAGAGGGAAAAGGACACTGACTTCTTTCTCAGGGAGCCCCCCAGAAACATCTCAGGAATCTGGGGGGCTATGTAGCCTCTCTTAGAATAAGGCCCTTCTCACTTACTCAAACCCAAAGGACATGGAAGCTGGCTGGACCATCCTTTCTCCCCACTGCAAGCTGTGGGAGCGTTCTCACACTCTGCATGAGAGCTGACATGACCCGATTAAACACAGTTTTTAAATGTCAAAAATGGGATTTACTAGCTCACAGAACTCAGAGACGAGGAGGAAAGGTAAGGAACAACCTCGTGGGGTCCAGATACTGAACAGAGTCCTGGGTGATAGACCTCTTGGCCCTGTCCTCTGGGAGCTGGCTTCATTCTTGGGCTTGTCCTCCAGGATGGGGCAAATGGTTGCTGACAGCTCCAGGCCTCCTCCCCCAGAACTAGAGTCACTGTCTGCAGAAGGCTTTCACTGACCCGGCACTGGTCACAGGCCATCCCTCAACTGTTAGCCTGCTCACTCTGGTCCTCACCCAGCTCTTGGAGTTAGGGGGACGTGATGGCAGTGAGGCAGGCTGGGACCTGGGACCCTTTGCTGCAGTGCTGCAATGCTTGTACCTGGACAAATGTCACCTCGAGCTACAAATTACAAAGAAACTATATGGAACTAAAAATAACTGCATGCAGGGCTTCCCTGGTGGCGCAGTGGTTGAGAGTCCGCCTGCCGATGCAGGGGACACGGGTTCGTGTCCCGGTCCGGGAAGGTCCCACATGCCGCGGAGCGGCTGGGCCCGTGAGCCGTGGCCGCTGAGCCTGCGCGTCCGGAGCCTGTGCTCCACAACGGGAGAGGCCACAGCAGTGAGAGGCCCGCGTACCGCAAAAAAATAAAATATAAAAAAAAATAACTGCATGCATGTGCAGTTGGGGCAAGTTATAGACAGAAAGAGACAAAAAGACCAAAAAAACCCAACTGCCAGTTCTGAAGAGGCGGGAGCAAAAACAGGGTACTGCGCATGCCCCCTGCACTGAGCACCACCAGAGAGGTGGGCAGAACACCAAAGGCACCCCTCCAACCTGAGCCCTACCCTCACCCCATATAAAGAACCAGCTTGTCCCCACTTCGGGGAGCAAGCAAGGGAAACTGCTACTTGTTTTCGCTCCCCACGGCTGCATCAGGAGCCCCAGTAAAGCCTTGCCTGAATTTCTTGTCTGGCCTCTAGTCAATTTCTATTGATTGGAGAAGGCCAAGAGCCCTGGCCGATAGCAGCAGCAGCCTGCGTTAGCATGTGGGCTCTGGGAAGAGGTAGGAGGTGAAGGGTGTTTCCTAGAGAGATTCTAGGAAGGCAAAAATAATAGACCCGCTTCTCAGAGACTTTAGAAGTTTATCACACATTATTTGCACGCTCATGGTAAACTAGAACCCTTAGAGCTAGCTCCATGATGCCCCCTAAATCTCCATTTTGCTACTAAGGGCTTTTCTCATTGGGTGGTGTTCATGACAAGAAACCACACTTTCCGGACTATGTTCTTTCTTAATATCCATCCCAGCAGCTCTTTGGGCTTTGAGCTCTGCTAGGGGCTGAGGGCCCAGGAGCTTCTATTGACTGAGCCCCAGAAGCCGTCTGATAAAGTCTGACTCGGGGGCTCATGGTTTCCCTAGTTCTGGAGTTAATCCACGTGCTGCTTGTGTTATGCAGACTCACCGATTGTGCTCAGTGTCACAAACTATACTGGAACCTCTTAACACCTTTTAAAACTCGATTCACTTTTGATGCCATAAGAAAGACTGGGCCAATAAATAAGAGCTAGAATCCATTTGTGGTCCATTTTGCTAAAGTATATTAAATATGGCCTACAATTTGAACTTGCCTTATAAAATGTTTACATGCCATTAAATAGTCCTAACATCCCTCGTGTAAATTAAGCAGGCTGGGATGTTCCTTATTCCAAGGAGCAGCAGTGCTTAAAGCTGTAAAATACCTTCATGCAATAAATCAAACACTTTGCTCCTAAAAGCAGAGTATTATAAATATAAAAGGCAACTATACTGACCTCAGTGTCTGCGCTTGAATTGCTTTGGGAAAAGCAGCAGAGAAAGAAGTATTCGAATTGGGATGCTCAGTTCATTTGTTCGCTGTGCTTTGGGCATGGGCGTTCCTGGAAAATGTTGTTGTCTACAGATAAGCTTTCCAAAACACACAACTATTCTTTATAAACAGGACAGGTTCACACAAATCCATTCAGGCAGGGACCAGCATCTTGACTGGCAATTTGGAGTGTACGTAAGTAGGTCTCCTTGGCAGGAGAGCTTCCTGGTTGAGAAGTGCTCCGAAATCCTGCTCGCATCCCATGTGCCTTCCACACGGTTGCTTTTTATAAAGCCTCTTCCTTCTCCCTCAGCTGGGCCATCAATGGGCTGTTTTCTTGCAAGTGCTCGAGGTTTAATGGAGCTTAAGTGAGACACAGACCATTAACGCAGTATCAATATTTATTTTTGGTTTCCATGGAAACAGATACCAGCCCGTGGGTAACTTCTCTTCCAATGTGAGCAAAAGGATCTTTTGCAGGGGCGAATATTCTGCTTAGTTTCTTGGGGGAATGACAGTGGTTATGAGGTTAATAAACCGTCATTTATTTAATAAATAGAAACACATAGAGGAGAAGCACCTTAGCGGGACTGTACCTCATGCGTGCCTGTGCTAGGAAGGGCGCATCAGTTGGGGCACCTCACAGATATCTCTCTGCCCCCACCATTTGGGTATCCTCAGTCCTTTTGTTGCTGGGCGTAAGCATCCCAATATCCTCTATCTTGCTCCACAGGCTTCAGTTTCTAACCTGTTAATAAGGTTTGAGGCTCTCTGGAAGAGCATGCCCTGCCTACTAATTTCATTTGGCTTTGTAGATGGCTAAGTAGCAAAAGTCATCATATCTGGGCTTGGATTAATGCCCCGAGCCTGGGTTACCAACAGTCCAGCTGTTTTGTGTAAGTGTCTGCTCTCTTCTCAGTGGTTATACAAGCTATTCCTCTGCCTTAGGGAAGGGCTGACTCCAATGCTGAAAGAGTTCTGCAGAATAAAAAGAGGCATCAGGAGATGCGAGTTCTGATTTTAACTCAGAAATTAATCAGCTCTGTAACCTTGCTCAGTCCATGTATCCTTCATGATTTAGTCTCTAAACCTTCATCAAAAAAATGAAGAATTATATTGTATGTTCTCTACAATGCCTTTGAGTTATGAAATTCTGTGTAAACATGCTTCTAAGTAACAATCTTGCCAGGCAATTCCCTACCACTCAGCAGCATGGGTCTCTTCCGCTTTCCATCACCTTTCATGGAATCATCTGTCTTCACTTCGGTTTTCAATGACTTCCTTCATTTCTCCTAATTGTATGTCGGCCAGGTTTCTTCTTTCTTCCAATGTGCTTTTTCTTCTTCACTAAGCTGAATTTTTCCCCAGATGCTCTTTCCATTCGCTCCCACTTTAAGGATCTTATTCATGCATTTCCAAATGATTAGATCCTATGCAACTCCAAATGCTCGAGTCCCGTATTCCAGCTGCCATGTTCTCTTTCATGTGGTATTCATTTCCAATTGCTGTATATAAATTACCACAAGCTTAGAGGCTTAAAACAACACCCATTTATTAGTTCACAGTTCTAGAGATCAGAAATCTAACATAGCATGACTGGTTTTCTATTTAAGGTGTAACAGGGCTAAAATCAAGGTATTGGTCAAACTGAGTCCTCACTGGCAGGCTCTGAAGAGAAATCTGCTTCCAAGCTCATTGGAGTTGTCAGAATTCACTTACTCGTGGTTGTAGGACTGAGGTCTCGGTTTCCTTGCTGGCTGTCAGCCTGAGAACTCTCAGCTTCTAGAGGCTGCTCACATTTCTTCTCATGTGGTACCTTATACCTTCAGAGTTAGCAATGGCATGTTGAACCCTTCATATACTTCAAATCTCTCTGATTTTTTCCTTAGCCACCAACTAGAGAAAGCTCTCTGCTTTTAAAGGGCTCACCTGATGGAATCAAGCCCACATGGATAACCTCCCCCCACTAAGGCTTACTGATTTGGGACTTTAATTACATCTGCAGCATCCCTTCACAGCAGTACCTAGGTTAACATCTGATTATGTAAGTAGGATATGGGAATCTTGACCATGGTGGCGGTGGCAGTGGTGGGGAGGGTTGTGTATCTTTAGAATTCTGCCTACCACACAAATTATAACTAAGATAGAAGTTGAAAATTGACCAGTCACATTCCAAACCACTCTGAGTGCCATTGGCGCTATGACTATAGAGTTTGATAAACATTGAAAAAAAGTTGCACGAAACACACACACAGACGTATACATATTCAGGTATCCTTATTACAGGGTTCTTAGGCTTTAGCATGTCTCTGAATTGCCTGGAGGATTTGTTAGAATATCTATTGCTGAGCCCCACCCTGGAGTTATGATTCAGTAGGTCTGGGCTAAGGCCTAAGAACTTCCTAGGTGGTGTTAATGCTGCTCGTCCAGGGATGACACTTTGAGAACCACCACTTTGTTTGTTTATGTTTTTTGGGCCGCACAGCATGTGGGATCTTAGTCCCCCAACCAGGGATGGAACCCGTGCCCCCTGCAGTGGAAACGTGGAGTCTTAGCCACTGGACCACCAGGGAAGTCCTGAGAACTACCACTTTAATACACACACTTTACCCATCAGAATCACCAGTATATGAATGCTATGTTTGGAGATACTTTAGATAGATAGATAGATAGATAGATAAATAGGTAGATAGATAGATAATGTGATATATCTACTGTATTTGGATATTGGAGGATACTTTTATATATTTTTGATATATTGAATATATCTACTTACAAAATATTTAGAGTAGATACTTGCAGTGATTTCCCGCCCCCCCAGACAATGTGTATCCCACTATCGCTAAATTCCAGTCTATTTTCAAATGCTATTTCTTTAGTAAACTCAGCTGCAGTTATCCGCTGCCTCTTGTGCATTTGTAAACCAGCATTTCTACTCTCCCAAAGGACTTGTAATGCCATAAGCATGGCTCTTTTCTTTCTCGTTTCACTTTCCTTTTAATGAGACCCTTAAACATTTTTTGTAGCTACAGCCTGCCAACCTTTCCTTCCCATCTTCCCTGCTGACTGGCTTTGAGAATTTTTTAGAAATTTCATATTCAGAGACAACAACAGAACAGTCCAAATTACAGTTTAGTGGATACTGTACGGAGCCTCAGTTTTCTAATCTGTAAAAAGTGGATACTAATCTCTTCTCTCTAGCTGTATCAGCTAGACCTCTTTGCCAAAGACAGAAACACAGCTCAATCTGGCTCAAACAAAAATGTCCAGCGGTAGCGCAGTCTCTTGCAGATATGAATCTAAGGGGTTAAACCAGGTCCTCAAGACTCAGTCTTGCTTTTTCTCCAGCTTTTGGCTGTGCAATCCTCAGTGACGGTGTTATCCTCAGAGCAGCTATTACCAAGCAAAGGCCTGAGCAGCTCCAGGCTTCATCCTCTAAGCTTAGTGGCCCCAAAAGGTTTCTCTTTCTTAATAGGCTCAACTAAAGTCCCAGAATTGTGTTTCTTTGGACACACTTGGATCATGTACTTATTCCTGGATAAACTGATGGGTCAGGGCCTGAGGTTGTACTCACACCGGGAGGGTGTACCCCACCTGAAGTGAGAGATGGTTTTCAGATAAATTAAAGAGGTATTACCAGGGTAAGAAGGAGTGGATGCTGGATGTGCAAAGACCATGGTGGTCCAGTGTACCTCCTACATAAGTTATTACAATGAGCAAATGTGTACATATATGTGAAAGCACTTTCAAACCTGCAGGCCCATATCAATACAGGGCTTGATGATGTTGATAATGATGATGATGGTGATGATCCAGTTGTATACAACCAAGACAATTATACCTGCTCTGTCTGCCTGGCCCTGGCTGTAGAAACCTTTATCCTTTACCTCTTCAAATTAGAGGGGATCTTCAGTTGTTCTTGCCCGGCACCTCTCGGAAATTTTCTCCATCCTTCTCCCAGCAATCTTCCCTTTATTATGTCCTCCCCCTCACCCACTTCTTGAGACTGATTATGAGCTTCTAGACACTGGTACCCATGAAGCAAAAAATGAAGATCTGTCTACAGAATTCAGATGGCTATTTTCAAATGCAGCTCACATGGGGGGAAATAAGGCATGTGCTTTCTGAGGAAATGCATAAGGGAAAGGAACATAAATCCTAAGTACAGCAGAGTCCCATTGTTTTCTTAGTAATTAGGGAGAAGCCGAAAGATGCCACTTCCCTGTTGATGTCCCCATGGACAAATTGGTCACCAGTGTTTGTTCCGTATAAGCCACCACCACCCTAGCCTTCTCCTACATAATCCCCTGTGCTGCCTGGGCTTCATGTAACATGTGAAGTTATGAATTGCTTGTAATTAAAACTCCACTGAAAATACTAGGATACTAGTCTTCTGGGCTAAGACATCAAGACTGAGGATCAGCTAGACATAGCTTGACCCATTCTTAGTTTTCTGATGGGAGAAACTGGAAATAACTATATCAACACATAGACTTTTTTTTTTTTTTAATCCACAGTGATTTAAGTTAGAATGTGAGGGATTCCTGTAAGTGAAGTTCAAGACAGTAAGTACTTTACTTATTCATCTATTATAAAATGTTTAATAATTTTAAGGTGCTTTTGTATTCATTATCTTAGAATGCACTTGGGAGGTAAACAGGACAGATATTACTTTTTTCTTTATTTAACAGAAGAGGAAAGTGGGGTTTGGAAAGCTTATTTGTCTTTAGTCTACGGCTGCACTGGACAAACAGTAGCGCCTAGCCACACAGGGCTTTTGAGCACCTGAAATACTGTTAGTGTGACTGAGGAACTGGATTTTTAATTGTATTTAATTTTAAATAGCTTCAAATTAAATTTTAAAAGGCCCATGTGACTAGTGGTACCTTATTAGACAGCACAAGTCGAAATCTACAAAGTGGCACCGCAGCATTTGAACCCAGGTCCGCCGACTCCAAGTTCAGTGTTCTTGTGGTATCCTTGGTTTGTCCAAGATAAGCTCAATTGTAACCCTCTAAATGTCTGAATTGCCCATTTTCCCCACATATGGAGAACTCAGCTGTACATTTTTTCAGTGTGTGAGTTACTCTTCATAAAAATCTAAGGTGCATAACTCCACCAGTAAAGCTAAGAGCTAAGAGCTAAAGCTACAACCCAGATCATTCACCATAAAAGTCCTCATTGCCTGTGAATCCCCTCAGCCTCTCAAATTTCCTCTGCCAGAGTTGATGATTCTAATTCTTTTCTCAATAATCCGTGTCTTGACAATCATAACACAGAATTCTCCAGGGCTTGTTTTTCTTACTATCTTGGCAAAGAAAAAGCTATCCTAGGAGATATTCTTGATAGGAGGGATAAAGCTATTGCCCTAATTTCCTTTAGCGCAAGCTATGAAGACCACTGCCTGGATACATTTATTATTGTTAATTATTTCAGGACCAGTCTTGTGATGGATGTAAAGAAGAGAAATGACGTGTGAGTCTTGATAGCAGCTGCCTTTCGGCAGTCAGGAGGATGGCTAGAGAGGAGGATCAAGCAGTCAGGTGTGGGGAGCACAAACAAACCCTCAGTTTCACCTGAAGAAACGAGGGTAGGGAGAAGAGGAGACCAATCATCTCAGGGTAGGGACGTCCAGCACATTCCCGGTGATGCATGGGGTCTCTTTACACTCTTTACACCTAGTGTCTGAGCAAAAGCAGTGAAGTCAATTAAGGACCATGTGATCCTTGGGAAATGAGATGGGGTTGATTACAGATAATGTTAACCTCTGGTTGCCTGGAGCCTGGCCTGAAAATCCTTCTTTGGCTCCCAAATCAACCTAAAATGATTTATGATGGGAAAGTATTTTTTTGTGTGAGTTATATTCTAAAGCAGTAGTTGGGTATGATCAAAATTACCCTAGAGGGAATTCCCTGGTGGTCCAGTGGTTACGACTTCACACTTTCACTCCTGAGGGTTGCGGGTTCAATCCCTGGTCAG
Organism: Neophocaena asiaeorientalis asiaeorientalis; assembly: GCF_003031525.2. NCBI lineage: Eukaryota > Metazoa > Chordata > Mammalia > Artiodactyla > Phocoenidae > Neophocaena > Neophocaena asiaeorientalis. Next base: position 3,349,592 of record NW_020173491.1, on the reverse strand, counting down.
GGAACTAGGATCCTGCGAGCCGCGTGGCATGGCCAAAATGTAAAAAAAAAAAAAAAAATAAAGTTACCCTAGAAAATCCCCTAAATGACCCATAGAGAACAGTTTTTATGATTTTGTGTTTGTAGCCCTGCATAATATTGTATGTGTGCAAATAATTTATATATATGCTAAAGTTCATTAAAAAACAAAAGATTTCCCATGCAAAATATATTTTAATTTGTTTCTGTTCTTTTTTTTTTTTTTCTATTTCATTTTTGGCCAAGTACCTCTACTTGATTTCACAGAAGTTAAATGTGTGAGTGATAAAACTCTAATCTGTTTTCTTGAGTCTATGCGTGGTGGTATTTAATTTCCATGATGGGATTTTAATGATTCTGGACCATGATCACCGACGCTATCCTTCTGAATATCTGTCCTCAGCTTCTAGGACAGGAGACAAATACTGGCGCTGAGAATATCCCCTGGAAGTGGTTTGTGGACCACTGGTTCTTTGTGGGCACAATAGACATTATACTGAATAACAAAAAGCTGAAGGCAGAGAGTATGGACATGAAAGTGTTGAGTGCTTACTATGCGTCAAGCACTGTTCTTTGTAGTTGACACATATTGTCTCATTTAATGATGACCAGTGTAGTCAGGCCAGTTGTTGGCCCTTGTGACTCGTGGTTGACCTTCATTGGAATTGATGCATAGTGAGGCCAAATGCACAAGTAAGACAGCTGAGTAGGTGTTGAAATTGTGGGGATCGATGAGAAAGGATGGGTGGCACAAAACTTTGCATCATGTTCTAAAAATATCACTGTGAAAGTGAGTCTTAGAAATAGGCACACATCCATTGAATGAGGAAAATTGGAATGTGTGAACTTAAATGGAAAATATTGAATACCCGTGGCAAAGAGTGGTATAAAAGCAGTCATGGGGCTTTCCTGGTGGCACAGTGGTTACGAATCCGCTTGCCAATGTAGGGGACACAGGTTCGAGCCCTGGTCCGGGAAGATTCCACATGCTGCGAAGCAACTAAGCTCACACGCCACAACTACTGAGCCTGCGCTTTAGAGTCCACGAGCCACAACTACTGAAGCCCGCGCGCCTAGAGCCTGTGCTCCAGAACAAGAGAAGCCACTGCAATGAGAAGCCCGCGCACCGCAACGAAGAGTAGCCCCCGCTCGCCACAACTAGAGAAAGCCCGCACACAGCAATGAAGACCCAAAGCAGCCAAAAATAAATAAATAAAATAAATAAATTTATTTAAAAAAAAAAAAAGAGGCGGTCATGCTGTGCATGAGACAGTGAAGGGACACACAGCTTCTGGTGGTATGGATATTAGAGAAAGTGGCACCACATGAGGAATTCAATCAATTCAAAGAAGGATTTAGAAAAGGTTGATAATAAATTATTTTTATTGTGGACTTCTCTTATTTGGCAGTTGGGCAATTATCTCTAAGAAAACTAGAGCCATATTTGATTCATACCAACATTCCCTGCAGAACTTTCTCCACCCCTAGTAGATGTCAGTAAGTAATTTGGGGAGTGAATGAATGAGAGAGTTCATTCATTGAGTGTGGATCGCACAGTATACATTAGAGAGTTAGAGGAAGGATGGATGGAACTATGTAGAGTGATGGGTAGAAAGCAATGATGACGAGGGAAAGATGTGTTGATGGGAGGGGGAGGGGTGGTGTGGAGGATTTTATTAGAGGAGAACCTTGAGGGTTGGGTTGATCAACCTTCTTCCTCCTGAGGATTCTCTTTGCAAGTAGATTGCCATTGGAAGGGATTTTCGAGTTTTAGAGGTTAACTTTCATTTTATAGTAGGAAAGCAATGAGGCCCAGGGAGTAAAATGACCATTACTAATACTACTACTATAATTACTCTAACTACTACTACTGCTGGCTACTATTTATTGAACACTTACTTTGACCCAAGCACTGTGCAATCTTTATTTCATAAGGAATGTTATTATCATCTTATTCTGCAAACAAGGAAAATAAGGCTCCAAGTGAACCACACATCTAGGGAATGTCAGAATCGTGATTGTCCCAGGCCTATCTTTCAGTGTAGCCCAAGGCTGCAGTTCCAGAGCTGGAACTCCATCTCCAATTCTAGCTTTCTTTCTATATCAGTACCTTCCTAAGGTGCAAGGCTGGGCCTGGAATCTCTTCACTAATGTCAAGGAGGGAGGTAATGGCGTGTTCTACCAGACATCACTGATGTTGAGGGCTCCACAAGAGAATGACCTAATTTTTAGAGGGAGGCAAAGGATTAGAGACAAACTTTCAGGGAGTTAGGGGAGTCCATTCAATAGAGGTATATAACCGTAAATTTCTAGAAATTATCCAAACACTTGATTCGATGAGTGCTAACCCAATATTTCAAGGCCTATCCTAGAGCGATGTTTCCCTCTATTTGCGGGCGGGTGGAAAACGTGTATCCATACTCAGGGTGGTGGGATGCCTCTAGCCCCATGGAAGGATTTGATCATGTCTTGGGCTGACTGTAGAAGTAATCAGATGAGAACATCTTGCAAAGATTGTAGTAATCCCTCTGCTGCATGATGGTCTGGTTAATTGTACAGGCGTGGACTTCCCCCGAGGAGGCCATTACCGTGAGACACTGACATGACCCCCAGAAGGATGAAGTGCAGCAGAACTTTTTGAGATTCTGAGTAGCAAGTTTGTATTTAACACAGAGGAAGGGGAGAAGAAGAAGTAGAGAAGAAGGGTCATGGCAGTGGCGTTTTCAGACTCAGGGCAAAGCAAGATGGTTTGGCTGTGATGATAACATTTTTCCGGCAGTGCCAGAAAATGTAAAGACCATGCTCTTATGATTGGATGGAGTCAGTGGGTGCTCCCTGAAGTGTGGGTGACATCCATTTTTTAATTTCATAAAGTTATCTGTAACTGACATGTGATTATAATACCACAGTTCTCTTTAATGCAGTCTGTAAAAACACATTGATTTTATAGCTCCCCAAACCGATTACATTAATATCTGTGCATAATTAGTTTACACGTTACTAAATTACTGACAGATTAAAAGTGAAATAGCGCAGTTCATACTCAGCCGCATAACTGCCAGAAAGGAAACTAATATGGATTCACATGGTCCTTGGAGACCTACACTGAAATAGCAGAAATCTATAAAGACTGCTTGCATTAGGAAATTTCTATCAGCAACATGTTTGTGGTCGGTGCTTTCCTAAGTCTGCTAATATGAGCTGCGTGGTGCAGGAAATGATATGTGAACGACGCTTCGGCTCTTACCAACTCAAGACTGTGCTTATTAAAAAGCAAATTCTTAATTGTGGTGTTTGACGTCAAGGGAAGGTAGGCTTTCAAGTTGTAAATGAAAACTTTTGCCTTTCCTTGCTTTTGCGAATGACCTGAGTTCTCGTATTAGGACCACTGAGTTCTCTGACATTGCCTTCTCTGAGCAGTAGCGCATATTCTGTCGTCTCTCCAGCTCCCACAGGACACACACGTGTTGGAATTGTCTCCAGAACATTGTTTTCATTCTGCATCTCCACAATGGCCAATGTGTGTATTTGGGGGATGGGGCAGCCATGCATTAGTCCTTACAGTAAGCCTGCTTCCTGATGAGCTCATAGGTAGACCCAAGCTTTTTCTTTTTGAATTCTCTTACTCATGACATTTTGCTGCTCTTTGAACACTGCAGATCATTTGCCCAACTACAAGAGTTCAAAGATGAATTACTCTTTTCTGGCTCTGTCTGGTAAGAAACCACATTTGAACTCTTTTCCATAGGGCAGATACTTGCACTCTATTGAATTCTGAAGAATGTTAATTCTGAAGAAGATTTTGGCTATCACCAAAGTTTAAAAAATGAAGCAAAGCAGTCACTAGCAGATATCAGGGACAAGACCCGGCATGTATTGAATACCCACTGTGTTCTAGATACTCAATGGGGTATGTTATTGAGATTCTGAACACTGTAACCCCCATAGTAATTCTGTAAGGGAGATGTCATTAACTGCATCTCATCAATGATGAAGGTTGCTCAGAACAGTATAGTAACTTCGCCAAGTTCACACAGTTAATGAAATAGGAGACTCAGCTTTTTAATTCCTTACTATCAGCTTCCAGTGCTCAAGCAGGAAGTGAGGCTACAGATACTAAGAGAAAAGGACAATTCTGGAGGCGCTGACGATTGTCCATGAGCCCAGGGAAATGGCTCCTCTGTTAAAAGCTCAGGGCTTAAAAATCTCTCGCTGAATATTCATATCATTCTATCATATATTGTTATCTTTATTATTATATTATTTATCATTTTCTGCATAGCGAATTACCCCCAAACTTAGTGACATCAAAATATATATTATCCCACAGTTTCCATGGGGCAGGAATCTAGGTACAGCTCAGCTGGGGCCTCTGCCTCATGATCGCCCATGAGGCTGCAGGCAAGGTACTGGCCAGGGCTGCTGTGGTCTCAAGGCTGGAGTAGAGAAGGACCCACTTCCAAGATCACTTAGGGGTTGTTGGCAGGATTCAGTTCCTCATGGCTGTAGGACCGGGTGCCCTCAGTTCCTTGTCACATGGGCCTCTCTAGTGGCGGTGGGGGGAAGAGAGAGAGACAGAACAATCAAAATGAAAATCACAGTCTTTTATAACCTAATCTCAGAAGTGACATGCTATCAGATCACTTTGGCTGTAGCCTATCTGTTAGAAGCAAGGCACGGGGCCCAGCCCACATTCAAGCATATAAATTCCAGGAAGCAGAGATCACTGGGAGTCAGATTAGAAGCTGCCTGCCACAACCACTAATTCACTTATTCATTATTTAGTTTATGTTTATTTTATCAACAAATAATAATTGATAACTTACTACTGTATCAGTTTTCATATTTGGAACTAAAGAGACAGGCGAACAGATAATATTACAAAAAGTTTCAGTGATAGAAATAACAAATAGAGACGGCGCTTAGTATGTGGCAGGCAACACTATAGGTACTTTGCACGTATCAACACGCTTAATCCTTTTAATAACCCTATGAAGCAAGTGCTATTATTATCCCTAATTTCCATATGAAGATAACAGAGGTACAGAAATGTTAGGTAACTTTGCAAAGCCATCCACCTAGCAAGTGGCAGAGCAAAAATTCAATCCCAGGTGGTGTGTGTTCAGATCCTCTTCTTTTCTTAACCACTAAGCTATATTCCTCCCTTATTTTAATATTTTCTTGGGGGGACTTGTAGAAAAATAGATTGGAGGTGAGTAGATGTAGAAGCAGGAAGATTCATTCCAGGATTATTGCAGAAGCCCGGGAAAAAGGAGATGGTGGCTTGGAATAGGATGGTGGCAGAGGACAGGGAGAGAAGTGAATATTATTGAAATAAAATTTAAATGTGGAACAACAAGGATTTCTGAGGGGTTGGAAGCTGGGTTGTAGAACACAGAGCTAAGCATGGCCAATAGGTATCTGGTATGAATACTACATGAACATGTGAAGTGATTGGCCTTTGAGAGGAGGCTGGACATTTTCTCTGTTGCAGCAGGAGGGCAGAGGAGAAAGAATGTTATCTCCTATTTCCACCATAGAGCAGATGGAGAAACTGATGCTTACGTAGGCTAAATCACTTTCCAATAATCACACAATCATTAGAACCAAAGCGATTGCTTGGTCCTCTTGATTCGCATTTCCTAATCAATAGAACACAGTAGAACAAGAGGTTCCACAAATGTCCTCCCATAAGTGGCAGTCTTTAGTGCTGTTCACCAAATGTTTCTGGCTTTCCTCCTTCCAGGCGCCTGGTAGAATTACACCTCCTTGCCTCCTTTGAAGTTAGGACGGCCATGAGATTTGCTTTAGCCAATGAAACGCAAGTGAAAGTAGCAGCTATCACTTCCAGATGGAAGCTTTAAAGCCAGTGTTTGGTTTACCATGGCCCCTTCCTCTGCTACTGTGATCATGCTGAGATGGAGACTCCTTTAGCTGGGGCCTCTGAGTGATTTACATGTCTTGAGTCCCCTGATAACTTGAATTGGACATGGAACATGAAGAAGACATGAGCTTTGATTGGGTTAAGTCAATGAGAACTGGCAACTTCTCCAGGGTGTCAGGTTCTCCAGAGAAACAGAAGTAATAGGGATGGATATATATATATATATATGTATATATAC
>NW_020173491.1:3276694-3343368 GCF_003031525.2 Neophocaena asiaeorientalis asiaeorientalis | reverse complement strand
TAGAGATATATATATATATATATATATATATGTATATATATATATATATATATAAAATCTCTCAATAGATAGATAAGAGAGAGAGAGATTCATTTCAAGAGATTGGCTCATGTGATTTATAAGGACTGGCAACTCTGAAATTTGTCGAGCAGACCCATGGTCTGGAAAATCTGGCAGGAATCAGTGTTATAGTGAGTCTGAAGGCAGTTTGGAGGCAGAATTCCTTCCTTTTTGGGAGACCTCAGGCTTTTCTCAAGGCCTTCCATTGAAAGGCCCACCCACATTATTGAGGGTAATCTGCTGTACTCAAAGTCTACTGACTTAAATGTTAACATCTAAAAAAATAACTTCAGGGAAACATCTAGAATGGTATTTGACCAACCAGCTGAGCACCATAGCCTAGCTGAGTTGACACATAAAATTAATCATCACAAGGGCTGTTTGTTACCACAGCATTACTCAGTCCGTCCTGACTGATACTTGCTCTTATGCCTCATCCCCTCCAAAGGGAGTGGAGTTTAGACTCAATAAACAAAGCACTGTCATTATGAGAACTCTACTTTTGAAAGTGTCAATTTAGTTCTTTAAAAAAATATGACATCATTGGTCCTTGTTCATGGAACTGTGGATGGATGCTGGAGAATCACAGGGCGTGCTCTAAGCAGGAGACAAATATACAAATAGATAGCAGTCACTTCTGGCTACAAAATCCAAGTACACGCTAAAAATGATAAATCAACATCTCCAAGAGTGAGTGAGCAGTCTGAGAGCCATCTGCTGAAGAACACTTGGTCCATAAATGGGTTAACAGGGATTCAGGTGCTCAGGAGACTGCTAATGAAATAGTCACAGAAAGGATGTTCAAAATGATCTCACCTGGCTGTGGTTGCCATGGAAACTCATTTCTCTTATTTATGTTTCTCTTCCCTCTCTTCAAATTACTAATAGTAATAATTTGTCCAGTTATTAAAAAAGACAAGGAATAGGCCATGTGAGCTCAGGCAAGAAATGAAAAGTGAAAGGGAGAGAAAAGAATGTTAAATAGAAAAACAGATGCATCACTGAAACAGTTTCAATTAGCTGGTTTACTCCCTCCACTTAGATGTAAATGTTTGGTGGTTGGGAGTCTCAAAGAAAGTAGGGGAAAGGCTTCTAATTTGAGAAGGAAAGTCTTCAAAGATTTCTATTCCTTATTTTCTTTAAGACTAAGACCTCAAAATGAACCCTCCTCAGAAAAGGTTTGTATATCCGTTTGGATGTTTAAATCCCATTCCTGCCCTCACATCATACACATATCCTCATCTGTGACCAATCCCTCCCTCACTTCATGTCGATACACCACTGTTCATTGTGTCTTTCTTGATGTCAGCATGTCTGACTTGGATTGTAAGCTTCTAGACCAATGGTTCCTAGGTGTTTGAGGTCATAGAACTCTTGAGAATTTCACAGAATCCATCATCTCCTTGCAGAATGCACATGGGCACAATCATGTAGAAGTTGGCAATTTCCTGAGGTTTAGGGACCTCCTAAAATCCATTCAAGAATTTCAAGTAGAGAATCATTGTCTTAAAGGAAAGGTACCATGCAGATACGTACCATGAAAGGTACATTGTCTTAAAAGGAAGGTACCATGCAATCCCACGGGATTGGGGAATAATTTTATTTTCTTGTGAGTTGCTTACACCTTGTTCTGAGACTGCATTCCTACTTTTTTTTTTAACACAATGGCTTTTACTTAGATGATGCATTCAGACTCTTAAGGCATTGCTAGGAGCATTAATCAAAGCATTATTACCAACCTTCCAAAGAACAGTAGATGATGTAGGTATATGAAACTGGGCTGTAGATGAACCGAGCCCGGTGGACAGGACTTATAAGAGCTGTGGGAGCAAAAATCTTTTTATCTGTCTCTCCCCTCCCCCCACCTGCCACAATTTACCTTTTTCTGCTATAGGTAAATTGCAGAGACAAATTGTGGTTAATTGAGTTGCATCATTTTTTAAAATTTTTTTTTATTTTCTGGCGGTACGCGGGCCTCTCACTGTTGTGGCCTCTCCCATTGCGGAGCACAGGCTCCGGACGTGCAGGCTCAGCGGCCATGGCTCACGGGCCCAGCTGCTCCGCGGCATGTGGGATCTTCCTGGACTGGGACACGAACCCGTGTCCCCTGCATCGGCAGGCGGACTCTCAACCTCTGCGCCACCAGGGAAGCCCGAGTTGCATCATTTTTATAGATCTCTTAGGACATTGATTGGTGGAGTGACATAAACAATACGTAACAATGTTTTGTCAAGAGAAGATGAAAGGAACCAGCATTTACTAAGTCCCTGCCTCATACTAGGCATGTGTAGCATCGCATTTCACTCCCACCAAAACCTAAGAAGTAGATTGCATTGTCCTCATTTTGCAGTCCTCAAAGAAACCGCCCTTTTGAAAATTGAAGTAACTCATCCTGGTTTACCTGACTCATATGTGCAAGGTGTGCGATTTTAATCAAGATCTGTCTGGGTCCCATTGCTGTGTGTGGTGACAACACATTCTTCACAAGATGAGACACCGGTGTGGAAGTGTGCTTCCGTGGGGGAAGGCAGGCTTCCCTGAAAAGACCCCTGTCAGACGGACAGAGAGTTACTGGGTTAAGAACCTCTTCTAACAGTGCTTGGTGGTCAGAACACAGGCTTCGAAGTCCAAAAAAGGAGGTTCTTACTAACATATAAGTTATTTACCATCTATAAGCCTCAGTTTCCCCATCTGTAATAATGGAGATCATGATAGTACCTAGGTGTTAGATTCTCAAAGGGAATATAAAAAGTGATGTATTATAGAAAACAATGTGCCTAGCACCATGCCTGTCTCATAGAAAGAATTCAAATGTCGATTATCAGTATCCTTGTTCCATGGAGAAGCTTCCACTGCCAAAGATCAGGATACACTGTATCCTGAAGGTCCATCAAGATTCACTGTAGTCTTGAAGTCAAAGAGGTGTCACAAAGGTTGATCTTCGTCTTGCTGAGCTCTGCCCTGGGTAGTGTCTGAGGTCCACTGGCCACGTAACTTAAACTCAAAAGTTTTTCCCAGCTAAACTGTTGTAACATTATCGGTGGCAGTTTAGGAGAAGTTCAGAGAGTTTCCATTTTTTCAAGAACTGTACCTTAATTTATTCAACATGTATTTTAAAAATGATTTCCCCTTATTATAAAAACAATATTTGTTCAGTTTAAAAATTTTTTTACCAACATACAGTTTTCTGCAGTCCACATTACTTCTTACAATCTCTTAGATTCAGTCCACACCTCTCACTTACCTTGTCTGCTGGAAATTATAAGAATTTGAATTTATAATGCTTGACTCTCAGCCTTATCTTTAAAAATAGAAAATAAGCATTTCAAGTTACTTCATCAGGAAGGAGGAACATCCTGGAAAGTTTAGTTACATGTAGGGAAAAAAAGCTATTTCATACAATTCCATCCCTGATTGTTTTCTCTCATTTAGCCCAGAAGAGAGTAAAGAGAGCCTCAGTATAAATTCTGCTCTTAGCACTCATAAAGTTAAAAGTAAGCAATTACATGTCACTTTACAAGATATATACTAAAATAAATTGCAATGGATTGGAGAGTTAAAATATTTATAAAGACACAGAGAAAAGACCAGAAAATACGCACACACCACACTTTTGTCTTAACTTAGGTCATCCCTAAAAGATGTTACTGGATACAGAGAATAGGGTGGGAAGGAGTTCCTGTTTGAAACTGCAAATGCAATTCTGTATCATCTGAGTTTGTTTCAAAGAACTTCAGCAATTTCTTAAAAGTTATGAATACGTTTTAAAGGACTTTCTGTTAAAAAGGGCAGAAGAGAAACATCTGGCCCCTGTGTCATCTCTGAAATTAACAAAAAACAAAAGGAAACAGAAACAGAAAAAGAATCTTCACTTTTATGAAACTGCAACTCAGGAAAGGGTCCACAGGTACTCTAAGGAGTAGGAGTGAGGAGGGAAATCTTCTGCAGACCTTGGTTGGAATCAAGAGAATCCAGGGTTTGCCAGAGTAGGGACACACACACACACACACACACACACACACACACACACACAGAGGTTAAAGAAAGTGTTGAAGAGAGAGAACACAAATTAAAAATAATTCATAGGGCTTCACTGGTGGCGCAGTGGTTGAGAGTCTGCCTGCCGATGCAGGGGATACAGGTTCGTGCCCCGGTCCAGGAAGATCCCACATGCCGCGGAGCGGCTGGGCCCGTGAGCCATGGCCCCTGAGCCTGCGCATCCGGGAGAGGCCACAGTGGTGAGAGGCCCGGGTACCGCAAAAAAAAATAAGAAGAAGAAGAAGAAGAATTCATAAAATTACCATCCTTAAACAATAGTAACATTTTAATTTCACATTCATATTTTAAGTATTCATACGTTTTATTTTAAATGTTTAACAAAATGATGTTGTACCACATATACTCTTTTGAAACCTTTTTTCCAGTTGGAAAAATATCATGAAAATTATTATTAAATATTACTTCCTACATTTTAAATAATTACTCATTCCCCTATTCTTATATAGAGAGAAGGGGTTCTTTTGTTTGTTTTTTGTTCTTTACTGCCTTTAGTATTCCAAACAATAGTTCAACAAACATCCTTATAGTTAAATTTTATTTATGTAGATCGATAATTATTTCCTTAGATAAATATCTAGAAATGGCATGGCTGGACTTATAAGCATGCCCATATCTAAGCTATTATTTGTAAAATGTTGCATCCATTTATATTCTAATCAGTATTGCGTGAGAATTTCCATTTTCTCACATCCTCATTAACATCGATTAATATAATTTTCTCAGTGCCTTTTGGATAGGTAAATTATTTGTCATTGCATTTTTTCTTTCGTGAATTGTCTATGTCATCAACTTTTTCTTATTAAATTGTTAAAACTATTTACATATTGAGCATATTAACCCTCTGTTTAATATATGTTATATACATTTATGTATATATGATATATTTAAACATGTCATCTCTTTTGTCCTTCCTCTTAGTCATAATTTTTGATGTTTTGATAGTTTTTGCATTTATATAGTAAACATTATTAATTTTTATGTGATTATTGCCTTAGGACTCAGTCTTCCCAATCCAGTATTATATAAACACCCACTTCCATACTCTTGGAGAACATCATTTCCTTTTTTTACCCTTATAAATGTCTTTTATCTAAAATGTATGCTTTCAATGGTGTGAATGGGGGACTACCTTTTCTTTGCTCCTCCAAATGAATAGCCAGTTGCCACAATACAGAATTTATTGAATAATATATCACATCTTCTGATGTCACTTTTATCATACACTAAATTTAAATTTAAATGTCACTTTTATCATACACTAAATTTTTATATTTACTTGGGAATGTTTCTAGGATTTTTATTCTCTTTCATTGATCCTATACCAGCACAGGCTGATGTTATAACTTTACAATATGTTTGAATTGGTCGTAGGAGAAATTCTCCCTTATTACTCTTCTTTTCCAAACATTCTTGGTTGCTCTTATGTATCTATTCTTTCTCATAAGACTTAGCATTATTTTGTGAAGTAAAAAAATGAAAAATTTAATTGAGAGTCTTTACGGTCTAATTTGGGGAGAATGTAATTATTAGTGTAATTAAGTCATTTTTCTAGGTTTCTGGAAAATAAGCAATGTTTCATAAAAGTTGAGTATTTTTTAATGGCACAGAGAGTGTGGATATAAAATTGCACTGGTTTTAGATTCCTTCTTTTTTACAAGTTTTCATGAAGCAAGTCATGCAGAAGAACTGGCAGATACCCACTAGAAAGATTAGTGAAAGAAAATGAGGTTTTATTTGGGAAAGAAAAACTTTAACTAATAAAAAAACCTGGAAAGAGATCCCATTTTAGCCGACAACTACCTGGACAATACTTTGTTCCTAGGATGTGGCCGTCTGGCCCTCTTCCTTTCTTCTTGCTATGCTCCAAAGAGCAAATGTTTGGTATTTAGGAGTCTTTTTTTCTTTTGACTTGAAAAGACGTACATGAATGATTTTACCATTGCTTTGAAACTAATCTTCTGAGGCTAGAGAAGAAATAGTTCTAAAAAACCAAATTAAATTGCACTTTTCTTTTAGATTTTATTATTTCTGCTGTTACTTAAGAATGGTGAGAAAGCTTTAGTCTTGTGGAAAAAAGATGTAGCATTTCTTCCACAAACTACCAAAAGTAGTTAATCTATTTAAATCGTTACACGATACATTCATAATTACGTGGATGTGGATGGAAAGGAGAGTGGGTAAGGTAGCTTTGAGTTGAAAAAAGCAGGGGGAAACCTTCGAAGGCGTAGATAAAGATGTGACCCATGTGGTCTTGCTGTATCCTATGGTTAAAATCTATTATTAAAAAATTACAAATAGCATTGGGTTTTATTTTATAGGGAATAAAAGTGTTAAGATTATAATCTTCAGATTTAACATTCATTTTTTATAGTGATTTTAGAATAGATCAACTTAAGATGCAAAAATCCCTCAGCCAAGGAAGTTAATCTCTTTGATTTTGCATTAAATCAAATGTTAAAAGTTCTTAAAATGAATTTTCTTTGTCTGGTTAAGAAATGTACAGAAAGTTGCAGTCTTGACCCTACCACAATAATTAAAGTCCAATTTTTTACATAGCAACGTGAGGACAGATGGCCCCATGGTTCTCCTCTGAAATTCCTAACCCTACTATGGGTGTTTCTGCTCATATGCTCTCTCGGGTGAGGGTGGGTGTCTGAGTGTGTGAAATCTCCAAATGATTTTTTCTCACTTAATAGTGATGTCTGATACAGTATTTATATGACGATCTTTTGTTTTCTTAAACCTTGAAATGGCCTATATAAGAGCAATGGAGGTATTACATTTAAAACATTTTGGCAGCCATAGCGATGCGTTTGCAACCCAAGTGACAAACTTCGCCAATTAGATTTCCCCACTAAGAGCTGGTTGTGTTAACATACTGGATTTCCTGGAATGTGACCACATTAGAAAGAAACAATTTCTACGTGGATTCTACATCAGATTTTTTTGATAAATATATGGAGAAAAGGACCCCTCCATAATTTTTCTCTAGTGTTTACAGGTATCACAGTAAGTGAAACAGCTATGCAAATAGGAAACACAATCGCTGAATTTGTTTTAGAGGTTCTCTGTTTATACAAATACAGCATTCATTTGTTGTTGTACCTGGTGGCTATTAACTGCTCTAATTGTGCTGTAGACTCGTTAATAAGTTTGTTGAAGTTGCACATTATAATTTTAAAGGAGTTAATTGAATACTAATCCAATGCACAGCACAAAAATTATTTGAACCATTCCAAGGAAAGCCGAAAATCCTACCAGCTGCCTTGGTCCTAGTAAATCCCTACCCCTGTGAAACAGAGAAAATGAATATTCAATATTTTTCCATTTGAGTCTCTTGACATTCTATTGATTCACTTTATTTTCCCAACAATTTTCTGACAGGTTTCCCAATGTGGATTCTGTAAATTCTTTGATATGCATCTTGTGATTGCCTTTGAAAATGAGCACTGTGGCTAACTTTGGGCTGGGGCTTAGAACTCGGGAGCCCGAAGCCCTTCACACTCTGGGAGCCAGCATATTTGTAGACTTTTACTGCGTTACCATGTGATCCTCAGATCTGGGACAGAGTCAAATAGCAGAAGAGGAAGGAGGTTCAACAGGGCATAAAACCTAAGTTATGTTTGTGAAGCAGGTTACTGTTCTGGGGGATTTGGGGAGCAAAGAGAAGTGGGGCATGGCTAGACCTTAAGATTGTGCTAGTAGGGGAAAATGAAAAAAGGCAAAAAACTAGGACAAAGAAACTAGTAGGTGTGGCAGGAAGGTAGTATCTATCCCAACAACAGTTGTAAAAGGAACAGTCCATTGAGAGTAGAAATGGCAGTGACCCGTGTAGGAGAGAGTGTAGGAACAGGTGAGTCTCACACCTTTGCAGAATCTAAGAGCTGGTCAGTTGCTGTCACCATTCTAGAGAGTGCCATCAGCACACAGATAGGTGACACAGGCTCTTTCTTTCCATCCTAATGTTATCCTTTATTGGAAGAAGAGCCTCACCCTTGTAAAAACTAAGTTTGACCAGAATCTTGCAGAGTAAGGAACTGGCATGCAGATCCCTTTGCAAACCTCCTCCTGATCTGCTGTATTACCTTCTCCATCACATTTTGTCTCAGTATCTTGTAGGAGCTTAAGTTCCAGGATTTACTCAACTTTGTACCTCTTAGTGTCGAGCTCCAAGCAATGCATATAGTGTAATTGCAACAATATTGTAGAATAAGTGAATGAATGACAAAAGAGATGATCCATGATGTAGAAAATGTTCATTAGACCTGATGCCCAAATGGGGCTCCTGTTTCTTTCAGGTCAGGAGCAGCTGTATGAAGCAACTGCCCATGTGTCTGTGTATAATTGACCTTAAAGACCATATGTACAGCAAGCATTCTTTGACATCACTCTTAAACCCAAGATGCTTTTAAATGTCTTTGGAGTTGCACCTTGAAGGTAGAGATATTCTGCTCTATTTTTATCCTAACACTTTGGGCAGCAGAGATCTCTGACTTCTTCACATTGTTAAACTAACTGGCCTATTCAATCAAAAATGATCAAGCTGGCTGTTTTGAGTGAGTGTTGACTTGGGCAAACAGGCTGTGAGTTTAAACAAAACCTTGATGGCTTTCCTCTCTGCTCATTTTACCTCTAGAGGTGACATAATTTTGAAATAAATGCAAAATATTCCTGGTTTGTCTTCAGGAGGTGGGAGTGGAGTTTTACAAAATAAAAATGAAAAAAGTCGATGGCACGTATTGCTTTAGGCTTTGCATAATAGCTTTTAGTTCATGCATTATCCTTCTTGGACACAGTAGTCTCTCAGCTAATATTTGTCAATCAGTGCCTCCCCTCCCCTCCTACCAATCATAAGTTTCAGGATGGACCGTGTCTTCTTAACTCACTACTAACTCCTTGTCTATAGCTGATCAACAAGGAATTGTCATATGTAATAACAACTGCTGACGTTTATTCATTTTTTTAATTAACAATGATCAACAAACAATGACTTAAGGGCCAAATCTGTCCCCACTACCTGTTCTTTTTTTTTTTAAGAAAAGATTTATTCTAAAGTACACACCTTTAACAAACAATTACTCATTAAAAAAACAGACTGATAAAAAAATTAGATCTTGGTTTACAGATACATTTAGCTTTTAATTGGCATAAGTTCAGAATCTGATTAATTTGATTGCCATAAGCTGTTTATGCAAGAAGAATCAGAAAGCTTACTGAAAGATCAGTTTTTAGATTTGATCCTATGTTATTTTCGCTAAACTTGGTTGATTTCAGAAACAGGAAGTGAAGGAGTTTGATCATTCAAAATTCTTATTAGTAGTTCAATTTCAATAAAATTGAAACACACGTGGAGGAATAAGCTACAACCCATATGCAGAATCTGTTCTCACTATCTCCACCTACCACCAGTACACACTACTATGATCTTTAGCCTAGACTACCACAATAGTTTTATAACCCGATTCCTGCTTCCCTACACAAAGGAAGATTAAACAGAACAATATTTTTAAAAACTCAAGTTACATCACAACTCTCCTTCTTAAAATCTCCAAAGACGTCTCTACTTTATAATGAAAGAAACACTCTTCATAATAAACCATAATTCCTTGCACGAGCAGACCACGTGTTGCCACTCCCACCTCAACTCTCATCAGACTCCTATCTTACTGGCTTCTTCTTGGCCCTTTGTTTTCTTTTTTTTAAAATTAATTAATTAATTAATTTTTCTTATCAGTCATCCATTTTATACACATCAGTGTATACATGTCAATCCCAATCTCCCAATTCATCCCACCACCACCACCAACCCCCCACCGCTTTCCCCCCTTGGTGTCCATACGTTTGTTCTCTACATCTGTGTCTCGATTTCTGCTCTGCAAACTGGTTCATCTGAACCATTTTCTAGGTTCCACATGTATGCGTTAATATACGATATTTGTTTTTTTCTTTCTGACTTACTTCACTCTGTATGACAGTCTCTAGATGCATCCACGTCTCTACAGATGACCCAGTTTCGTTCCTTTTTATGGCTGAGTAATATTCCATTGTATACATGTACCACATCTTCTTTATCCATTTGTCTGTTGATGGGCATTTAGGTTGCTTCCATGACCTGGCTATTGTAAATGGTGCTTCAGTGAACGTTGGGGTGCATGTGTCTTTTTGAATTATGGTTTTCTCAGGGTATATGCCCAGTCCCACTACCTGTTCTTGTAAATAAAGTTTTATTGGAACACAGCCACATCCATTTGTTTGCATATGGTCTGTGGCTGCTTCTAGGCAGCAATAGCAGAGTTAAGTAGTTATGACAGGGACCATATGATCTGCAAAGCCTAAAATATTTTCTACCTGGCCTTTTCCAGAAATCTTTCACCAACTCCTGATTCACAAGGTGTTCTGCACTGTGCAGGCATGTTGTGGATTATCCCTTTCAATTTTCACAATAATTGTACGTGATATGTACTTCAGTTACCCCCATTTTACAGATTAGGAAATAGAGGCACAAAAAGGCTCAGTAAGAGAGTGGTAGAGCAAGAAGCAGAAGCCAGTTAGGAGTAACTCCAAGTCCATGCATCTCACCACTGCCCTGCCTGCCTCTCACCCAGTGAGAGAACAGCTATCCTTGCCTTTGGCAGCGGGAAGCATTCTGTGAATACCTGGAGATGGATGTAAGGGCGTGCCTCTACTTCTCAAATGCATCACAAGTAGTGCCTCCAGTTCCCTGGCGGGACAGGCATGGCTGGGAGTGATTGAAAGCACTGTTGTTGGAAAGGTGAGCTCTCAGGCAACATGGGAGCCAGCGAGGCACTTTAGCTGTCACCTGATGGCTCTATGAACACTAGGGAAGGGTGTTTGGTGGCCTCATCCCAGGACCCTCTGTGCTGGGTGGCAGTCTCCTGTAGCTCTTCCAAGACTGAAATGGAAAACTTTCACCTCCTACCGAGGCTGGTACCCCCCAGTCTGCGGAGACTCCGATGGGTGCAGGGGAATTTCATCTTAAGTCAGAAAGAGAGGGGACACAGAGGTCAACAGACAAATAGCTGTAGTGTGAGTGGACTTCTTTCATTTAAAAAAATGTTTAAACCCCTCCGCTAATGACTTGGTGATTTTCACAGTAGTAAATGTGCTGACTTAAAAAATCCGTGGGAGGTCAGTAATTTCCCTCCGCCTGTCACTGTGCTGGTTGTGGTTCCGATGCACCTTAATCACAGTACCTGCAGGTGGAGTATTATACAGTGTTTACATTAATCAGAATAGATTTACTGAGGGAAATAAAACTGCCCGCTTCCTGAGCGTTGCACTCTTATCAGGCAGCAAGGGGGCTGGCGGGCTTCTGGGTTAATGCCCGGAGCTGAGATCCCGCCTCGTAGTAGCCAATGGTCTGAGAATGTCTCCATCCTAAGCTGGAGCCCTGTGCCAAACCAAGGAATCAGAGGAAAGTTCCAGAAATTGGATCTTCAGGATTATTAGAGCAGAGGGGGAAAGTGTGTGTGTGTGGAGAGAGAAAGAGAGAGAATGAGAGAGATTGTGCAGTTGTTTAAAGAACTGATTTTCCATTGTCTGTGGCCATGGGGACAAGAGGAACCCAGGTCATGGAAGGGCATCCCCCCAGGTCTTATTTTTGTACAGGGAGGTAGAGGAGGATAGAACCTCCACTGGGAGCTGAAGAAAGTATACTCCGCCATCCAGTTGGGAGGAAGAGGGCTAGGTTTTGCTGTTGTTGTTTATTCTATTTTATTTTGTTTTGTGAGTTTTACATAAGGCTTTACGGCAAAGTTGATTAGAAGGGAGGCCAACAGCCTCCACTCATCCAGAGGGGCAATTTAGATGGGTGGCTAACGCCTCCAACTCCTCACTTAATCTCCATCCTTCACATTCCTCATCCACAAAATGGGCTTCATAGTATTACCTGCCTCACAAGGTCACTCCGGGGGTTTATTGAGATAATATGCATAAAGCGCTCATAACAGTGCCTGGCACATAGTAGGCGCTCAGTTAAAGTTAGCTATTATTTTCAGAAGTTGTGAACATGGACTTTTAGAGGCAGTGAAACATAGTCTGTAGTCCTGTCTCTACTAGTTAAAAGTAGCAATGTTATCCAAGTTACTAAACTTCTCTTGGCTTCAGTCTACCCATCCATAAAATGGGGATAATAGTACCTTTAATGAGGGTTGAGTACAAAAGACTTCGCATATAGTGAACCCTCATAAATATTAGCTATTAGCAACAAATTGGAGTGTCTTCTGATCTTTAGGAAATGACAGGTCCTAAGTGCCTGATCAAGCTGTTGAAGTGATTTCTTTCTTCTCAACGTGGTATTTAAGTCCCTAGTCTTTCCCAGCAGGTCATGCCTGGGTTCTTGGTTCGGTCTAGACTTGGCTAATGGAGTCCCTGAGCACAGTCTCCATTCTAAAAAAAGAGCTTGCAAAACCGTGGTGTGTACTTGAGAGGGAAAGCCCTGGGGACGTTCCGAGGACGACGCAAAGCCAGAGGAAAACATTTCAGTGGACATAATCCATGCACATTTCAGAAGCAGGTCCTTGAATTGGCCCTGTTCAAGAAATGGACAAAATGCTGGAGAGTTACATATTTTGAGAAGAACTCACCCATCCGTCTTTGAGAGTCACAGCCCTGTCACTACTGTGCACAGCCGTCGAGCCTCCCTCTGGGCAGGACCAGAGCCAGCAGGCAGGGAAGGCCCAAGGTGACACGTTAAAGGCAGCTCCAGGCCCTCCAGGCTTTGGGTCCATCCTCACACTTGCTGAATAGCCTTTCTTCAGGAGCGATTTTAAGGTTAAAAAACGTCCAAAGAGGAAGGAAGGGGGGAGAGAGAGGGAGGGAAAAACCTCACTCTTGTCTCTCCACCCAGCCTCATTTACTCTACTTTCGTTAGTGAAACGTGAACCCCACGCATGACGTGAGGGAGTTCCCAGACAGAACAGGACTTTGCCATCCTCTGCTGGATCATTCCTTCTTTATGCTGTCGCTTACTTCGGCCTTTCCTCACCCACTGTCATAACCACACAAGATGCTCATGGAGACCCATTGTTATGCTGGGGCACTTGGGTGATCTAATTGTAAAAGGTCCAAACCTGTCAAACTATTACGTCTGGCTTCTGTGATCCAGTAAGAACCCCCCTCCCCTGCTGCCAGGAGTAGCTGCTCAGCTGGGACTGGACTTGGCCTGGCAGGGAGGACATTGTGTGGACACAGTCCCTGTCTCACCTAGAGCCCTTTTTGCCACTTGCAATGATATTGTTTCATTTCAGTGCTTGCAGCTAAAGCTGACCTTTCTTTGCATTACAACTAGTTTCATTAACACCTTTTTCTTTCCTTCCTCGGTGTGAGCTTTTGTCATTTGGTTTTGGTGGCCAGATTGCTTGAGGGGACGGTACAGCCAACTGCGGCGCTACAATGGGCACTGTGGCGGTATTTACAAAAGACTCAGATGCAATTCCTGCTTCTCCATTCCCATTAGAGCTTCAACAAAATAATATTAACAGAGTAAATGACTCACTGATATTTAGAAATCTAGTGTTCTAGAACCAAAATGGATCTGAGGGATTATAAAGCATTAAGCCCTCATTTTAAAAATGAGGAAAGTGAGGTAAGTCACACGGTGCATGGCTGAGCTGAGTTCTTCGATACCTAGCCTCCAAATAAGGGCTGCCCTGAGGCTTCCCATGATCCGGAAGAGCTATTTTGCCATGAATCTGGAGCACGGTCTCAAGATACATAACTAATTTAAGTCTGTGATAAATATTAGACCATTTTAGGATGATCTGTTTAGTCTTTTAATCCAGATAAACAGTACCCTGTCTACAATAATGGCTTCAGAGCTATGGCGTTAGTGGGCAGAGAGGAATAATTAGCATAGTATTTGCTTGTATGTAAGTGGGGCTTTCGTGTTTGAAATCACTTGGTAGAACAGAGTCCTTGAAACCGTTGTGAACAATGATCATAGAGAAAGAAAGTGCTGGACTCTCTGGCAAGAAAATATTTGCCGCACAAAAATTCACTTGGGCAGGAAACTTCACCAGTTATAAACTGGCGGCATTTCCAAATGAGTGGCATTTTACTTTATGGCTCTCTGCATCACGCTCGGTCAGTCCGAAATGATTATATAAGGGACTGGTTTTCTTACGTGAGCTCACTTGGTACCTCTGCCTCCAGGGTGTCCTGGGGGAAGACAAGGTAGGGTGGTTGATTAAGAGGACCCAAACTGAATTTCTAGACCTGATTTGTGACCCTGCTGCTGCCTCTCAACAGCTGTGTAACTGGGCATATTCCTCTGTCTCTGTTGATTTTAGGTTCTGGTCTAAAGACTTTGCACTAGAGAACTTAATACATGGCCAGATTTAGTAAAAACCAAAACATAAAAAACACAGGCATCTAGTTAAATTTGCGTGTCACACGAACGGTGAGCTTTTTTATGTATAAGTAGGTCCCACACAAAGTTTGGGACATTCTTATACCAAACAACTTCATTATTTTTCTGAAATTTAGCTGGGTTATCCTGTATTTCATCTGGCAAGCCTAGTCTGTAAAATCCTTTGGACCTTAAAATTGAACTCTGTCATGAACATATCTGACTTTGTTTCTAAGGGAGAGTGGGCTTGCTCAGTGAGGGGAGGGGGAGAGAAGCAGTCCCCGGAAAATACCAGCCAATTTCCAGTGTGCAAAGGGACGACGGTTCACAGCGTCCAGAGGAACAGTGTTTTAGAAAACTCTCTTCATTTTGAGAGGTAGCCCCTGAGGACACAGCAGGCTCCTCAAGGCCCAGACCCCAGCTATGGCTGCAGAGCCAGACCTCAAGGGTCCAGGTAGCTCTGTCCCCCGAGCTGTTTCACTCGTAGGCAGTGCTGTGCCCAACGCCCTAGAGAGAGCTGGGTGAAAAAAATCACTTCTAGTCCTTACTGTACACAGAAGCAATTACAGTTAATCCTGGCTCCGTGCCATCATGCACGGAGGACCAGAGAATCCCCACAACAGGGGCCTAAACAAACCATCCTTTAGTGGAATCCAGGAATAGTTGTGGGCCTCCTCTTTCTCCCTAGGTGACGTGGAGATGGCACCCACCTCAACCTGTTTTTGTTTGGAGCAGGGTTGCAGGAGGCAGGGGGACGGGGACCAGCAAGAGAGAGGGAAGGGAGGGAGTCGCTGGAAGTCAGCGTTGCAGGATGGAAATTGCAGATCGCAAAAGGCCTGGTGGCTGGAGGTGGGGTGAGAATAATAAGATTTACAACATAGCTTTAAAAAATATTTGCAGGTAGCGCTTTACCCTGTGTTACAGTGAGGGCCCTCCCTTAAGAGTAATGACCACCCCTTCGGTCCATTTAGTTTGTGTCTTTTACAGCCTATCAGAGATGAGTTTCCTGGAGTCTGGGATCCCACTCAAGGCTGTGTGGAAACATGCATAAGTGTGTTGATTCCATTTCCACAGTCCTCACATTCTGCCCTTCAGAGGGGCCCTCCACTGATTTCTGGAATGGATGGGCAAACGACCCCAGTGTCTCCAAAAGCACTTCTGAATACCCACCCTCCCCGCCACACACAGACACACACACGCACACGCGCACGCACACACACACGCAGCCAGGACCTGAATGAACGTGGACACCCAGACAGCTCCCATGAATTCTACCTCACCTCCATAAAGAAGCACGCAGAGCCCTGGTGCGAAGACAACGCGGTTAGGCTACAATGCTTTATAGACAGAGAGAAAGGAGGAAAGCAACTCTTTGCTTTGGATGCAAATAAACTCAGCTTCACCTTTAAAGCTGAAAACCTGTGCCCTTGGCAAGACGTCTGGGGACAGTTCCAGAGGTATTAATCTTACTCCGTTTACAAGTTAAATAGGTCTTTCGAAACTGTTTCTGTAGCACTGCTTTTTCTCTCCAGCACAATCTCCCTCTCTCTCGCCTTTTTAGTACAGTCCGAACTCCCCAGCCGCGGGAAGCCCCCGGGAACGGAGGTCGGGGAACCGACTCGGGTGGATTTCCGAGCCACCAGCTGGCTGCGGGGTCGGCCAGCAGATGGCGCTGTGCCGCACAGTATGGACCCTGCGTGCCGGCCGGCGCAGGAGCGGGCAGACTGCTCAAAGTTTCTAGTGCCATTCCTGGACCGAAACAAATGTTTGTGGAATTAAGTAGTGATTTCCTTTAGTCTGCGCGACTCTTACTGGCTGTGTTTTCAGGCTCTAGATGTTAACATATGCCATATATTGCTTTTTCGGGGGGAAATCGGGGGTTTCCAAGCACATTTAAACCCGTCCTAACTGCTCACGTCAACTAGTCAAGGGCTGCATTTTCTGATAAAAATAACCCAAAAAACTTCCTTATTAAGAGCTAGAATGGTTTGGAAGACAAAGAAATGCTGGAAAATGTAAGTAAACAGAGCACCTAAGATTTTTCTTAGAGGGGGAGGGGGATTCTTTTAGCAGACTCAAAAATAAAGCATGAAAGTGGACAGCATGAAACTCAAGGCTTGGGTGGAAAAAGGGTCAGGTCGCTGGCTGCCGGGCTTGGGAGAGCTGGAGTTGCCTTATATGATTGCTGGAAACACTTGGGTGCAATGACCGTATGTATATAATTGTGGAGAAAATTTAGGAGATGTGCTGGTCTTCAGGGCACAGCCAGAAGGCCATGGGTTTTCAGAACCAAGTTAAGCAGCCATGGATTATGGTGATAGGAATTGTCAGTGCTATTGCTCCACGGGGCCAAGTGGCCCCATTAGTTAGGGCTCAGTATGTTTTTTTTTTTTTTCAGTATGTATTTAATGTTGTCATAAAATCCATCTTCTCAAAGTAAGCAAGGCAACTCTGTGTGCATCTCCAGCAGGATGTATGCAGCTTTGTTTGGGATAATGGATTTGACGTGACTAAAAACGGTGGGGATTAGATGGACCTGGCACGGATAAATATGACTAATTGTCATCTTGCATCAGCATAAACATGGCTAGCACTGCAGACTAGGACAAGATGGGGAAGCCAGGGAGTTTGGGCGGGACGAGGCGCTGCAGAATTGATCGTAACTGATTGATAAAGTAGGGGTGGAACAGAGCGTGGAGGAGGTTTTCCCTTATGTGTGGATGTGAACAGCGCTTTTTCAGAATTTCCAAGCACTTTATTGCTTAAATTGGACTGTGTCTTGCCGCCCTGCCGAGTGAGCACACAGCTGTCTGCTCCGTGCAGGGTAACTTTGGGCTTCTCTTTCTTAAATGCTGATTAAACTTTTGAAACTGGCAGAACGTCCCAATTCATCTTTTACACAAAAGAATAGGTTTTGAAATCTTGTTTTAGACTTTTCAGAAGTTTTCAGCAAGTGACCCAATTATATTATTTCTGTTTGTATACATAGATAATGTTTAACTTTCCTGACCTGTTTTACTATTTTTTTTGTAAATCAGCAGCTATGGCTACATGGAATTTTTTTTTTTTTTTGTAGATAATGAATAAATATTTCTAGTACTGAAATACATCCTTTTAAAGTAAGAAATATTCTCAGACTTTGAAACTTAATCATTTGAAACAGTAATTATATTTAAGGTAATTAAATAATATGATGAGGTATATTCATTTACTAACATACAGTTTTTCACAGTTGATGCTGTTTTTCTCACCTGTTTCCATTTTTTAAGCTAAAGTTCAAAGATATTTTTCTAACCAAATGTCATTTATTATGTCAATGTATGCTGTTTATACCCTGAATATTGTTAACATAGTGAAATGAAACTTTAGTTCTGCCACTAATAGCAATATTTAAGCCTTACCAAATATTATAAACATTGCAAATTCTATCCATAATATCCAGAAGCTGATTTTGGATCAAATTTAGAGCTGTCTTTCAAACAGAGCCACATTAAATTTAAAATTAGTCAAGGATTACAGTTTGCTATGAAGAATGTCTCCACCTCCAATATGAGCAAATGTCAGCAAAGTGAAAGGGGAAAAAAAGAAAAGAAAAGAAAAGATGTGATTGTTTTGACACAAGCGAGAGAAGCTTAGTGTTGCTTCATTTTTAACCTCACTTCAAATTATCTTTTAACCACCCTGATATTTCTGCATGGAGATAATCACATCTCATCAGCCTTCTCAAAACCCCGTAGCTAACACTCCTTGTTAAATCATATTGCTAAACAAAATGTTACAGCTCCCGCAGCAGACAGATGAAAAGCAGCTTTGCTGGACGGCCTCTTTTTTTTTCTTTCCGTCATTCAATTTTATTTTCTTTCCTTGGGTAATTTTAATCTTACATAAGGTATGCGAATGTTTTCCCTAGAAAGTCAGGACATGAGTTTAAAAAAGGTAAAAGCAAATCTGCCCTATAGATGAAGATAGAAACCTGTTGAAATGCTCCTGGGAAAATAATAAACACAGGGATTCACAGGCACATTTAATAGAAGAAAATCCTTCTTAAAGGTTCTTCTGAAACATGGGACTTCAGGAGAAGAAAAAGTGAGCCTGGTTTTAAACATACACAATCGATTATTCCTTAACATCATTTAAGAATTCACATATCATTGAGGTTTAACAAACACATGAAGAACACTGGGCTTATTTATTTTAGCAGTTTTGCATCTGCAGATGTAAAATCAAAAACCCTCTGGTTAACATTTGAAAAACTGGTAAATAAATGACTGACTGCCTTATCTTTATACAATTTGCCTTAACTTCACTTCCTCTCACTTTGTCATTTAATTTGTACAAAATCAGTTTCCAAATCAGAGTGACTATCATCTATTAGTCCCCCTGGTGACAGAGGGCAGGGCATTGTTGTAGCTGAGTTAATAAAGCAGAAACACAAGCCTAATTACTGGGGAGATAAACCATGCTGGCAGGGGTTACCTTCCTCAAGGTCTGGAGCTATCTGTACCCAGACATTTCCTAAGGAGAGTGTGTGTGCTAAGGACAGACAGAGACCAAACAGGTGGGGTGTGTTTGTTTTCAGAGAGCAATACTGATAAATTTCAGAAATTGTCTTCCTAAGAGGATGGTGTGGTAAACTGTGCATATACATGAGGCAGGAAGGGGAGGGGAGCAAGTGAATATTCATTAATCAAATGAGATAATGGGGGGGGCGAAGGTGCTTCATAACTGCAAGGGGGGCAAAGCAAATAGAAAGTGGCATTTTTGTTACAAGGACATGTATGTATGTTTAAATAAGCCTACATACACATGTGTTAAATAGCTCTGAGGTGGTGGTGGTGGTGGTGGTGTCTCTGTGTGTGTGTGTGTGTGTGTGTGTGTGTGTGTGTGTGTGTGTGTGTGTTTATATGAGAGAGAGAGAGAGAGAGAGAGAGAGATTGAGAATGCCTCTCTAATGCCAGCAGTTACATGATGGAATGTATCCCTCTATGGAAAAATTTAAATATATGGATAGTATATATATAGTGTAATGTATGGAATCATACTGTATATAGCATAATGACGCAACAACTTTTATAGAATAGAACCTGATTGAAAATCTGATTTATTGATGGTTCAGAAGGCTGTATTGTGTTTTTATAGGCTTAAATCATGTGTATATGACTATACCATATTTATGCAAATTGCAGTCATGCTGAGAGATTTCACCATCCTGTATACTTTTTCATATATAATATGCAAGACTGCAACACTTTTATCGAGACTGCCATCCTGCCCAATTCCCTCCCTCCAAAGCAAACAAACAAAAAAGCCTACCAGTGTAACTAACATTTAAGAGATATTCATAAAAAGAGAAAAAATAATACAGTTCCTGACTCCTGATTCGGATGGCTACAGTAACCAGTGGATACTGCAACAGAAGCTGAGAAACTGTGTTTGGAGAGTGAATCTATTAATGCAGTTTTGTCCAACAAATATTAAAATTGCAAAGTAATTTGCCCATTTGACGATGGCTAATGAACTTAAGTATGCAGAATGAACTTTAATAATTGAGGAAATTGTACAATTAAGCTGAAAATTACAAATAAAATTAACTCTCTAGTTTAGCAAGACTATCACTACTTCTGTTACCAACCAGTTTGTGTGGGTCTCAAGAAAGTATGGAAACTTTCAAGTGACTGTACATTTATTGTGATGATTTACCATAAAGATATTGACTTCATTTTTTTAAATAGAAATGAGCACTAATACCTCTTTTCCACAATATGTTTCTGAATTGCCATGTGGCTGGAATTATACAAAAGGTCTCATTGGCAGGCTGAGTTTTAATTTTGATTTCAGGTTTATGATCCTATCTGTGTCTATTTTAAAGTTAAATGGATTACATTCAGCAAAAATCCTTTTACTAGCCTGGCTTGGCTGTCTCATACTATTAGGCTCTATATGTCCAGCTTTTACAAATCTGTTAATACATAAAACCATAAAAAGCCTCTTACGTTCAAACCAGGTTAGACTGAAGACATCAGATTAATATTTGATAATGTAGAAGAGCCCTTAATCAGATTTGCTTATTTCATGACAGAATGTTTCTGCAATTATCATAATTGTTGTGCTAAATATGTTTGTCTTTGTATCTGGCTTTGGGCATAATCTTCTCTCTTGAAAGCCACTCAATGTAGAACTTCAGATTCCTGCACAAAACCCAATTAATATTAAGATGACAAGCCCCAATGAGCTCCAAAGAGGCAACAGCTGAACAGACTCTAACATTCTTAAGTACAGATACTTGAGTGATCAAGTACATCTGAGGGAGACACACAATTCAATAATCCCTTTCTCAAGAAAGTCAAGAGCCCTGTGAGATACGAGGGAAATCAAAGGAACACATCAGAAAGAAAATGACGGGTCTGGTCCTGTAGCGTCTCTATTAAAATGCAAACGTTATGGATTTTTTTTCAGGATGATGGGAACCTTTTCTGTTTTTATTGATTTCTTTTTATAGCTTGATGATTTCTCTAAGATTATCTTAAAAGCTTAAAGAAAAAAAGGGGCCTCATCAAAAGGTATCTTGCATGACAGAAGTGTATATAGTTTTGGTTTACATGATGGGGGGAAGGCTCTTACCGTCCGGGAAGAAAGGGATTCTGCTAGTTCGTCAGCCTGGGGAAGGGCTGCAGCCTCCATGGTAAAATGAACATTTTACTGCCACATTTGGTGCATGTATGTGGAAAACCCACCCTGCTTGCCCCTGCACCAGTAAGGAGAGGTGAGCAGGGGGCTGAAGCTACCCGGGCACTCCCCCAGAGACGGAGTCATAAAGCCCTGTATTAACAAACGTCTTTTCTATTCACATTGTGTAAAGCCTTCATACCCTGACCCCCAATTTCCTAGCATCCTGGGTGACTCCTTGGATTTACAGCTAACTTCACTGTCCAGAGGTGACATCCTAACCCATTGATTTGTAATCAGAAATTGGTTTCCTGTCACTTTAAAAGTGAGGCACTAAGGGGCAGTAAAAACAAGGCTGTCTGAGCTAAATGGAGCTATAGTTCAGACTCAGGGCCATTACACACTACCTTCCCCATGTATTTATTACATTAAAAAACCTCTGTAGTGCACTTTAAATGGCCGGTGACGCCCCCTTAGGTGACTTATGGCTCTGTGAAATCAGTTTTGTAGAAAGTCCTTCACATGTGCCAAAACAAAACCAAAAAATAAAAAAACGCCAGTGTGCCTGTGTTTGTGCGTAAGAACGTGCCAGTCGCAGCCCACTGACTGAGTCTCTGCGCCCAGCATTTCAGCGGCAGGAGGTCCCAGTTGTGGTCGTGCAACATCACCTAGAGCTCACTTTGCTCAGGCATCACGAAACGTGAAACCAACCAAAGTGGCCCTTGCTTGTTGCCTGATAAATCTGGTGGAGCTGTGGAGTCCGCCTGCCTAATTTCAGGGTCTCTCCTAAGTAAGAAGGACCTGTACGTATACCCACGTCCACCCCCCTCCAGACACCCAACTACCCACTCCCACACACGACACCCTGACAGTTTTTTCAGATGTTCCGTTTACAGTAAACAATAGAGAACAAGGATAATTAAAATCGAAACTACCTAGCCTGGAGTAGAAATAGGCTTCTCCGACTTAGGCTTACATTTTCAAAGATGCAAGTGCTCGAAAATTACCAGGAAAAGGTTTCCAGAGATTCCTCTTATAAAGCAGACACAAATTCCACCCAAATTCAGCTCCTGGTTGGCCCCAGAGCCCCCATTTCCTTTCTCTGCTTGTCACAGCAAGGCAGGATTTCCCTGGAGAGAGACCCTCACCCTGGCAGTAATCTAGGCGCCGTGCACCATTGCATCAAAATAGACTCTTTGCCACACAAGCATGGACAATTCTACTCACAGAGTGAATTGCCCCAAATGGTGAGATATTTGAAACGAAATGTGTTCCTGTTGCCTTCTGAGGTTCCCACTAATTAATATTCAAAAGACTCAAAGAGGAAAAATGGATACCTAAATCATACATATGTATATGCCTTTTAAGCTTTATTATAAAGGCAAAATAACCCCTTACTTGGTTAAAATCCAACTTGAGTCAACGTACAAAGGTGACTGTACTGTAATACTAGACAGATCCGCGTTATGTAGGCACGTTCCTGCACCATCAGAATCTCCCAACAGTAATTATTATACCAAGCACCCTGTTGGCACAATTACACTAAAGCTCTAATTAGTAGCAGTAAGATTAGAACCCCTACATGTTAAATCTGCAGAAGCAACGCTGAGTGAAGGATTTAAAACAGTTTCAAAACATTGTATTGTCTTTATTACAGTCTTTATACTTCAGTAAAGAAGGGTTTTCTATAAAATGCACTTAAAATAATCTGGTCCTGTCACTAAAAATAGGAAAGATAAGGTAATTGCAGTCAAACCTAGTGAGTCGGCTTGCTACCTAGGTGCGTTAAATCGAAAATGACAAATCTAGTGAACTCTACTGGGAGATCCATACTTCCTGCCTGCTGGATGCATTGGTATTTTTCCAGCCATCAGCCAGGGGAACATGCAGGGGCCATACTTGTCACGGGCCTGCCTTTTCATTACCTCCGAGAAGCCAGGAGGCAGGCATCGGGAGCGAAATCTCCCTCACCAGTCAGATTGCAGCAGACGGAGATTTACCTGTCTCCTTAGAGACAGCGGCACTCACATTGGACGAGCGCACGACTCCTCCCTTCCCACGGAGATGGCACCGGGGCTTAGCTCCCTGCTGGCTGTGAAGCTGGACGTCTGGGTGCCGAAGCTGGGGCCTCCAGGGAAAGAGAAGTAGAAGGGCACACCCCGCAGCAGAGGTCTCCGTCAAGCTGAGAGAAGGCTGGGGGTCTGCAGCGCACACCTGAGCTGGGGAAAGTCGAACAGCCACCGCGAGAGTTCTGATCACAGCTCGAAGAGAAAAGGAAGGCAGACGTGGATTGCCGCATGCAGGTGTATCTGTTTGGATCTGGGACTCTCTGGATTGCATTTTCCCGTGAAACTGAGTACTCGCGACTGTGTAATACGTTTTAAGGGCGAAAACCTAGAAGCTTAGCAGGAGGGAAAAACAAAGCCATTTCCTCTGCCTGGTAGTTTCCCATTCCCTGCCCGCCCCCTACCACCTCCACAGCCAACACTGGTAGTTGAGGAAAGCCAGGCCAAGGCCAATGGAGTCTTCTCTGCAGCCTGCCTGCCATCCAAGGGCTCATCTGGCCACCCAACCCCAGTTATCTGCAAAAATCCCTGGTTCTCTCAGCCCATCAAGTCCGTGAGTGGAAAAATAGGGAATTCTGGGCACACGAAGGTCCTGTGAAGGCTACAGGATCTAGTGGTAAATTGAGCTTATGTTAAAAGATATATATATATATATATACACACACACACACACACACACACATACGTACCTCAGCTGCCCTGTGGGCAGAACTTGGCCTAAGTACTTTGAGACTGCAACATTAAAAACACGGTTATTCTGGAGGAATCTGTCTATAAACATCTACAGAATAGATAAACATTTGAAAAAATTCGCCTGGGCTTTTCCATGGAAGCAAATGCATTATTTATTTCGCTTCTCAAATGCTAAGCCAAACAACTTTGGCAATCTTTATGATGAAAATAGGAGACAGAAATCCCAAAATGTTACTGTGGCTCTGCTTTAGTATCCCTAAACAGCAGTTATTGCCCTCCGCCAACAAATTTCCCATTCCAGTGATACCTAGTGAGTGTGTATTTGTAAAGCATGCATATGGAGACCTTTGAAATGTGTAGTGTAACTGGTATAAAACTGTCTACACTAATGTACAGTGATAAGAGGGCAGAAGTCAGAGGATGGCTTCTGAATCTTAATAATTGTATGTGTTCAGCCATATGTTATATCTAGAAGTGCCATTTACTGTAAAATTGAAGGCCAGGAGAGTGTGGCACTTTCTGGCTTCTATATTTTATGTTGGCTTCATAGCCCCAGACTGGAAGAAGGAAGTGAAAACATCCTTCTGCCTTACAGGTTATCTTATTGCCGTCATAATTCCAGTATTTATATGCATGTATGTTTTATCTACGAAAGATATCCACAGGAGAGCTGATCTTTCTGCAACTGTTACAGAACTATTAAATGTATATTAGCATGGTCATTTTTATTTAATGGAAACAAATAACAGTTAATCTTATTGGAAGGGTTAAGTGGGTTTACTTGGTAAAGGGCAAATCCCTTTGGATGCTTTCTTTTTTAAAGAATAGCTGCAGTGGCTGACAGATGGTCTTTGTCTGAATGTAGCTGAGGACAGATACAGTTTCTTTTTACACATTTATGAAAGTTGTAGATATAGATGCTTAGTAATATGTGGCAGCCTAGGAGAAAGCAAGCTTGGTGGACAGAGTATTAGATTTCAGATCAGTGACAGATGGCTGGCTTAGCAGAGTCAGATAGAATTAAAAGGCGGGGGTGGGGGTGGGGGGGTGGATAAAAAGAAACCACTTTCCATGTAAAAGTTGCATCTCTTAAGACAATGGCAGCATGTAACATTCAGCTCTCTTCCCAACCCGGTGTCAAGTTCCTAGATTTAAATTCCTACATTTTACTTTGGCCTTTGCAGAAGAGGTGGGATTTTTCTTTGTTGATCAAGTTTGTCAAAGGGAAACTAAGAAGCAAAATAATTAACAATTTGCCTTTCAACTTGACCAGCAGAAAGTACTTCCATTTGCACAATGACACTGGATATTTGCATGTGGGTCCGTAGCCACAGCACTCCTCCTCCTAGGTTTGGGCAGATTTTTATAAGCCTGTTGGTAAGATCCACATTTTTGCTTACCCCATATGCACCATTTAAACTTATCACATCACCATAACCTTCGTCAAATAACCGTACCACGTATTTAGTGTTAATTTGTCACGCTGAAATTATTCATCAGTGTCTTGAGTAAGTCCAGTAATATTTATGGGTTATGCCATTCCATGTTTTCTGGCAGTGCAGTTTGCTAGATTTCATAGATTTACTGTGTCTGCTTTTTTATGACTGACATAGCAATAACCAGATTGCAGAGATATTTATGTTGTTTGTGGCTTAGCAAGATAATTAAAGGATATAAATTAATCAAGTGCAATTAATTAGAAACTTTATGTTCGCAGCAGTCCTTCTTTGCATGTATAATTTATATTTATTGATTTCCTGGCTTTCATTAGCCTATGAGATAACAGCAAAAATGCATTAGAGAAGAAAATGTACAATTAGCGTGAGAATGAACCTTGGCATAATGGATAGATCAGCACATGTTTGGGGCAAATATAAAGCTTTGTTAACTGTCATAAGCGGTTACAATTGATGAGTGGTATTTTACTGCATATCTTTCAGCTGATTAACGGCGTTTTTAAAGAGTCCCCTTAATGGGAAGCTGATAGGTTGGCTAAATTTACATTTTAATCAGAGTATTTATGATAGAGGCAGCCCTAGAAATTCATTGGCAGAGGACGAGGCGACATTTCCTGAGGGACTGGAGTGGGGGAGTGGGCTTTGCAGTGTGTCCACTCACCTATTGCTTCTCTTGTCATTTGTCCAGAAGGGTCTGTGTGTGGGAGGGACGGGAACACCAGTGGCCTCCTTATCACCGGCCACGCTCGGGCTAATCTCTTGCAGAAAGGGCCAGATGCCAGGACAGGGGAACCCCAGTCACGCTTGCGTGTCTCCTGTCACTGGGTGTCAAATCCCAGCCCCATGGGCAGCAGCGGTGGCTCCCAAGCTTCCTCACCAAGGGCTCCCGGTAGGAGGGAGTGATATCTTTGGCGGGGGGAAGGGCAACTCCCTAGCTGAGCCTGCTTTTTCTATCTCCCAACTGGGTTGAAAGCCAACTGAACCAGCCCCAA
Organism: Neophocaena asiaeorientalis asiaeorientalis; assembly: GCF_003031525.2. Classification (NCBI taxonomy): domain Eukaryota; kingdom Metazoa; phylum Chordata; class Mammalia; order Artiodactyla; family Phocoenidae; genus Neophocaena; species Neophocaena asiaeorientalis. Next base: position 3,317,006 of record NW_020173491.1, on the reverse strand, counting down.
GGAGACCATGCCAGAGACCACAGCCCTGGGTCCAAAGGTGTATCTACTCACGCCCATAGCTCAACAGCTCCCATTTTACACCTAGAAGCAGAGCCTGCCCCTCAGTCCTAAAGCCATTAAAACTCTGGCTCTGCCAAGCAGGAACAGGAGTTAGGATGTGGAACAGTAAGAGGAAACTTTTGAAAGGGAGTCAAAAGTAAATCCTAACAAGGCAATACCTTGCTCCTTCCTTCAGAAAGGGAGACGGGGGATTGTTCCTCCAGAATTCCCTCTAGAAGACTGAAGTGGAATTTTCCATGACCCTCGTGAGCCGTTACATGTCCAGAAGTGAGAAAGGACAAAAGCTATCTCCTAGACTAATACCCTGGTACCATATCATGGAGCCTGCAGGGGCAGGTTGGATCTTTTTGTTCATAAAAATAGACTCTCTGAGATGGTGTCATGGGCAGCCCCCAGCAAAACACTGCAGGATTGGGCAGTTCATAAGGCCACAGAGTGGGATTCATGTCTTGGCTGTTCAAGTGGTCCTTCATGGACATCTCAGCAGGAGAGGACCTATTTCTTGTCATTCCCACATGGAGATGGGACAATAGGGCTGGACAGCCATGTTATACGTTTAGAGGGCGTTCCCAATGTGGGCTTTATAGGAAAGAATGTCAAGAAGCCCTCTGGAAACAAAAACAAAAGAGCGCTCCCCAAAGGGGACTCGCTCATTCCTGATTCAGAGACAAACCAGGGAGATCCTCAGTTGAGCTCAGAAAAGGACTTGAACAGAGTGACACTGGGGGCCTGGTCTCTTCTCAAGCAAGGACAAAAGCCATTGCCTGAGTCCTGCGAAGGGCCTTTCCCTCTTCTTATTTCTGCTCCTATGCAGCCTAAGGGTTCCAAACACCTCCCCTATTTCCTGGTGGAATCCCATAAGTGTGGATGGAATATTGACTCTATCTTCCCTGAATCTCCTTGCCCTGGGGCAATGAGAGTTGAACTAGGTACACCAAAGCTAGGCTACAAATAGGAAATTAGTTTTTATTTATCTCAGTGAGAATAAACCAGAAATGACAAATACGAGATGAATATAAGAGAAGGAGGGTACAGTTTCTGCTTTATGTGGTGATAAGCCCCCTTTTTCCTTTTCATGCTAAATATTATTATTATCATTATTAGTACTATTTTCCCCCTCAGTTGCCTTAGGATGTTATCCAAGAGGAAGCGCTGTATCGGCTGGTGGAAGCGCCACAGTATTATTTTTTTCATGTAATAAAATGTATGTAATGATCATGATTAATGTTTGTTTATTGTTGTATCATTGTGTTTTCCTTCTAGTCTCAGTGTGATACTGGTTTCATTAAACTTGGGAGAGGGTGGGAGTGGGGTTGGGTGACAGTCTTCAGAACTTTATACAATAATGGAGTCTGCATTTGGTTGCACTTACATGTCAATTATGATGAAGACGTCCCCGTAAATGACTGATTCTGCTTGTTCTTTTAAAGGAAAGTCCATTCCCCATCCTTTATTGTGTAATTTACAGATAAATCTGTTGTGCCTCAGACCAAAGGCTTTTATGTACAGAAATTGCAATGACAGTAGAAATTATGGTAATTGAAGAGTGCTCTATTTTAGGTTTTTCTCTGATCACATGGAATGGTCATCAGCATCTTTCCTGGCCATAATCATGCCCCAGATTCCAAATTATTTTTTATTAGTTTGTTATCGAGTTTAGCTGTTTGTTCAGGAAAGAGAAGGGCTGAGAGGGAAGAGCAAAATATTGTCTCTGCTGCTTGACTGTCTCCCCTAAGGGAAAATCAGATAGGTGCCGTCAGGGCCAATTTTTTTTTCATTTCTGATGCACCCAAGATTAGTTTGCCGAGACTCTCATTACATAATTTCCTCATTTCCTTGGGAACATCAAATGTGTGTCCTAAACGGAAGCCATAGAGCTTTGAAATAAATTAATATGATTTTAAAAGACTTTAAAGCTGAATTCAGATATGCCTTAACATTTATAGCACTTTACAGTTTACAAAACACTTTAATATCTATTGTCTCATTTTAGCATCACAACTTTGAAGGAAGCAGGATATGAAATTCTTTTACCTAGCATACATATAGGATATACATATGATACTGGATATATTTTTCTGCAACTTGCTTTTTCCCTTCAGTAATACGTTGTGGGTGTCTTTCATGTCAATATGTAGAACTTCGGTTTAATTGGAGACATTTAGGATGCCTTTGGATTTCCCTTGTTTTAGACATTGCTGAATTAATATTCTGGTGGAGGGATAGGTATACGTATGTGCATATATACGTAAATACATATTCACATCCATACGTGCATGTGTGCCTGTGTGCATATGTGTTTGTGGGGGGGCTCCTATAAGCATTTGAGCATAGAGTGTTTTGGATCAGAATATAAATCATTTAAATTTCTGATATAGTCTGTAGACCCTATGCAACAATACCTACAGGTTTCATTTCCCACTCGTTCCAACTCTAGATAGTATCGATCTTTACATTTTTACCAACTTCAAAGAAAAAATTTGTATCACGTTATTATTTAGTTTGCGTTTTCCCAATCAGTAGTGAGGAGTGAAGCATCTTCTTACGTTTATTAGTCACTCATATTTCTTCTTCATACAATTGTTTGTTCACATTATTTGCAAACGTTTCTTTTCTGTTGTTTCTCATCTTCATAATTATCTGTAGAGAACTTCGGTTAGTATTAACTCCTGTTGATCAAATACTTTGCATCTCAGCCTCTCATTTGAGGTGCCATTTTGTCTCATTTGAGGCCCTACTCAAGTTTTCTGTTTTTTCTTTTTTAAAAAAAATTATGTAGTCAAATCAGAACAAGGGTTATATGAATGAAGAAAGGAAATTCAGAGAGAGGGGAAGGAACTTGCCCCAGTTTATTCTTCCTTTAAGCGGGAAAGTCAAGATGTGATGCCCCATTTGTTAACTACACTGCTCTCCTTCTCTGTGAATGCTGCCATGATGCTAGTCTATAAATAGGCACCTGGAAAGTGGGCATGAAGCACAGCTTTCATATTTCAATTACCGGCTCTGCCAGACTCCCCTCAGCCATCTTCAGCTCCCCTTCCGACTCACCTGGAAGGAAGTTTTCTGCCTATCCTTCAAAACTTAGCTCCAGTCACGCACCTATGAAGCGTTACCAGATACTCTCAACTCAGGCCTTGCCTTTTCTGCCATTATATGTTGGTGGTATGGGCCTCAAGGGCAGCATCCATCAAAGTCTGCTCTGTGAGGCAGGTACTTATGTCACGGCTCCCTCCTGCCCTAGAGAGTGAAATCTCATAAGGTAAGGACCTGCAGTAGATTAATTGCGTTAATTCACTGATCTTCCTCTCTCCCGTATCCGTGTCCTGCTGATGTGCTCTTCACATGAAGAGGTGAGGTCCGTTCCTCCATCCCTTGAATCTGGAATGACTTTGCCACTTGTCTTAAGAGGGCTTGTGTGGTTCCACTCATACTCTTGCCACCCTACCATTGACACCACGTGAATAAGCCCAGATTTGCCTGTTGAAGGATGGGAGACCAGATGGGGGAGAATCATCCCAGGGGAGGACGTCCCAGACAAGCCATAAGATGAGCCCTCACATAATCTACCAAGTGACTGCAGACACATGAGCAATTCCAGCTGTAGTCTGCTGAGTCCAACCTAGACCAGAGGAAACCCCCAACCAACTCATAGATGTATAAGCCAAGTAAATGTTTATTGTTTAAACCACGTTTGGGTGACTTGTTACGCAGCAAAAGATGACTGATAACAAGCCTTCCTGCAGCAAAGTAAGCGTGGTATTATTGGGCATAAATGTGCATAGTTCCCATGTCTTACTCATTTTTGAATCCTTGAAATATAGCCTAGCATGTTACGTTGTACATAGTACATGTAAATAAGTGTTGAATTCAGTCTCCTTCTTTAACGGCAACTGAGAGTCTGAATATTTGAAGGGAGTCTTTGAGTGGGAACTTCCACTTCTCAAAGCCAAGCAGAGTCTGTCCACATCCATAGTGTAAGGAAATTTGGAAGAAGCAAAAAAGATTGCTGGGTGTGGAAAATTATGCGTTGTCTAGAGGACACCAATCTGAATTATCTGATTCTAGCCCTTCATTGCCTTTGAGTTATTTTATAGCCCATAAGTTGTAGAGAACCAATGGCAATGCAAATGACTCTTGTCTATGAACATGCAAATGAATTCCATCTACTGGAGAGACAACAAGCCCACCCCCCACCATTACCATCATAACCAAAGAAAAAATAGTTTTGCATCTACTTGCAAGTTCATTTCAATATTCCTGATCTAGAAATATGATTGTTCTTTGGATTCCCTTTTGATAAGGAGTTAAATGAAATCTTCGACACTTGTCCATTTTATATTTGAATGAGAATAATGGTTCTGTACACCCATCTTCAATATGGGGAGAGGGTTTCCCACACACAAGTAAGCAGTGCTGGGACACCAGCAGGGTGTCCTACAATTTAACTCAACTCTGATGTTGTCTACCTGGAGATAGTGTCAGATTCCACAGGTTAAGGGCTCAGTCCTACAAAACTGCCCTCCCTACCCGTACTTTCTATGCCAATCACAGACTCAGGCTATCACCTGTGTTTCTGGCTATAGAGTGGCGGTTCCAACAACCTCCACCTTGGATTGGATTAATTTGCTAGAGCGAATCCTAGCCCTCAGAGAAACACTTTACTTATTAGATTATTGGTTTATTACAAAGGATATTAAAGGATACAAATCAACAACCAGATGAAGAGATACATAGGACAAGTTTCCAAACAAAAAAGCTTCTGTCCTCATGTTGTTTGGGGCCACACATTGTGGCTGATTGAAGTGTTCTGATTCCCCAACCTCGATGTACTCTGAACCCTGTACATAACTCAGGAACAGCCAGATGGAAGAGGTGCACAGGGCAAGGTATGGGCAAAGGGCATGGGGCTTCCATACCGACCTCTAGGTGTTCCACTCTCTCTAAATCTCCCCGCGTTCACTAACCAAGAAGCTCTCCGAATCTCAACATTGTGGGTTTTATGGAAACTTCATTACATAGCCATGATTGATTAAATCATTGGCCATTGGTGATTTATTCAACCTCCAGTCCCCCTCCCCTCCCTGGAAATCAGGGATTGAAAGTTCCAACCCTCTATTCATGGTGCTTTCCAAAAGTCACCTCATTTACATAATCCCAGTTGTGGTGGAAAGGGGCTTGCTATAAATAATAAGACACATATTTCACCTTTATGGCTCTGAAGCAATTTCAGGAACTGAGGACAGGAGACCAAACACTATCTCCCATTGCTCTTATCACTCAAGAAATTCCAAAGGTTTGGGGATCTGTGAGCCAGGAACCCTGGATGAAGACCAAACGTATGTGAAAAATACATTTTGGTCATCTGAATGAGCAAATACATATTTCTTATAAATCACAACATTCAGAGAGTCATGGTTTCACTTTCACTTGGACATTTTAACAGTTTGAGAGATCCTTTCAAATGCTCAGTGGGTTCACCTGACAGCACTGATTAAATTTCATTGCCAAAGTAGAGAACCTCAAGGGCTGCTTAAGCCCACGCACATCTTTTCTTAGCTCCCAATCTGAATCTAAATCGGCAAAAGTACCTAACTGATTCTCTGCTTTTCCAATTTTATTCTTCTTCTCTGCTAATTTTGTGTTTTGTTTCTGCTTTTGGTTTGTCTATGGCCACTAAGTCATTTCCCATCGGTGGCAACAGTGATTGGGAACTTGGTTTGCGGTCAGACCATTTGGTGATTTTTGTATATGGATTAATGGTTTTTATTGATCTAGTTTCTGTTCGGTGACTAGCAAAGTGACAGAATCTCCCTTGCTAGTCTTTATTATTTGTTTATATATTTTGAGATCAAATCAAACAAAAATTGTGTACCTACTGGGAAGAAGAGCGCTCAATAGCCAGACTGGAGAATTTTTGTGTTCTGTGTTTTCCCTTAATCTGTGGCTGAAAATGCAGAATTGAAACTCCAAGATTTCTGTGTGTTTGTAATTCAGAAAGGACTTTACCTTTCAGTATTCAAGTATGTAAAGTTTTCATATCTCCAGGGGACACTAATAAGTTAGATTGTAAAGTGTTTTAAGGGAGTTCTGCTCTGATTGGCTTCTAGAGATAAATACGCACTTGTACAAATTAAATATTCCTAAAATTCCCAGGATACGGGAAAAGTTAACTTCTAATACTTTAAATGTTCTATACTTAAAAGAAAAGCACTCTTACAGAAACTAACTCAGAAACACTATAATAATTGAAATTCACATAATTGATGTAGATCTCTGGCAGACAAGACTAGTTTAATAATATTTGTTTAATGAAAAATACTATACCTTCTCTTATTCATTACTGTCAGTTATGATGCAAGCAAACATTTTTTATTATACTGCAGTATGTTTTCGTAAACTTATACAGATTTAATGATCAAATAAGGTATCATTATTCCTATATAATGTTTAAGGTTATAAAAAAGTAAATGTAAATTTGTGTTTAACAAAAGGGAGACATTCTCCCAAACTATTTATTTCAACAGTAATTATATTTTGTAGTATGTCAGCTTGAAGATACTTTCCAAGGTCTCTAGGTAACCTGAAACCTAGGCATGATATTGACTTAAGTAATAGACAACCATTTGATACGTAGATCGTTTCTAACTAAGACTCATTACTAAAGCATTGGTTACTAAGCATAATTTCAAGTTTATGTATTTTCCTTTTTGTTTTTATTTGCTGCAAAGATACTGCATCCTTGGGCTAGGTTAATGAATGGGTTTATTTTGGGCACTTAGGGTAATTGTATAAGGGATATGGGTGGCAGTTGGATATTAGTGTGACAGTTTTCAATTATCTACCCTATAGTTTTCTTTGTGAAATGAAGTTAGTTACTTTGAGTAGAGTTTTAATTAATATAAATATTTGAGACTACATTAAAAGCAAAAGTAAAAAAGAAATACAACGATGGACGTGATTCTGTTTTTCAAAGAAAAGAGGTTTGTCCTAAAACTGAAAACTGGTTTTCAGTTTTGTTTGTTTTTGCCTCCAGATTCCTTTATACTTTTAAAACCTATTTAGGCTCCCAAAGGGCTTTGGTTTTTAGCGGTTATAACTACTGACACTCAACGTATTAGAAAATAAAACTGATAGCATTTTAAAATACTTATTTACTAATTGATTTGAAGCTAGCTTTGAGGAATGCATTGCACGTGAATAACATCTTAATGCTGCTATGAAATTAGCCCTGACCCTCTACGATCTGTCCTAAAGTGTCAATTTGTTCCCCAAACTGAAAGAACATACTGTAAGACAAAACTTTATTTAGCTTGGTTTATAGATAATACCTGAGTCTGAACAGCAAATATTAGCACAATTCTGATGGGCAAGTTTCTTTGGTTTACTGTCCTCACCTATGATACAGGTTATTCTTTCTGTGTGTAATCTGCCTAGATAACAAAGATTCTGTGTCCTACCAAAGTGATCTTCTGTGCTTTATTCTGACTATTAAGTTCTTACTCATTTAAGAAAAGAGAGTCCTCACTTATAAAAGAGTTAAAGGTTATTTACAATCATGCCATCTTCTATATTTTTTAATGTTTTATCATCTCTGACGAAATGGGTAACCAAGGATTGTTTCTCAGGCATCCGTGATATTAACTTTATCAAGTGTCCAAATCTTTGACAGCTTTTTTGATTATCACCTGCTCAAAATCATATCCTCAACATAGAAACTAAACCAAAATGAAAACCTTCAAGGTATCTTTTGCACCTAAAACTCCCTTGAGATTTCTCAGAAACTCCTTGGAAAATCACAAAGGTTTGTTCTTTCCCCTTATAAAGGGGAAGGTGCTAGAAATGATTAGGTTTATTTAAAACATTACTATTGATAAATTGTATGGGAAGGATTATCAAATCAAAAGAGATGCTCTGCCTCCTCTACATTAAATTTGTGTAAATAAAGTGTAACAAATGTACATATTTCAGAAATTGTATAGTGGGAAGTTCCCTAGAGATTTGTCAGTGCCCTCATCCTCTGTGACATGCTTCTATTTATCAGAGTCCTGAAGATATTAGGCAACAACAGTATAGTATTTCAGTCATGATTCGGGTTACTATTTAAAGACTTGCTTGTTATCACCTCGCTTTAATTCAAATCTAGGATCTTCTAGGTAAGTGGGTTTGGACTGAGGATGCATTGTGAAATTTTATAAAAATACATGTCTTGGCCATATTCCAGACTTCCTGATGTTCTTGGTATACGAGGTTGCACGAGGGCACAACAAAAGGCAGCAAACTGGCGGAGCAGTCCAGGTTTATGGGAAGAAATATGTTATCTACACTGAGCGAGAACAGCAGGAGAAGGTTAATGGCAGGACCGTCCATGTGGGCATTCACCCCAGCAAGGTGGTTATCACCGGACTAAAACAAAGATTGCAAAAAGATCCTTGAATAAAGGCCAAATCTCACCAAGTAGGAAAGGAAAAGGGCAGATATAATGAAGAAGCAATTGAGAAGATACAAGAATAAAGTAATCTTGTATACATACAACTTTCATTAAAAAGGGTTAAAATGAAAAAAAAAATTCTTGGTATATTCGTACTTTATGCCCGGTTTATTCTTGCCATATTATACTCACACACACATATGTCTTGCAAATAATTATATGAAATAGCTCAAGATTTTTCCCTTTATACAAAATTGTGCTCAACTGTTATATAAATCAGATGTAGCGTTCACTGACTTCTTGGAGAATAGGCTGAATCAATTTCATTGAAGGCAATATTTTGCAGTGACTTTATTACCTTGTTTTGCTTGATACAGAAACAACCAAATTTCCTTGTCAGTTGCCTTATTCTTGTCAGGAACACTAATTGGATATTTCATTTTTGGAAATTATCAGTGATAAATTAACCACAGCCATTTTAAGTCATCAGCATCTACACTAGTTTGTTTGTTTGTTTTTACTCTAATGCTTACCAGAAGCCGCTGCCATTAGCCCCAGGCTAGGGTTCATATTCACTAAAGGACATAAACAAAGAAGGACCATCTGAGAGCTTCTTGTAAAAGGACTATGTCAGGTACTTCAAACTATTGAAACTTAAGAAAAAAAAAAAAAGAATTTTGGGTGAAGGCTTCTGATGTCATTGCTTAGACAACATTCAGACCATTACAGTGGGCTGAGTCAGCATTTCCAGAACTCTTTTTATTTGAAAAGCACATGGCTTTATGAGATTTGCTAACCCAATATCCTGTGGAACAAGAATGGGCCAAATGAACAAATGAAGGAAATTTTACTGGAGTGATTTGTTGTAATATTACAGATACTATTTTGCTGTTTAGTTTTTCTACATATAAAAGGAAGCACTTTCTCTTTCTTGTCAAGCTGTCTGTAGCCCATGAGAGTTTAGTGTACTCTGCTTTTGGAAATGAAAAAGAAACATTTAAATAATATTTTTCTCACTGACACTCCTGTTCCATGAAATCCCTATCAAATTATCAATTGCATTGTCACAGAACTAGAACAAAAACTTTTGCAATTTGTGTAGAAACCCTAACTTATCAATTCTTATTAAGTATCCTTACTTTTCATGGCAATACAGTTATCTGCGTAGACTGTCAATAGGACTGTCATTGTTTTGTCAGGATATGATTGGAAAAATTGGTTACATAATCAAGGCTTTGCCTGGAACGCCATCTGAAATGATGCTCATATAATTGGGTGTGGCCTACCACTCTTAAGGAAATAAGATTGACTTTCTGGGGCCAATGCTTACAGGACTCTCTTGGGAAAACTGGTGGCCTGGTAGGACTTCCAGGGTCACAGCTCTAAGGAAGGACACTTCCTAGTAAGCCAGGAACTTTGGGATATTTTGGAAAGGGGAATTCACCCAAATTTAAAGGTACTGCAGGTAAAATCTGGTAGAGTTTTTGGGCTTGGCTTCCTAGCCTCAGGATAGCAAATGATAGAGGCTTTTAACTCCCAATCTAACATTTCATAGGGAAATTTCCAGCAAAGCAAACTTAAGAAAACCTATGTGGTAAGTTAACATTCTTGCTGCACCTATGTAAATAATGAGGACAGAGTGAAGAAGACCAGCCTTATTTTGTAATCAGCAATCACTTTCTCTGAGGGGAGACTGTCAGGAAATGTGGGATCAGCAAAAAAGATGACTGAGCATCTCTAGTGAAAACTATGCATTATTTGGGGCTCAGGTTTCAGGTGTTTTTTTTTTTTTTGTTTTGTTTTTTTGCTGTACGCGGGCCTCTCACTGCTGTGGCCTCTCCCGTTGCGGAGCACAGGCTCCGGACGCGCAAGCTCAGCGGCCATGGCTCACGGGCCCAGCCGCTCCGCGGCATGCGGGAGGCGGGATCCTCCCGGACCGGGGCACGAACCTGTGTCCCCTGCATCGGTGGGCGGGCTCCCAACCACTGCGCCACCAGGGAAGCCCAGGTTTCAGGTTTTTTGATTCTAGCATTAGTTGTCTTTGAATTGTAAGGTATAGAGAACTGATGGCCACCCAAATGATTCTTTTTGTCGACAATTACTACATTCTGTGGGTGGAGAAACAATTCTTCTTTGCCTTGGAAAAGACAATTTTGTATCCAGTTGTCAAGTTCATTTAAATATTCCCAACCTAAAAACATGGCTGTTCTTTGGATTCTCCTTGGAACTGGTTGTGACATCTGCATTGTTCCCTCATTTTGGTTAATGACTTAAGTAAAAATTTTGACATGTGTTCATTGAATATCTGTATGAGAATCTTGATTTTCCCTTCTTTGAAAAAAAATGACCTTTTAACAATAAATAGTAAGCTATAATCATACTGTTTGAATCCTATACTGGGATGAGTATTTCTACCATGAAGGTGATGCGAGGACAAATTCCTTCTCTTTTGGTCTCCTTTGTCTAGCCAGGATCCATTTTCCCATCTTCTGGTGAGAGGAAAGCTACTCCTCCCCAAGTTTTAGTTCCTGTGTTTCCCGTGGGGCTGAGCAAATCCACATGTAGGTGTGTGCGTGAGACCAAGGCCTGGCCAATCTGAGTGTCACATTCATTCACCCTGCCTACTACGATTGGATAAGGGTTGATCATTTGACCCAAACCAGGTGAGCCAGAGACAGTGAGACTCAATTCTATAATTTTGGCTGAAAAGAGAAACTTATTTCTTCTGGATTTACTGAAAGAATAGGCTATTAAGCCTGTAAACGTTTGTGGCTCTCGTGTCACTGCATGGGAAAGCCTTGCCTGAAGTAAGGCCATCCAGGGAAAGAAATGGAGATTAAAAAGAGAGGCAGAGAGAGACGGAGAACAACCAAGTCCTGACAGTTGTGTTTGAACCGATGAACTGGTTTCTGTCATTTGCAAAAGGAAGAGTACTGATGAATCCATTTTCGTGAAGCTAATCCATGGGATCTAAGGCTTGCCTACTTAGAGCCAAAGGGAGTCCGTTTTCAAATTGATATTGTAGAGAGAAGGCTATTACTCTATTATTATTACTCTTTCAGTAAACACTACAGAAAGAAAGCTTCTCCTTCAAACCAAACTTCCAGAACTGAGTCCTGCTGACTCTGACTTGCCTGCTGATAGCAAATTGCCAACCCTTTGTAGCTGCAGTCGAGTGTCGAGTGGAGTGTAGCTGCAGACTGCAGCCTTGGAAACTCACTCAGAGGTGATTTCCCGGTCAGCGTCCCTCCCGCACTCCACCGTACTTACTCCGTCAAAGTCCCAGCCATGGAAGGAAGGCTGTAGAATCAAACTATGAGATCCCACTGCTGTCATTCTAGCCAAAGGCATACAGGAGGCATACCGACTTGGCCTGTTATCATGTCAGCCCCAGGGGGAGATGGATGAAGTCCCTTTAGAGCCGATTAACAGAAGCAGTTCTACCCTGGATTTTACTCCAAAGCTAAGCTCTAAATCAGAATCACGGGCTTATAAATATTTGATGTTAATGCAGGCCTCCCTTAGTTGCACGTAAAAATGTTTGGAAATTGGAAACAGACAGAGTGCATGGGGAAGACAAAAATACACTTGGAAATCTGGATTACCAGGAATACATTATGACCAGTAAATATGAGTGTTGAAAAATGAGTCCCACTTAGGTGCTTCTGCCAAAAGAGATAGAGGAAATAATATTTGACAGTGTCTCTCATAATTCTGCACGCACCGCTTATATAAGGCATAGTAGTTTGTGTCTGGTTGTCTTTCAATGCTGGTATTAAGGAATTGTTGATCAGCTTAGGGATAACTGTGTTCATTGAGTCACTTGACAAACAAGTTTAGGCCATTTGTGCTTAGGGACACGTGTGTGGTTTTGTGTATGTGCATGTGTTGGGATGGGGGTGTTAAAAAGGTCCTGTTGTAAGCTTATTATACCAGTGTTTTACACATAAGTTATATTTCAAGAAGCACATTTTGACCTGTGGTATGGAGAATTCCAAGTAATACCAAATTCAGTAAAAGGATTCTATTGTAATTAAGAATTATATCCTGAATATCACAAGCACACTTAAAATGAAGAGATGTGAAGATCATTATACATACGTGCGTGTTACCCAATCTTGTCAGAGCTGAAAGAATCTGCTAGGATACCTCATAAAATATAAATGCATTTGGGGATTTTTAACAAGTTGTTACAATCAGGAAGTTTTAAGAGACATTGCAAATATGCCTACCTATACAATATTATATATGTAAATATATGTGCTGACGTTTGTACATGCATATATGTGTATACAGTCTTATCTTTCTTTGCATAACATTAATGTTCCCCTGCAAGACAGGATAACTGTCTAAGATTGGTTACCCTACCTCGCTGGCTTTTTGTGAAGCCCACAGTGTAGGCAAATTAAAGGCTTCTTCCTCTTTGCGATACTTCTAACTGTAGATATATTGGGTACTGATGACTTACACGTCTGTCTCTCCCGTAAGATGATGACATCTTTGATGGTAGAAGCATGTCATCTATGGTTTTTTTTGTTGTTTTTTTTGTTTTTTTTTGTTTTTGTTTTTTTTTTTGTTTGTTTTTGCGTTTCGCGGGCCTCTCACTGTTGCGGCCTCTCCCGCTGCGGAGCACAGGCTCCGGACGCGCAGACTCAGCGGCCATGGCTCACGGGCCCAGCCGCTCCGCGGCATGCGGGATCCTCCCGGACCGGGGCACGAACCCACGTCCCCTGCGTCGGCAGGCGGACTCTCAACCACTGCGCCACCAGGGAAGCCCTCATCTATGTTTTTGACTTTAGGACTTAAAATAGAGCTGGCACAGAGTCTGAGCACAAATATTTATAGGCATATAATTCTATTAAAATGTCATATAGGAATGTACCAAGAGAAGCGGAAGTTTCTTGAGAACCGTTAAAGAGGGTTTAATCCTGCTGCAGAGTGGTAAATGTCTCAAGTCAGACAAGGCTGGGTCGGAATCCCCACTGACACCGCTATTTGGTGACCTTGGGCAAGTTCCATAATCCCCTGAGCACCAGTCTCCCCCGCCTGTACAATGTGGGTATTTATAGTGCTGACCTCATAGGCATGTTTTGTTGAGTAAATGAGGTGTGTAGATCTACATCACATTGATTGTCACTGAGAGTTCTCAGCAAACATTATTAGTCTTCTCCATCATCGTCATCAACTTTATCAGCTATTTTCATCCACTCTCTTCTTAAAATTACAACTTACCATGTATTTAGTTGTGGACTCATTAACTATGGGCTGAACATTTGTTACAAGCAAGGAACTGAGCCCAGCCTCATAAAGACTTCAGCAAAACCTAAGACACGGTTCCTTCCTCGGGGGGCTTCAGCGTTAGTTCTTGGGCGAGTAGACTCAGTAGGGTATGTCTCTCCTCCTTGGTTCTCCTTCCACAGGGATGGCCAGCACCTGTTCCCAGAGTGACTCCCATTTGTGAAGGCTCTGGGCCAATGGGGAGACAGGTATAGGACACAGAACCAGAGGGCATCATTGCCAGGACCCTCAGTGGACAGACAGGGAAACTGAGACACAGTGTGGGGAAACAGGCTTTTCCCTGGATATTCAGATAGGATTAGAGCCCAGATTTCCTTTACAGTAAAGGGATGACTTAAATCTCAAATATCTACTTTAAAAAGCACCAAAAATATTTATTAATAGTAGTAGCAGGAATACCATACATTTGTAGTAATTGTCCTCAACCCTAAATGCACATCAGAATCATCTTAAGAACTTTTAAAAGACATGGTACCACCCCAGACCAATTAAATGTGTATATTGTGGGGGTAGAGGATGTAGAGCTATTTTCAGATATTCCCCCGGTGATTCTGATGCAGTGAGGGTCTAGACCCAAGACTTTTGATGCATACCTGTCTTAGAACAAATGACCTTTGACTTAAAAACAACAGAAGTCACACTTACTTTCAGAATACACCTGCTTTTAGTATACATGGAAAACCTACAGAATGTGTGTGAATCTGCATCCTGCCTCATTTTCTGAGAGAAAGCCTCTCACTTTGAGGCTAGGTAGGATGTCTCCTTGTGACGGAATCATCAGAATTTCATTACTTCTCCAGAGAACTCACCCCATCTCATGTACTCAACTTCTAGCTCAGTGGTTTGCAAAACTTGGCCCACATCAGAATCAACTGGAGAGTTTGTTAAACACAGATGGCCGGGCCTCAGCCCCAGAATTGCTGTTTCAGTGGGTGCCCAGGTAATGTCGATGCTGCTGGTTTGGAGGGGTCATACCTTGAAAAACACTGGTCTAGTTCATGCTCACTGATAATAGCAATGAAAGGAGATGTCAGTTATTTACAAAATGAAAGAAGTCAGAAAAAAACACTGAAAGATTTAGGTTGGTCCTAGAGAAGAACTTTTGATACTAAAGTATCAAAATAAATAATCAACAGTGACATTGTAAAGACTTCACCTTTGGAGATTTTACAAGTGGGGCCACCTCTAAGAGATGACTTTAAGCTCTCCCTATCATAATGACATCATCGTCCATCCTTCTGCAACTCCCTTACTTGTGCCTCCTTGAAACAACTCACACGGCTTTGTCTGCTACCAGCCTAACGCTAACCCTAACCTCGCCCCTCATACGCCATTAGAGAGTTGCCATGCTCGTGGACAAATTTATAGAGAAAATAATGAATATAATGAAAAAGGGTTGTATAGTTTTCCATAGTCAGTATACAGCCCACTTGCAAGTGAACTAGGTTCATATGTAAAATTCTCAGTGGATATCTGACATCAAAGAAAAAAATAATTAAATCTGTCTACAGATGTAAGCGTGATCATAGCCTTGGTCTGCAGGATTCTGTCTACAGGGCTGTCTTAAAACACAGTGAAATGAAATATTGCTGTTTGTCTTAACTTATGGGCAAAAATATTTTAAATAAATAAATGTTTCCTTGAGTCTCAGCTTACAACACAAGTGCAGTTGATGCCCAGGCTGCCTGGTGCTGAGGTTTATTGAATGCATAATGCTGCACTTTTGTTTGATATGATATTGTGGGAAAAGTTACAATCTCCCATTCAGAATAAAAAATTAAATGTTTTGGAAGGGGCAGGGAGATTTTGTGCCAAAGTATGTAGCCATCTCCTGTGGAAGTGTTTTAGGGACTGGATAGTTTTTCAACTAGATATGTATCAGTTTTAATTATAATGTTAAGTAGTTCTCCTATTTTGACTAGACATACTTATTATAAATAAACTTGATTCATCTATGAACTTGCACCCTGAATGGCATTTTATAATCCAAGATAAGAATTGTAATTCAGCTTGAATTATCATAATGTGCCGATCACCCTAAACATTTCCCAGGCAGACTCCTTTCTAAGTGAACCATAGGAACGTTACTGAATAGTGATTTGCCCCATTGGCCCAGGAAGATGTCCTTGGAAGGTTCAGGGGCTCAGACACTCAAGTTTGCAGACAGACTGCAGTCTTTGGTCCAATACACTGGGCTTGAGTATGGCTTGTGACCCTCGCTGGCCCAACAACCTTGAACAAGCCATACTGCCTCTGTGGGCCTCCTACTCTCATTTGTTCACTGGGGATAATAACACTCCCCTAATGAGCGGTACAGGCCTCGTTCCATGGGGGGGCAACCTGTGCAGTCAGGAAGGGCCCCTCACTTGGTTTAGTGCTCTGCCAGCGCCGTCTTGAAATTCTTAATTTTTGCACAAGGGCCTTCTATATTTTTACTTTGCACTGAGCCTTACAAATTGCATAGTTGGTCCTGACATGGTATTGATGAAGTTAAATGTGGTAACAAATGTGGGACCCACAGCACTTAGTAAATAGTAGTCCCCATCTCTTCAGGCTGTAGGATGAGCCTATAAACTGCCTACCTTGTGTCATCAGCTGTTTGAAGAACGTCAGGGCAGCTGGCATGGTCTTTGCATCTGGCTCCATGTCCTAAGGCTGGATTTCAAGATGAAGGTGCACCTACCTTCAGAGGATACTCTGAAGGATACGTCTGGAGGATATTCGTGGAAAGGAGCCTACTTGTAATTGCATGCCCTTTTGTTCTATTTAGAATGTTCCATGCACACGTATGAGCTCTTGAACTTTTTTAATTTAAAAGAAAAAAACAAAAAGACAACAGGATCAAGTATTCTAATCAGAATTCTTGGATGGACAAATCATTATCTTGTAGAATCTTGATTTCCCAGCGTCCAAAAAGACCTTTGGTTTCCTCAAAGTGTTGCTGTACCCTTAGTTAGTTTTAGCCCCACTGGCCTTCAGTTTATTCCACTGCTCATAAAAAGAAAACATGGTGACTGCAGCCATTTCTAGGTTGGAGAAGGCATTTTTCTGTGAACCTAGGAGTGGAAAACTCTCGTGGATCTCTGTGTTCTTTGCCTTTCCTCTTCACTTTAACAGAATCTTTCACACAGATGAAGTCCCTCTTTCTACTCAGCCCACCTGAAATTTCAAAGGAAATTGGAAAGAGCTAATTAAAGCCAAGTGCAACCATTATGGAGGACTCTTTTATTAGATTAAATCCTCACTGTAATAAAGGATGGCATTTCCATCTAAACAGGGCTTCTGGTTGAGATTCCGTGTGTGGTGAAGGGGCAGGGAATCTGATAAGAGTAACATCACGTGTCCTGGAAGTCTACTCAAAGGTCATGGAAATTCAGGCAAAGCCAAAGCCACAGTTTTAACCTGCCTCGTCTGCCAGAGTTTCAGTGAGTCATTTATTGGTGTTGGGCCAAACCATTCGCAAGTGAGAAAAACCATTTCCCCCACTTTCCACGACTCGCAAGAATCTGAGAACTTGCAAGTCCTAAGAGTGTGCTATGGAGAACGTTTCCTTTCACGGTTATTAAATGTATCAGTTGCACTTTCCACTTGCAAATTCATCTGGCATCACGCTCTTAGATTTGTCAGTGTTTAAATGGGTCTCGGGATCTGCAGTGAATCCTAGGATCAAATGAAATCCCACATTCTGATCCAATCCCCTCTCTCCATATCTTCCTAATTCAAGGAGAGGGCTACAGGGTTGGTGTTTAAATCAAGACATGCACAGATATTTCCATCCGTGGCCATAGACGTCTGTGCTGCACCTGCCGAGGAGCCATTATCTAATCTTTTCTGGGAAGTTTACACTCTCTCTAGTAAACCTCGTCATGTTTACCCAGAACAGTGTTTTATGGTGTAAGAGATACTTTGCCTCTGAGTGTTAAAGCCACTTTGCACCTGGCATAAAGAGGAGAATTTTAGGAAGGCAGGGCTTGATGCATTCGTTGAATGTCTTTCATGTGAAATTTCCTGCGATTAAATCTCAGAATTCTCCCACTCCCACCAAGCTTGAACAGTCATTTCTCAAAACACCACGTCGCTAGGGTTCTGAATGTGAAGACTCCTGGGCTCTGATTTAATTTCTGGCTGACAAAGACCGGGCCTTCTTACAAAGGTGCCACCAGACATCACAGAGCTGAGGCATCGAACCGCAGCGGGAAGGGATTCTTATGTTGATGCAAAATCCCATCACAATATTTGAGGAGTTGGGTTTTGATACAGACTTCAGGGAATCTGAGAAGAGAGTACACTTTGTTAAAAGAACTGGTTTTGGATCTTCAGGGTAAGGTTGCCATTTTCATCTCGGTGTGTACGCTATTTTCATAAATAATCCCCTGAGCAGCTTCCCCAGGCTTGGGGGACAGGGGAAAGTGAGGGTCTCTGATGGCTATTAACAGTCCCAATCTCAGAAGCCTGCAGAGAGAAAGTGCACAGAAATTTTCACATATCTGGGTATATCATTGATTCTAATTGTCAGTGGAGGTGGGAAAAAAATCACAATTGAGAAGGAACGGAAAGACACTAACGCAGTAGTTCTCAAACTTGACTGCAGATTAGAATCTACTAAGGAAGTTTTAAACAATCTGATGCCTAGGGATGCCAGGCCATTGATCTCAGAACCTCTGGGTGTGGGGACTGGGAAACTTTATTTTTCAGAATTCTCCAGCTAAGCCCAATGTGTCACTGAGAATTAGAACCAGTACTCAGTGGGTTTGCTATGGGCGCTTCCCAGCCTGACTGTCCCATATGCACCCAGAAGCAACACACAGCCCTGATAGAAGTGGGCTTCCCTCAAGCAGACCCAAGAGAGAAGGAGCAAACTTGATAGTTTATGGTGACGGTTAGTGCCCCGTGACCCAGTGACCACAGAAACTGGACTCAAGTAGAAGAATGTGAAGAAAGTTTGAGGTTCCAGGAGAGGGGAGGTCTTGCAGGGAATATCTATAAAATTAAGACCTGTAAATCACTGGGATTTGGAAGGGAGAGATGAGTAAGTAATTTAGGCATCATAAAGCATCCATTGTAAAATGCCCCCGAACCAAAAAAAGGAAAAAAAAAAAAAACAGAATAAATATAAAGGTGCTTGCAATCCAAACTTGCCACCCTCCCTGCGCCTCTCCTGTCTGTGTGCTAAAAGTCTGAAGCCTAAAAAGAAGGAAAAGAAGGAGGGTGGGAGGAAAAAATTATTCTGTGCTGTCCATTTGTTGAGTGCTTCGTAAAAAGACCAAATCAAAGCAAATGTTTAAAAAACAATTATTTAATGAGTGAACAAATCTTACACTCAAAATAATGGCTGGTCTTCCTTTTGCTGAATGATAGTAGTAAGGAAAAAACAGGTGCTTATTTTTAAACAGAGCTGGAATTATAAAATGAGCAGAAAGGGTGATTTTTGCCCTATTCAATTTGCAAAATAGGATTTGGAAAGGCATTGGGGATTTTCATCAAATCCAAACTCTTGCTGGAGACTCTCCCAGTCGCAGAGATAGGGTGAGCTCTCTAGATGGTGGGAGTTGGAAAACGATTTAGGGATGGGATTGGAAACGTCCATCTTTTCACGCCACAAAATAATGGCCCCTTCCATCGTGTAACTGAATCGTGTTTCTGTCTCCTTGTCTTCTCCTAAACCTCCAATCCGTTCACCTTCCTTCTAGAGCCCCTTCAATTCTCCTGTCTCATCTCTGCAAAACAGAAAGGAAAAAGTGTGATCGTGAAATAGGCATTTGGTTCAAGGTCTTAGAAACAAAATGAATGCCTAAAAAAGAAATTAAAGGCTTGAGATGCAGTGTGTTCCCATTTCTTCCTCACTCCTGCACTGCCGGGAGGACCAGTTTTCCTTCAAGCCTCCACAATGCTCGATTTTTCAAGAGTCCTTCCATCTCCAAGGACAATGCTTCCTGTTTCCTTAGGCAGAGGCTGTTGGATTCTGAATGACCTAGGGGACCATGGGGACGAGTGTCTCACTCTCAAGGCTCTAAGTGAAAATCCTATTGCCTC
This sequence comes from Neophocaena asiaeorientalis asiaeorientalis, assembly GCF_003031525.2. Lineage (NCBI taxonomy): Eukaryota > Metazoa > Chordata > Mammalia > Artiodactyla > Phocoenidae > Neophocaena > Neophocaena asiaeorientalis. The sequence goes on along the minus strand of NW_020173491.1, from coordinate 3,297,187 downwards.
TCCGCTCCAGAAATTCAGCTTGAGACACAGTCCCATACTGTGACATTGCACTGTCCTTGGAACGTGGGCCCTCAGGATAACTCCTTTTGCCTCCTCTTAATTTGGGAAGAAGAAAAGTAAAATAAAATCCACAGAATTGTCTTCTAACATTAAGTAAATTCTTTTTTTAAGAAACATCTATTTAAAAGGTGGTAATAAATGTATGTCCCCAAACTGAATTCTTTGCAAAAGCCCTGGAATTCTAAACCTCTGTGTGTCTGGAATCTGGGGCAATTACACCTGAGGGCCGGAGCTGTGGTAATGCCCCAGATTACTTTCTGGAGGGGGTGCCCGGGGGTGGTTCCCATTATTTTAAAGGCAAGACTTCAAACCAAATGTTTCTCTCTTTATTGATTTGCTTTCATCTCCTTTCATTGCGTTTCCTGTTTGGCTTTTTCCTCTTTTTTTTCCACCCTGGTGGTGAACACCCTCAAATTGGTGATTGAAGACCTTGAAGGTGCTGTTTACAAAGGCTATTAATGCCCCCGCCCTCATTTCCTGGTTTACTGCCAGCAAGCCTGACACAAAGCCCTCCTTGGCAGACACTGAAATATTGGCGAGGCCCCACTGAGTTTCTCAGTTTGCAGATAGTGGAGGATTGAGGAGGAAAGGTGGCTTCTCTTCCCTGTGGCTGGCTAGGAAGGCTCCCTTTAGTAGCTATTTAAAGAGAGATTTTAGAAATGCTGAATGATTCAGATGGAAGGGACTTCTCCCATCTTTGGGGTCCAGAGGCTCTTGATCTGAAACGTACTCATATTGACAAGACGTCGGGATGAGGTTCAAGGGGATGGGGACCCCCGACATGATATGAAAATATTGCATGAATGTGAACTCATGTACTCTCTTCTGGGGAGAGATTCTATGACCTAAGAAAACTTAAGAACCGTCGATGGTCCAACCTCCTTTTACAGATATGGAAACAGGTAGAAATCAGCTGAACTTATTTTTCCCAGTTTTTAATATAATGTCACGCTTGTCATCTATTATCTATTTTGGTGTCCTAACTTGACCCATATTGCATCATTACCTCTATTTAGAGGCCTCGGTTTTCTTGCCTCTAAAATAATGAGCTTGTCTTTGATCAGAGCTTTTCAACTCTTGAGAAAGAAAAAATAGGATGAGGGCCAGGCCATCAGACTCTAGAATCAACCAGATCTGGTTGAAACCCAGATCAATCACTTGTGGGCACTGAAACCTTTGGTAAGTTTCTTAACCTTTCAAGGCTTGTGTTTCTTCATTAATTTAATAAAGAGAACATTAGTACCCACCCTTATTCTTATCATAAGAATTAAATGAGACAATATATGACTGCCTAACACAGTGTTCAATAAATGCTAACCACTTTGTAAATGACTACTGTTATGTCATGGTGGGCAAGATGGATAATATACACATACGTGACATAGTTCCATGAATGCAACCGGATTCTGGGGAAAAAAAAAAGTCTGAAAAGAATTTCAGGAAAAGAAATCTAATTGTGCGTGGAAACACCTCTCTTATTCAGGCTTTACCAGCAATAGCAGATCAAGCAAGGCATGCCTAAGTTGGCTCTGTATCGTGGGTAAATCCCACTGCCTCTTCTTTCCCTCCCTCCCCAAAGAACAAAGCAGATGTTAAAGGCGCTCTGTGAAAGTGATGTAATAATATAAAGAAACTTGATTCTGCTCTGATAGTTTTTGAAGGTAAGCCATTCAACAACTTTGGTATATTGATATCAGGAATAATTAACTTCTTAGCACAGTGTGTCATAGAGTAAGCCAGTATTACTGTCACCATCATCATTATCATCGTCATTTCAACTGACTGTTATCACATGATTTGAGAATCACTCTGCAAGATTATCCTTGAGGTTCTCTTTTATTTTTAACAGTCTGTCTTTTTAACGTTTAAAAATGGTTTATATTAAATAATTCAAAGTAGTTACATTGAATTTTTAAGGTTAAGGAAAAATAATAAAATATACATGCACGCACTCATCAACCTAACTTAAGAAACAGATTAGGGCTTCCCTGGTGGCGCAGTGGTTGAGAGTCCGCCTGCCAATGCAGGGGACACGGGTTCACGCCCCGGTCCGGGAGGATCCCACATGTGGAGTGACTGGGCCCGTGAGCCATGGCCGCTGAGCCTGCGCGTCCGGAGCCTGTGCTCCGCAACGGGAGAGGCCACAGCAGTGAGAGGCCCGCGTACCGCAAAAAAAAAAATAGATTAGCATCGCATTTAACACTCTCATAATGTAAATGTTGTTTTATCATTCTCTTGTTTTCTTGCATATCTCTAATCTATTGAGTCTTGTATGCTTTCCAGCAAAGGGTTTCTTACGTTAGATTTTCATCCGTTACTCTGTTCCCTCAGCATTGTCTTGAACCTTATCAATGTTGATGTGAAGCTATTGAAAGTATAATTTTCACTTTTTGGTGGTAGTAATCCATTCTCCTATCTCCATTCTCCTATCTATAGATATTTGTGTTTCTTCAGGTTTTTGTTTTATTTTGCTTTTGCTAAAACAAACTTTGCTGCTATCAATCACCTTGTTAATGTCTACTGTGAGAGGTTTCCTAGGTTGTGCTTCTAGGTGTAAAATTTGATTTTTAGGTATTTGGTTTTTAACTGTACTAAATAATAAATGCAAAATCGTTTTCCAAAGTGGTTGAACTAATTTACATTTCCACCAGAAGTATGTAATAATATAATCAACACATTTAATACGATCGACATTTAAAAGCTTTGCCGATCCATTAGGTATAAAATATCACTTGGCTTCAATTTGAAATTTCCGGTTTTTAATGACCATCAGCATATTTTCCTATGTTTATTGGCAATTCACGATTCCTGTTTTGAAAAATTTGGTCAAGAATTCTGCCTATTTTCCTATTGGGTTGCCTGTCTTTTTTCTCACTGGTTTGTAGGAGTTTCTTAAACATTTTGGGTACCACCCTTTTACTGGTTATATGTGTTTCAAGTATCTTCCATTTTAAGAACTCTCTTTACTGTCCTTATTAGAGTCCTTTGATAAGCATAATTTATTAATCTTTTCCTTTGTGATTTATGCTTTATTTTAAATTTTTGTTTAAAAAATCTTACCCTGTTCCAAAGGGTAAGATTTACAGTCCTGAATATTCATTTTTAACTGAATGTCAAACTCAACTTACATTGTCATTTTTTTTTTTTTTTTTTTTGCGATACGCAGGCCTCTCACTGCTGTGGCCTCTCCCGTCGCGGAGCACAGGCTCCGGACGCGCAGGCTCAGCGGCCATGGCTCACGGGCCCAGCCGCTCCGCAGCATGTGGGATCCACCTGGACCGGGGCACGAACCCGTGTCCCCTGCATCGGCAGGCGGACTCTCAACCACTGCGCCACCAGGGAAGCCCTCCATTGGAATTTTGAATGGAATTACATTGATCTATAGAGAAATCTGGGGACAAATTATATTTTTTATTATATTAATGTTTTCTCTCCTGTCTTGTAGTTAAAGAATGTCTTCCAGTATGATTTCCTAATTTCCTCCTTAAGGATCTGGCAGATCTTCTGTTTGGTTTATTCTTACATGTTTTATGTCTTATGTTGCTACTGTAAGTCCTATTTTTTTATACTTTCTAGCTGTTGATGGTGTTTAGAAAGGCTATTCACCTCTGTATTTTGTAACAGGCAACCTTGTTAAACTCTTTTTAATTTTTGTAATTTTTTGGTAGGTAAAAAGACCTCATATTGTATGAAATGTCCAGAATAGGCAAATCTGTAGGGACAGAAAGTAGATTATTGGTTGCCTCGAGCAGGGGTAGAGGGTTGTGGGGAGATGGGGAGTGCTACTAATGGGTATGAGGTTTCTTTTGGAGGAATGGAAATATTATAAAATTGGTGTGGTGGTGGTTGCACAACTCTGTGGATATACTAAAAATCATTTTATACTTTAACAGGTAAGTTGTACTATATATGAATTATATCTCAATGAAGCTTTTATATAGAAAGAAACTAGACAAATCTCATATGATTAGACATGAGAAACCATGCTCAGAATAGTCATGAATCAAGGATGAAATCTTAATAGAAATGAGAATATATTTAGACCTAAATAATAAAAAATGCTATTTGAAAAAACTTGTGAGATTAGATAAAGCTTTCTTAGATGAAAAATTATAGATTTTGATAAAATGATTATATTAGAAAATCAGAAGGTAGTATCGAATAAGCTAAACATTCAGCTTGGCTGGACAATAACAAATTCAAAAATAGAAAGATGAAAATAATAAAAATAACAGCAGGTATTAATGAGATGAAAAATAAATTTACACTGTAACATTTCAATAAAACCAAATACTGGTTTTCTTAAAGGACTAATAAAATTGACAAACTTTTGACAAGTCTTATTATGAATAAAGGCAGGAAAGGAGCCCGTAAATACATCAGAAATGGAAATGAGAATAACCACAGAGCTGTCAAGATTAGAAAGATAATAAAATTAGTAATGATTTAGTCTAAGACATTTGAAAATAGATAATATGGACAAATCTTAGAAAGAGTAAACTAACACTTTGACTCAGAAGAAATAGAAAATTAGAATAATCTTATAATCATTAAAGAAACTGAGACACTATAGTGTAAATTTATTTTCCATCTCATTAATACCTGCTGTTATTTTTATTATTTTCATCCTTCTATTTTTGGATTTGTTATTGTTACGCCAAGTTGAATGTTTAGTTTTGGAATGGACTCATGCTTTTTGAATTGAAGATTTGTGTCTTTCATAAATTTTGGAAAAATATTACCTTCAAGTTTTACCTCTCCCTCAGTTTCTCATCTTGTCTTTCTGGAAACTTGATTAAACATATGTTGGACCTTCTCTTTCTCTCCTCTCAAGAGCTTCCTTTTTCTCTTATTTCCCTCTCTCCCCATGCTGCATTCTGGATAATTCCTTCAGGTTGAGCATCTAGTACATACCTTTGGCTAATTAGAATTTACAATTAAAAATACCCATTAAGCTTTTAACTTCAAATACTATATATGTTTTTCAGTTTTAGAAATTCAGTTTGGTACTTTTCCAGATCTACTGTTTTGTATTCTCTCTTGCTCGTAACTCAGATTAACTCCCTCTTATATTCTTCTAATTATACTAAACATGCTTTGTTTATATTTTGCATTTTATGATTTTATTACCAAAAGCTTTGTTGTTGTTATTCTATAGGCTTTATTTTAATTAGCTCAAATTCCACTTGTTGCTGTGATGTTCAACTGTGAGCCTATATTTCTTGGAATTCCATCCTTCCAGAGAATATTTTATTTGTTCAACTGTGAGCCTATTTCTTGGAATTCCATCCTTCCAGAGAATATTTTATTTGTTCAACTGTGAGCCTATTTCTTGGAATTCCATCCTTCCAGAGAATATTTTATTTGTCTCGGCCAGTTGTCTGGGGGCTCCATAAACTCGGGATCAATTTAAAACAAGTTCTCAGCCTGAGGGACTTTTGGACAACAATGAGACAAGTTTCATGATTAAAAATCCTCTTTATCCATTCTCAAAGTGGAGCAATCCTGTTCAGTTTCCTTGATGTTTCCAGATGTAGCACATGTATACAAAGAGCACTTCTATTTTACCCTTCCAGTAAGGATATGATGTTTTGATGTCCCCTTCTCTTTCATGCCTTGTGTCTTCTGTAGCCATTTAAAAGGAAAAAGCCAGATTGAGTACTACCTTTCCTCTTTAGATCCCTCTTTCCCTTTTGTTTTCTTCTCTCTGGGAATCTTTACTTTTTAAAAGGAGGAATGTCAGTAATTCATTTAAAAATATGAGGAGTTTCCCCCTGATTTTTTTCAGCACAGTTTTTTAAAATTTCAATGTGAGCATCCTTTTGTGTGTGTTTATAGGTGTGTGTGTGTGTATGTGTTCATTTGTGCATATATACAGTGAATAATTGATTCCACCATACTTCTGGAAGCAGGCAGCCTTTCAGACTCTGATTCTTCTATCTCTTCTGAAAGTGTCTGTTGCACTACACTGTAAAATACTTTTTAATGTGTGAGATTAAATTATTTCACTGATGCATGCTCATGTATTCTCATTTGCCAAAAAAATTAGGAGAAAAACTCAACTCTCAGACTTCCTGGATAATATGTCTAGTTTTTACTTTAGGGTTTCAAGTACGCTATGCTCGCCTTTTATAACTTAACTCTCTAATGCCTAGGGGAAGACATATCTGTGCTGTGAATAGGGAAGCTTTTAGGTTCTGAAACAGATTTTGCTGTCCATTAGCAGGCAGAAAGAGCTCCCAAAGTTGTAAAAAATTGTATTGATTAGAAAAAAAATTGAAATACCCTATTATGGCACTAAATAAACAAAAGGGGAGGTAATACAGGAGAATAGGAATTTTAAACCAATATCTTGAGCCCTCACACCAGCTTCATGTTTGAAGTGAGTAATTTGATTCAATGAAACATATTAGTAGAGAATTAAGAACAGTGGCTCCACAAGGAATTTGTAGTTTTTAGTAATTTAGGAACAGGGACAATATCAGTGTGCCCTGCTTGAAGGTATTATACCATGCTGATCAAGATCATGGGCTCTGAAGTCAGACAGTCTTGGGTTTGAATTCCTTACTCTGTTGCTTGACCTCTCTAAGCCTCTGTTTCCTGTTCTGAAAATAGGGATGATATTAGAAACTACGTCATGTGACTGTTGTGAGAATTGACAACACTGTATTTGACAAGAATTGACAAGCACTTGTCATAGTTTATGGCATATTGTGAGAGTTCAAAAAATTGAGTTACCTTATAATTATGATTCAGGAGTTTTTTTCCAGGATGAACTAAAGCTATCGATACCTTCAGTGATGCATCAGCTGGACAGGAGCCAGGGTTAAGTCTTATAATTCCAAAATAGTGATTACGGGTGCCCCAAAAGATGTTGGACAATTCCCCAAACATTCTTGAAATAAACATGTTTTCAATTCATAATACAAGATAACTATGTTGTAAGACATTGTGCTTGAAAAGGAGAAAAAGATTGAAGGGGATTGCAAAAATAAACAGCTAGACCACATCGCAATTTCTAAATACTAGAGACCACCCCTGCATAGAGAGGGGTAAGATGGTGTCCCATTATTTAACATAGTCTATGTTCAGCAAAGAAAGGGAGCGAATTTCCCTTTTATCTGTTGTTGGATGGCAAGGCTAGTTTGAAGACCACGATGAAATGTATGTTAGGAAATAAAGAGACCTAAAATGGGTTTAACTCTAGAGATGCTAAAAGCATGGCAAAATGTGTGTGCCAGTAGTGCAACTTGATCCAAACTACATTTGGACTGAGCCTGTAATAAATTGTCAGAGCCAGCCTTTGCATTCACTTAAGCTAATACTGAGTGTCTCATTTCTACAAAGTAAATCACAGTGGCTTTGGTTCTTTATTTTCCATCTTATGTATAAGTAAACTGCAGGATCAATTGGGAGGTAGAATCAATCTGCTATTTATTACCTTGAAATGTGACACCCTATTTTAAGTGCCCTATTCCCTTATGATTTCACTTGAGAACAGTATTATGTCCAAACAATATAGAAACCAGCTTTACAGCTCCTGGGTTTTTTTACATCAGCCTGGATGGATTTATATTGTATATAACTTTCAGAACCTAAATAAGTTACTTAGTGGGTTTTGAAACAAGCATGTAAACGAGGAAGAGTCATTTGGGATTTGGGGGGTCTTAAATCTTAGCTGAGTGCACTCATGACCAGAGCACATTTTCATCAAATAAAACAGAAGCAAATTTAAAAAAAAAAAAAAAAAAAAAAAAAAGCATGCAGGACTCCCACTGACCCACTGATCATGGCTTAACGTTCCAAAGAAAATAAATAAAAATCTCATGTCTAGGGAAAAGAGTTAGACTTCATGGGGATTCTGTCATCTTGTCATTACACTTTGCAAAGAAACCTTGGCCTCTAATTTATGGGTTTCAGAAAGAATGCCTCCTCACACTGCTGGAAGGTTGAAAGGGCAAGAGATCTGATGTATATCAGGAAGGTTAAACCTAATCTTTGTGACCTGCCACCCGCTTTTCCTGATTAAAACATGAGGGTCTGAGGCCCAGCAAAGACTCTTATTCTAAAGTGCTACCTGTATCCTAGTCCCCAATCTTAGTCTTAGGTTTTGCTTTATTTCAAAACGGTCATTATTGGGCTTGGTGGTGACTACACAAAACGTCTCTAGCGAATGTGATAAAACATTTTTAAATGCCCCAAACTGAGTTAGATGAAACTGAAGAGAAACTGACAGTAATGAAAAGCTGGTGACAAGCTTGATCCCCATAAACTTGTATTTTATTAGGGCTTAAACTTAAGGTTAACCAGAAAGAGAAGGGAAGAAAGAGACGAAAACCTTAAAGGTGGTTCGCAAAAGACCATGGCAACATCACATACATCCTTAGCTAACAGTGAATTGTTTCTTTCTCCCTTCCTTCCTTCCTTCCTCCCTCCCTCCCTCCCTTCCTTCCTTTCTTTCTTTCTCTATAAATGTGTACACCCTGTTACATGTAAGTTCTTAAAACTTTCATGCTCAACAACATTTCATATTGAATTCATCCAGGGCTTCTTGGAAGATAAAATTAAGAAGGAAGGATGCTTTCTTCCTTTACAAAAGTAAATTCATTAATCCTCCAATTTTTCAAGATGCAACCAACTTTAGCCTTTCCTTATCCTTCAGAAAGCCTGAACTGTACATTCTAAGCCTTTGGCATCATCTCCAGTTGACCAAGGCTTGTAGGACAAAGCATGAATTAAAAGGGCATTAGTGTATATGCTGCGATGTAATTTAAACCCGAGCGTCATTGTATATGCATGAGTGTGTATGAAAAATTTCCTCCTTTTCTCTTTATCCCTTCAGACCCCCCAAAACTTGTCTAGAACAGCCAATGTGTTCTGGGATTTATAGGAAAATGTGTTATCTTAAAGATAAAATAAAATTTTACGTTGTATACAGCCTAGGACAGACTCTGAAAATAAATGTAATTCTCCTAAATTATAAGGAAACACAACTTCCGGGTAAGTTCTTATATCATTGCCACGTAACCTTCAGTCAACCTGGAAATCACAAGGGACTTTTGATTCTAAACAATAAAGTTCCAGAGAGATATATCCAGGGGGTCCAAATTCATAAGTTTACTTAAAGACAAAAGGGGTGAAGGGGGTGGGGAAATGGACAGAAAATAAAGACAGGCAAACTATTCATCTCTTATCACAGCCAGCCAGTGTTAATTAAAACATCATTGCAAATGTGTATCAGCAAGGAAACTTCTGCTGGTTCAGGAGGCATGTGCCTATATAATCATAAAGATATCTTGGTTATTTATCTGCTGTTTGGATCTTATCCTTTGCCTCAACAAGCAAGTCCCTCTCCACCCCCGTCACTGCTCTCATTTTATTACAGGCACTCGGTATAATCCACCATAAAAAGGAGGGAAACATATGGGCCTTTATTTGAACTTCTGTAATGAATCCTTCCAATATACTGTTTCTTTCAAAAGTTCTTTTTGATTTTATTGCAGTCTGTTTGTGTATTCTCCCCAGTCATCACTTGGACAATATTTGTATTGGTAAAATGGCTTGGAAGGGTTCTTGCCTCTGAGAAAATTGCCGATTGACAGGGCATGCCGATGATTAAGGGTGCCCTTGTGTAGCTAGGCTCCCCGGGCATGCTGGCTGCTTCCTGCACGAAGGGGGAGTGGGATGGCTTCCTTCCCAGAGCCCAGGACCCCTCCCCATTGTTGTTTTGTTTTCTTTTCAGTGAAAGACTTGCCACTAGTGACTCTCACTCTCCATCTGCCAGAATCCCCCTTAACTCCTCTCCAGTAAACACACCAGAGTTCTGAAGCTGAGGGCCCACGTGCCAGGTTTGGCCCACAGTTGGGTTTTGGTGGATGTGCACAGTTAAAAAATATTTTTAAAAGAATTTGTAAACATTATGTTTTCACATAAAAAACCTGGGTTTATAGAATAGTTGCTAGATTTTTTCCCCCTGACCATGGGAACAACTGTGTGAAGATTTCCTCTTGAAAAATTAGAAGAACTAGCAAGCTGGGCCCACCTTCCCACATGGCAGCCAGCTTCATCCTGCACATTGGAGGGTATTTAAATGCAGGCCCATTGTTTAGGACAGTTGATTTTAATCATTGAAGTACCTGCCCGGTCCCTTGGTAGGCACTGAATTTGGCACCTTGAAATAGCCAGTTCTAGAGACAAGGTAGCAGAAGGTTTGTTTGTTGCTGGATTGATAGGAAAAAGCAATAGATATCTGAATTCCAATTGTTTCATGCTTCCTTGGAAGGTGCTTAGGAACTCCCTTTTCCAGGCATGCCTGGAAAATAAGTTTAAAATAATTTATTCATCTTTTCTTCCCTCAGCCCCAGCCATGGGGTGTAGTTCCATGCATTACATGTATTCTATGATTTGATGAATGAAAGAATGAGTAAGTGAATGAGACTTGTCTGGATCTTGTCTGGATCTCCCCCCATCCTACACTCATTCCTCTAAAACCCCAGTGCCAACAAAAGGGATTGATCACAGGAGGCATGCAATACAATACTTATTAGATAAATTAATTAGTGGATGGATTTTCAAAAATGGTAGCTAGCTTTTATTGAGCATGTATGATGTGCCAGGCACTGATCTAAGTACTTTCTATGAATTAATGCAAAACTTCAGTACCATTTTACACATGAGAAAACCAAGACAGAAAGATTTTTTTCCTGAGTCTGAAGGTAGTAAAATTTGGAGCTGGCCATATGAACCCAGGCACCCGGCAATCTCACTAAAGAGTTCGCTTTCGTTTTTGTTTGTTCGTTTTTGTTTTTAATTAAGGTATTATTTTTTGAACTACAATTGTATACTGGCTATGCATATTTGTAGGGGAGGGCATACTTCCATAAGCTTAATTTCATTCTCCCAAGCAATTTGATCTTAGGAGTAGAAAATATAAACCTACTTAATGTGCTTGAAACTTTAAGAGGTTTTTAAAGAACCATTGGACAGCATGAACAGGAATCACATGAGCCCAGAGCATCTGGCCTTTAGAGAGTCGCTGCCTTTTGATATAGGGGCTCTTGGTGTAGTTAGATAATGCTAGCTGCTGTAACAAATAGACCCAGTTATATATATATATACATAGAGAGAGAGATAGTTATATATATATATATATATATATATGGGCTCGAACTTAGTAGAGGTATAGTGTTCCCTGTGTAGACCAAGGTAGGCATTCTTGGGTGAAAGAGGGCAGCTCTCTTCCATGCAGACATGCAGGAATTCAGGCTGATGGAGCCTCTTTCATTTTCAACCCATTGTGTACGATTTTGTGATAGCGGTGCTCTTGCATCCAGCCAGAAGCAGATGAGAGCATAGAGGAGCCCATAGAGGAAGGTTTTATGGGCCAAGCCTGGAAGTGACTCATATCACATCCTGCCATGTTCCATTGATGAGAGTTTTATTAGTTGGCCTTGCCTAACTTTAATGGGAGACTGAGAAATGTAGGTTTGCTGTCTTCCCAGGAAGAACAGAAAACAAAGACTTTGGTGGACAGCTCAGCACCATCTCTTACCTTCCTGAAGTGGAAGATATTTGTGTAAGGAAGATTTGCCTAGACTATGTGTTTAAGAAACACCAACATGAGGCAGTCAATTCTCTCAGAGCTTTTGAAAGTTTGTGGGCATACTGCATTTTAGAAATTGAGCTAAGAGGTATCTTTAGAAGACATTTTAGTAACAACAGTATACACTGAAAGATCAACACTCTAAAACTCTAGAGAATGAGTCTTTTTAGAGAATATTTAAAAGAATATTTAGAGAAAATTGAAAATATTTTTCTCAGTCCTTTCGGTACATCCCAAATTAACAGAGACAGCTCTAGGGTCACTACTAATGCAATCAAGGGGTTGGTTAGTTTCTGTTTCCTTTTTAAGGGGCAGGGATAGCAAAACAAAATTTCACACATTTGACTTTTGATATTAATAGTGCTTCCCAGGGAAATTTTATTTTATTTTTGTTAGTGTGTGTTTGTTTTGTCTTGTTTTTCATGAGGGCCTAGGGATAAAATAAGGGAAGGACAAATTATGAAAACTTGGTCAACCTGAAAATTTATCTATTGGGCATTCCTTCTTTGCTTCAACTAGCAGAAACTAAGCCCAATAGAAATTTTTTTGGACTCACCTGCAACTTGGTGTTTTCACACCATTGTTTGTCTTCTGATAAAAGCAGTGTAAGACATCACTAGCTCCGAGAGTATAGTCTCTAAATACCATTTCCACTGAAGAAATGGCTGATTCCAGGTCTTAGGGGGAAATGTACAAGGCAAGCCTGGAATATTTTGTCATTCCAGAAAGCAAAAAAGATATAAACGACTACTGAGATTATGTCAAAACGACTCAGAAGGCAGAGAACTCAGAAGATTCCCACTGGCCAAAAAATGGGTTAATTGGAACATTAAATGCATAGCAAGTATAACAGATTGAAATATATTACACATACTTACAAATCCATGAGATCATAATGATATAAAAACAACTCAACATAGACAGCAATAACAACAAAGGTCTCAGTGTTCATCTTTGGATATTGACAGGAAACACATTATTTTGAAAAATAGTAAAGAAAATAATTAAGCAATTGTCCTGCATTTCATCTATAAACTGTTCATTAAGGTAATCAGATAGTTAATAATTAATAGTAAAGGGAAATTTCTCTTTATAGAAGTATTACAGCTTCTGGAACAAATGAAAGAGGAATGATAGAATTAGAAGATCACCATTCTGTGGCCCCTAATGAGGTAATGGGCCCAGGTAATAATTATCACTGGCTGCTAAGATCACAGAAAGAAAGACACCTGATTTTAGGTGCCTCCTATTGGAAGAATACATTTCCTAAGAAGTAACCTTGACAATGTTTTGTTTTGTTTTTTAATTGAATCTTCATAGATACAGAGAACAAAATGGTGGTTTCCAGAGGCAGGGGTAGGCAGTGTGGGAAATGGATGAAGTTAAAAAAAAAATAATGAAAGAGTCCCTGAAATTTTAGTAAAATGCTCTTAAAATATAGTTCATTTATTTTTCAATGTCCCTTTAAACTTCTGCATTATAAATTACTTTTAGAGATTAAAGCTCTGAAAAACCTTGTTTCCTAGTGATCTGCTGTGTTTCCTGTTAATTGTGTAACATGCACTATGTAACTTCTTTTGATTTCTTTGCCTTGGCAACCAGGAAGCTCAAAGTTAATTTTTATGCTAAATTTAGGTTTTACTGTGTATAAATCTTTACTGAAAAAATTTAATCTGATCAAGCCTCTAGAAATAATTACCAATTTACTAGAAATGCAGGGAGCAGAGAAAATGTTCAAAAACAGCATGAGAACATAAATAGCAAGATCCAAATTGTGGGAAACACACAGGACAAATGGTTTCTTCTGCAAATAAATTGTATCATTAAAAAAAGGAGTTTAAAAGAGACAGAAGGAGCAATCAAATACCATGTATGAATGTTGCTTGGATCCAAACTTAAAGAGAAACTTATTTACTTTTATGCAGTATTTATGAGATAATTGGAGAAATATGACGACTGATTGGATATTGACTGTAATTAAAAATCATTGTTGGGGACTTCCCTGGTGGCACAGTGCTTAAGAATCTGCCTGCCAATGCAGGGGCCATGGGTTTGAGCCCTCGTCCGGGAAGATCCCACATGCTGCAGAGCCCATGCACCACAGCTACCGATCCTGCACTCTAGAGCCCACAAACCACAACTACTGAGCCCGCATGCCACACTACTGAAGCCCGTGTACCTAGAGCCCGTGCTCCGCAACGAGAGAAGCCACCGCATTGAGAAGCCCGCGCACCACAACGAAGAATAGCCCCCGCTCACCGCAACTAGAGAAAGCCTGCGCGCAGCAACGAAGACCCAACACAGCCAAAAATAAATAAATAGATAAATTTATTTTAAAAAATCATTGTTGTGCTTCCCTGATGGCGCAGTGGTTGAGAGTCCGCCTGCCGATGCAGGGGACGCAAGTTCGTGCTCCGGTCCGGGAAGATCCCACATGCTGCGGAGCGGCTAGGCCCATGAGCCACGGCCGCTGAGCCTGCACGTCCAGAGCCTGTGCTCCAATAGGAGAGGCCACAACAATGAGAGGCCTGCGTACCGCAAAAAAAAAAAAAAAAAAAATCATTGTTAATTCTGAATGCAAGAACAGAATTGTGTGTGTGTTTTATGAGTCCTTATATTTTACAGATACATACTGAAATATTTATGAATCAAATTACATATGCCTGGGATTTGTTTCAAAATAATTGGGGAATGGGAAAGAGTAGGGTGAAATGAGATTGACTATAAAGTAATGATTGCTAAAGCTAAGTAATAGGTATGAGGGTTCACTGTTTAAGATATGTTTAAAATTTTAGAAGTTTAGACAGAAAGAAAAGAAAAAAGAAAGGAAAATAAAAGAAAAAGCAGAGTGGTTAAGAGTAAAGGCTCACAGCCAAACTGCCTGGGGTCAAATCTTCTTTTTTGTCATTACGAGCTATGTGATCCCAGGCAAGGGAGTCCAGACAATTACCTAAGCTTTTGGTGCCTCGGATTCCTGACCTGTAAAATGGGTTTAATACTAGCACCTCATTAGGTTGTGAGGATTAAATAGGCTAATAGCTGGGAAGCAGTTTGTACATTTCTGACACAAAACAGATGTCCATAAGTGTTTACTATTATTATAATTATTATTAGATGTGCTGTCGCATTACCCTGGAGCTGGTTGTGCCATGGGGAGCACATCTGTGGTACCAGTGCGTGCTTTGGTTTTCTGAACCAGAACGGAGACCCCCGTGGGCCTCCTAGGTGCTCAGTCTCCTTCTCTAGACCAAGATGGCACACAGAATTTAGGCCATAATTTCAAAACTCTCTGCTCTCTGGCCTCATGGTGCTCTGGCTCCCCAATTCTATCTGCTTCCAGTAACATAACCCTTCATCCATTCTTGTCTTTGTTCCTTTGCTTTTGTTGACATCTTTGGCCGAGAATGCCTTTCTTCCTCCTCTCCAAACCTTGGTCATCCTGGATGCCTAGATCCCATTCCTATTTCCCAAAGAACCCTTTCCTGAATGAGAGGTTACTCTGACCTCCTCCTCTGAGCTGCAAGTCATTTACTGCACATGCCATAAATCAAGCTTTCCATTATGTTCACTCGTGGGGTAGAGCCAGCTCACACTGGCTCAAAAGAGAGCCTACTGTGCAATCTCTTCTCATCAGGGAGACATCACTTTGGTAGCTTGAAATAGGCCGTGTCCATGTGGCAAGTATGTATACCACAGCAAATACTACAAACCAGGGATCCTTTTCCTTCCCTGTGAACAGGTTGTTAAACGTTTACCAGCACAGCAGTAGTTATATCTCCCCATAGCCATCTGTAATGGACTGAATGTTTGTGTCCCCCCTCCCAAAATTCATATGCTGAAATTCCAACCCCCAATGTGATGGTGTTAGGAGGTCGGGCCTTTAAAGGTGATTAGGTCATGAGAGTGAGGCCTTCATGAACAGGATTAGCGCCCTTATAAGGAGACCCCAGAGAGTTGTCTAGTCCCTTTTCTGCCACGTGAGGACACAGTGAGAAGTCAGCAGCCAGCATCCCAGAAGAGGCCTCTCACCAGAAACCAACCATGCTGACTTCCAGCCTCTAGAACTGTGAAAAATAAATATCTGTTGTGCATAAACCACCCAGTCTATGATAATTTATTATAGCAGCCTGAACTAAGACATTGTCCCTCTATCCATCTGTGTCTCTACCCTGTGCCTTGCACTGAGTGACCCATAGAAGGCCTTCAATAGTTGTATGACTGCTGAATGCTACCTGTATTTTTTTACCTTTCCTCCCAAGTTTAAAACACCTTAAAAGTAGAAATCGTGTCTCATTCTCCATACTGCCGAAGAGAGCAGTGCACGTAGTAGGTGGTCAGTAAAAACTCATTGTCGATTGATTACAGAAAGAAGTTTAATAACATCCTTCAGTTTTAAGCAGAAGATCCACTTTTCTCTTTCTCTTTATGGTCGACAATACCCAGATACTCAAACCTAAGACGTGAGGGACAGTTTTACAACTCTTTAAAGTAAACCAAAATCCTCTTTAAGCAGCATCTTTAAAGTCTTTGAACATCCCAACAAGGTTTCCTCTATGCCAAGCTATGATCACCTTGGGGGATTTATGGTGAGGTCCCTTCTCATAATTTCAGGGCTGGGCTTGAAGCAAAGTTCCTGTGCAAAGCTTTGCCTGGTTTGGAGGCTTTATTAATCTTGGCAAATGGGAATAAGGCCAGAAACCGGGGCTGCAGCTGAGGGCCAGGGGTCCCCTCCCTATTCCTTCAGACTAAGGCACAGGCACAGCTAGCTTCAGAGGGGTGGGGGAGAGGTGTCTCTCCCACATAAGGTCTCTGCCCCGTCCAGACCCTACACCTGGCCACACTCGGAAGTGGTGGGTGGCTGTCCCTTGAAGAGGCCATTCGCCTTTAATATTTTACATGAGGATTCTTTCTTTAATGTTTTCCCATGATGTATGGAATGTGCAGAGTTTGTGAAAGAAGCAATTAAGTGGGTGGAACCTGTAAATCAGGCTGATATGTAAAAGTATGCTCATTTACTGCTGTGCCATCATCATTATTCCACTCACCCTCTCCCAGCCCACTCCCCTCTCAATCCCATTGTCTCCTCAGGGGTGCAGGGTTTCTGGTTCTGATGCTTCCTCACCTCCCCCTCTGTGTACCTGAGCTTTTGGAGATAATCCGAACTCAGGCTTCTTCTCCAGTGAGTAAAGCTGGCCTGCTCTGTCTTTTCACCATTATTGTCATAACCAGCCTCTGCACGTTGCCTTCTTAAATGTTTATAACTCTGTTCCCTTCCATGAGCTCATCAAATTTCCTCAAATTCTTATACTATAGATGGGGCTTAATTGAAAGATTCCAGGTGCTGTGTAAAGATTAAGGGCTTTGGAGGTGGAGGAGCCTTTCCAACTCCATCACCTTCCAAAGTGGGACTCTAGGGCTGCTGTCTGACCTCTTTGAGCTACGGTTTTGTCACCAATGAAACAGCAAAATAGGAAGAATTATACCTTCCAGAGAGAGCTGTTAAGGCATTCAAGTGGAGTCATGTGTTTGCACTTTTATTAGTTGGGATAGGGAATGATAACTGCCATACAAACTCTGAAGTCCCAGTGGCTTAATTGAATGGAAGCTGATTTCTCATTCGCATAAACTCCAGTTGAGAATGGAGCGGGCAGCCTTCCACGTGGTGACTCAGGTACTCAGGCTGCTTCCATCGAGTTACTCCCTCGAATCCGAGGGCCTTGGAGTCTTCCACAGAGCCCTCTGCAGATGAAGGACAGAAGATGTGGAGGTTAGGATCAAGCCTCAAGTTACACGTGTCACTTCTGTCTGCATTCCACTGGGTAGATCAGACACCTGGCCTCCCCTAACTGCAGAAGAGGCTAAGGATGCTATTTTGCTGTATCCAGGAAGAGAAGAAAATAGGACTAAGCGAACTTGTAGCACTGTCTCTGTTACAGCATCCAAAAAACGTTCTTCCCATCTGCAGATGGCTAAGCACATAGCTCAGAGGATCAGCCCAATAATCCAAGATGACAAAGCCAGGAAGTGTAAAACTAGGACTCAAAGCCAAGTCGTCTGACTCCTGGAGACTTCTCTCTGGGTACCTTATGCACTGTCACACGGAGGGCAAATGGGATGTATTTCATATACACACTCTTGTCAGTTGCTAGTGGGTGGCTAAGTGCTGGGTTGAAAGGATTCTGAGGCGATGCTGTTAATGATTAGTTATGTCTGCTGTGGGTTCAGAAGGAGGGATACACCTTCACTGTCACTGCTGTTCTATTCTCTAACATCCACTCTTAACAGTGCATATTCCCCGTGTACAGTTCTCTTCAGCTCCCTTCCCAGGTAGTCAGAAGTTCATAGTTCTGAATATGGCATCCTTTCCTAGTACTACTAGCGCTGTAAATGGACCTCTCCATTTTTAACCCAAAAGAGTAACTAAAGCTGGACAGTCTCACAGGCTGAGGCAGACCAATGAGGGAACCATAATCCATAAGAGGTCTTCACCCATGACATTCACTTTCTACCTCTACACCTTTGCCTGTGCTGCCCTTGCTGGCTAGGACGCTCTTTGTCATTCTACAGTTTTCCACCTACCAAAATCTAAATGGTATCCTAGCATCCAATTCAAATGTGAACTCCTCCTTCAGAAATTTTCCTGCTAGCATTAACATAGTTAATTAAAATTCCCTTCCCCTGGAAAGAACCTATTTGACTCTTACCATCTCCTGCCTAGTATTATCACGGTTATGTCTATCTCTTTCTCCCTTAGACTGCAGGATCCTTGGGAGCAGGAAACATCTTGTCTTTATTGCCTTCCTTGCCCACCCTAGTCCACTTCCCATTCCCAAACACACATGCACGACCACATGCAACCAGTCACTTGGGAAGTGTCAACAAATATTTGTGTAACGGAAAGATAGCTGGGTGGATGGTGGGTGGGTGGGTTGTCCCCTGTGCCCCAACAATTATATCCATCAGGACGTAGAGTCTGAGAGAGGCCACCCTCTGAAAGGAAACTCTTCCAACTGCAATTTGCTCTTTTACATAGACTTGGCCTATGGTTAATGGAGATGTGATGGAAATTTCCTGGAAACCCAGCAGTAGTAGCCCCTTTAACCAGACAGTCTCATGCCATGGAGTGGAAACAAGCTTAGAACAAGGTAGACCTATTCTGGAATAGCAGCCCTGCCACGTACTCCATGACCTCTAATTATTCACCTCTCAGAAGCCCAGCTTTCTCACCTG
This sequence comes from Neophocaena asiaeorientalis asiaeorientalis, assembly GCF_003031525.2. Lineage (NCBI taxonomy): Eukaryota > Metazoa > Chordata > Mammalia > Artiodactyla > Phocoenidae > Neophocaena > Neophocaena asiaeorientalis. The sequence continues at coordinate 3,278,295 of NW_020173491.1, read as the reverse complement.
TAAAATAGGGATCATATCTATAGTACATGGTTGCTGTGAGGTTTAAATGAGATAAAATATGCCTATTTCATAGCACAGGGCTTTGTACTCAGTCAAGAGTAGTTAATGTTATTATTACTGTAAATATTATTATCCCGCTGATGTGAACAATGGAACACATTAGCAGGTGTCTGCCCAAAGTGCCCTTTGCCAGACACGGGCAGCTGGAGCAGTCTGCTGAGTGTCTCTTTACTCTTGGGCAGCGTCAAGATTCTCTAGCCCGATGGGTGATGGGGTCCAGTTTAAGGGTTTGTCTGACATTTATTCAGTCAATGTTTGTTAAGAACCATATTTACATGGAGCATTGCACTAGATGCTGGGGAAGATAGCAGTGGAAGGAAGCAGAATCCCTGTCCACCAGAGCTTACAGAGTGGGGAGAGGCACTGGACAGATGGCCGTATAAACATTATCCGTGGTAGTGTAGTCCTAGATGAGGGATCAAAACACGTGACCAGCGGTCCAACGTGCTGCCCTGAGACCTTCACCAGGTGGCTTCATCCCTCTGAGCCTGTGCTTCCTTTTATATAAGGTCACCCTCAACCTCCTTTGCTCTGAGGGAGGTTGCCAGGATCACATGAGAGCTTCCATTTGTGGGAAGAACTTTGGAAAGAAAGAGACTCCTGGGAAACCAAGGGATTCAGAAGACCCCTCTGAATGTCGCCCTTTCTTGTAAGATGGTTTTCCAGCAGAGTTTCCAACCAGGTGTCCCCTCAGAGAGCAAGCAGGCTTGGGTGTACAGAGAGCCCTTCCCAGGGAGAAATGGATGTTCCTTTTTCTTATCATGAGCTTTGCCCCCTTAATGGCTGGCCGTCCTGGACAGTAGGACCTGCTGTAGAATTGCTGCTCCAAGTTATCTTTCCTTGACTGTGTGGGAAGATGCTCTATCTTTGACCTTATCATCTCATCCCTTCCCATGAAGGTCATTTCCCACCTGGCACTTAGCTGCCAGGGAGCTGAAGATGGTGTGATTGTGTTTGCATGGTGTGTGTGTGTGTGTGTGTGCGCGCGTGTAGGATGTGGGTTTGCTTTTATAAATTAGCTCTGCTGAGAATTTCATCTGCAGATCTTCGGCTGGGCATGGTGGCTGCTCAAGGATGTTTTGAATGCAGGGGATTTGTGGACATGGTCCGCAAACGATGACAGTAGCGGCAGCAGCAATAATCATGACTTCCATAAACAGCTCTTAAATCCTCACTCTTGCATGGGTCCAAATTTCAGGTCCCTGTCTTACTTACTTGGCAACTCAACAAGGTACGTAATGTTATTGTTCCTTTATGTGCTTTATCTCAGTGAATCCCCAGGGCACTACATAAGATAGCAATATAGTTATCGTTACATTTACAGAGTACTTGGTTTGGAGTGAGCACTGTTCTCTACATTTTATGTCTTAACTCATATAATGTCCTGTAACATCCCCATTTTCCAGATGAGGAAAGTAGGGCACAAAAAGGAGATGCAATTTGCTAGACTACCGACCTGCCAGTGGCAAGCTGGTAAATCCCAGAGGAGTCTGACTCAGAGCTACACTTGTAAACTCCACCCAGGCTGTCACTCCCTACAA